>NC_136592.1:2939932-3539932 GCF_910589615.1 Taurulus bubalis
CAGTGTGCCCTCAGAGCTAGTCAGAGAAAAACATATGGCAACATCAGCTCAAGGTCCAAGCTCAGACACTGCAAAAAAAGAGACAATCTTGTTCAGAATTTTATTTCGTTTCAATGTAAAATAGCAGTGAATGCTCTCACTTAACCAGAACAGCAGATAACTGTAATTGATCAGCATACTACAGTATTTTCTGTGAAGTGGTGGAAATACGTTTCGCCAAGTTCAGTGAGTCACGTTCCATCAACATTGTACTGTTGACTAAAAGCTCATGTTTCTGCTACAAGGATTGCACAATATATGAATCAAACTGCTTATAGTCCACTTTTTTCTTTTGAGGACGCCTGTTCCTGAACTCCCAGCACAGCTCAGTATCTTTTTTATTTTTCGGTGAAATTGTTTAGTGTTACTGTAGCAAGTAAAAAAGAGAGAGGGAAATTAAAGGTTTCTAGTCCAGAGCCTGGGGCAGGACGGGCTGCCTGTCTTCCACGACACCCACCGGGAGGGAGGGTGACATGCTGCTGTCATGTTGACCAACACCATCAGCTGATCGCAGCTCTTTTACTTCCACCTCCTTTCTTCTCCTCAGCATCTTCATCTCTGCAGGCTGGTCTGATCCGTCTGTCTGGACCTGAAAGACGGTCTGTCTTTCTGCTTCATTGTCTGGCTAATTCTCTATCGTATATGTTTATGGTGAGGATGAGATATCATATTCTACTTGAGAAACTAAGTGAAGCAGCAAAAATAGAATACAAAAAATTGTTTATAAAAAGGCGCTTCAAAACAGGAGGTCTTCATCATACTACTTTAGTTTTTTATGCACATACTTACGTTTTCTGAGAGGAAATCTGCCTCCTTTTCATTCTTCTATACAGGAGTACCAACGCAAGCCACCAGATGGGGCTAGACAGCAACAAATACAGAAGACATCATAGACGGACAATACTCTGACAGTTTTAGATTTTTTCAGGTTACATTTTTCATACACATCCCAATGAATATCCAATAGATATGTTGCTTTTTAATATGTGTGATAAACTGAAGGGTGAAGTGTTCACCTCCACCTTACCTTCAAATAAATCAACTATTGTATAAACCTCTTGGATCAGTTGGAAGCTGAAAAGCGGACTGACTCATGAACATTGAACTATTTAGAGACATGTGGTTCTCACAGGACAGAGGGTCAACAAACACATGATGATTCTTTATAGTGTAATTATGGCTGTAGATTAAACTATAACAGAATGTATTTGAGTTCAAACTCACTCTTGACTTTTAGTGGAGTATTTTCATAGAGTGATATACTTCTACTTCAGTAAAATCAGACTTCTTTCTTCAGCCCTGCTTCAGACTCTTGACCTCAGACTGAACATCACGTGACCTTCAGAGACCTGAGGGCCTCATGTCCACAGAGGCTTCTCCATCCAGAGGAATATGTTTCTTCTGCCACAAACCTCTGGCTTGGTGAGACGTCGTCTCATTGTATGTAATTAAACTATCATGCTGCATTCGCAAGCTTGCACAGTGACCTTAAAGTGTGTTCCACCATTTTAAACTCACTAAAACTAGCATCACTTCTTCACCAAGTTCTTATGTCCTCAATGTTTTCCTTCACTCCATTATCTATCTATTTATTTTAAATTAAAGTTAAATCATCAAGAGGATATTAAACGCTATTCATACACTGGAATGTTCCCTTTGGTTCTTCATGATGTTAAAGGTTTGTATGTACTCCGTACTCCTTGGAAACAGGGGGATCTCTCAGGCTCCCAACTAACAACATGATAATGATATATATATGTACAATTATTATATATCTAAAGTGATAACTCCTCCTGTCAGAGAACCCAACTGCCAGATTTAAATTGTAAATGTTAACTGTCACTCTGGATGGTCAATAACATCATCTGTCTGAATGATTAACCAAAGTCAAATCAAAGATATTTAAACAGTGTTTCCAAAAAAACTAAAAAGCCATTTGTTTTTAGCCTTTCACCCTCATGCCGTGTTCACACCAAAAGAGTTGCGAATTTTTGCAACGCTTTTTCGCCTGAGTTTACTCGCTCGACTTTATGTCTACTTGCGCGAATATTTCGGAACTCTTTTGGTGTGAACACGGCATTAGACATGAAATCTCCTTAAACCAGTGGCAGGCCTTCAGTCTGAGTCATAGTCTCGATCAGATGTTCAACAGCATGTGTATTATAATACATGTAGTGTATTTGTGAAAAACTATTAAACTATAAAATAACTTTTAATTATTAAAAATAAAAATAAATGTAGGCCAGCAGAGAAGGCTTAGCAGGCCCTGATGGCCCGCCACTGCCTTATACTGTATATCACTTATGTTGGTTCGGTCAGACTATTTCTTGACAATGACGTTGCAAAACTAGCTGACTAATCTTCAGAACACCTGTCCTCTGGTTTCCTGTGATGCTCTAAACACACTATCAGCATCTCATACGACTGCAAGCAGAAGAAAGCAGTTCCCAAACTGCAAGTTAGGCTCCAATATCTAGAAGATATATAGAAGAGTTTTACCAAGTAGTTACAACTTTAGATGATGACTTGAAGTAAAAAAGAAAGAAAAAAGAAAAGAAAAAAATATACTTGTATATACAGTATATTTTATCATATTAAACCCAAATCCCTAGAGCAAAATTGACTTCCAATCCAACAATCAAGTGCATATTTATGACTGTTACAGATTCCTGCCTGTTAAAATAAGTCAGCGGGAGAAAAGTCAGCAAGTCAACAACTCCTGGCGCCACCGTCATCCATTTTCTAGCGAGCTAAATATGATCATATCTGCTGGCAAAGTTATCATGTGGCTTGTTTGTCAGTCAAGTTAAGCTCAACAACGGGATTTACCTCAACCTAACTAAGTGGTGCGTCGCCTTAACTTCCTGTGAAGACAGAAGTTTATTTAGACACACATAGATTATAAAGACACAACATGTAACATGTGGAAACTGACATGCCATCCCTGCCGTTATCATAACTGATGATTGAGGGCTACTTAGAGCTTTGTAGTTTGAAGCTTGAGTCCACTGACCAAACGTTGGGAGCAAGAATGTGTTTGTTTTCAACTAGAAAGGTGAAAGAGAAACTGCTTGTGAAATCTACTCCTCTTGTGAGGCTAATTAGAGAGAAGACATTTTGTATTTTAAACTAGTGGTTTGGGACCCCGGGGTCAAATGCAGGCCTTGGTAGATACTTTATAACAACTAAGGACATTACTTTGGCGACATTATATTATATATCACTTTGACGACATTACTTTGGCGTACAAAATATTTGAATTGAGAAACAAACTCCGTAGTGAAACCAAACAGATGTTTTCTTCTGCAAAACGTGTGATAAACGACTGGTAAACCCTGGCGTTTCTCCGCAGTGAAAAGCTCTGGAATGAGAAAATGAGTCGCATTTGCATCTCTTGCTCGCCCGAACGTTTAAAGTGCTTTAATTTCCTGGCCCTGTGCACCCAGAGAATTGTCTGCCGCTAATTGGTCCTGTATTGTGCATCAAACGCGTAACTGCTGTATACATGCTCTAATAACAGCTTCATTATGCACTGGTTCTTTGCAGTGCACTTGTGTTGGTTTTCAAAGCACTGTTTGCCAACAAGGGTGGCCTCGAGGCAGCAGAATGCTATGAATAAGTGATTACAGAGCCATGTTGCACTCAGACTGTACTGCTGCTTGTACTGTGCCAGCACTTTGCAGCTTTTGAATGAAAAATTGCACACAAAAAAACAGAAACACTATGCATGCACTTCACTCTCTTTCCTTTAGAACTCAGCTAATGAATCATGTATCTGTGACTAGGTTGTTTGGTCCTTAAAAATAATTCCTTAGAAATGAGTTTCCGGTACATAACATGTGCTGGAGAAAAAGTGCCTTCTTTAAAGTGCTGACTCAGGTAGATTGTTGAAATGATGATTATTGCTTCCTCTGACACATGCTTATGCATGCATTGATGAAATAGTTGGGCAGGACTCACCCATTTACTTCTACACTTTGATTTTTGTGAGTGATCAGCACACACAGCGGGGAATATTAAACATAATGCACCACTTGCAGTCTTGAACAAATCTCGATTCATCAGTTGTTGCTTGGTCTTACACACAAATATATGTTAATATGACATATTAGCTTAACAGCTGCAGTGGGTTAACGGCTCACCTGGCTGCAGGGATGTAGACGTGTACACCGTGACATCACTGATGGGTGTGGTCAGATTCAACAGTCTTGACACACGGCTTATTAGACAGTTAATATTAGCCGGGTCTGCTCAACGTTATGTTCCCATACAATGACACTGCATTGTCAGACTTTTCAAGGATTTTTTGTTTTTGAATTAATACTAAATGATGTTTCTTATCATAGTCGAGTAGGTCAACCAGGTCTGTCCCGTGTGAAACCAAACGCCAAAATGAGCTTATTTCCATTTCCGTACGTAATAGGAAGAACGTAAAAACTTATGTGAAGCCCAAAGTGTGTGTCGTGATCAGTTCCTCTTTATGATCATGACGTGACATGCAATTCTGACTTTAGTCGTTATGCATCATTCTCCTGGCGGCCAACACCAGGACAGCAACCTGCTGAGAATAAACATCATTTATTAGGGATATTGTTGCATTGGTGTGAAATATCTTACAGGCTCTGTATGCCGACGAGTCAGAGAGACGTGCAGCATTTTATTGTGATCTCTTCCCACTCATTTTCTTTATTCTCCCCCCCCACCCCGTCAGTCAGTGCACAGAAAGACTCACATTGTGTTTTGTTCTGTTCAACTTCTGGCACCTTCTCTGAGTTGTAATCCAAGATGAGAAGCGTCAGTAAAACTGTTTGGTGTGATTGTCTGTAAACGGCCGCTCTGACAGCAGCGTCTGTGGGGTCCGTGCAACATGTCCATGCAGACTCTCCACGAGGGGATTTCTCTTGTCAGAGGAACTTTGTGATGTTCGTCATTCATGAAACAGCAGTCTCCACATCAGACCATGGCAGATCATTCATTTTACACATACTCAAACCCCCCTCCTCCCAAATAAAGAAATACTGTATACATTTGAATAGAACCTGATGTATGATGTAACAATGGATAAGTGAAGAATCTATTCAGTGTGAATATGGCTAACTGAATCCGTGTTTCTCCAGCTTTTGTTCTGATGTTTGCGTCTCCACACAACAATGAACTATACGTGTTGGCAGCGTTCGCTCATGTGCTAAACATGTGCAGTGGAGATCAGCCTGTGCGGTGGAACTGTATGTGTGTGTTTGTGTGTCTGACGTGATGCATGGCGCTGGCTGTGTGGGAGGATGTGAGCGGACACGCTTGCCAGAGAACCCTCAATCCATGTAACCTCTCACTTTTGGCCCTCCACCTCCAGCGGAACCTTTCCAGAGAATATACGTTTCACTGTTTTCCGGCCGAAGGCTTTGTGAAGGCTCATTATCGTATTCGTTCCTTGCTGAAGAAAAATTAGCAAAGGACCCTGGGGCAGGGGATACGAGTCAGCACTCCCACTGAACAGATTGATTGTTAACACACACAAAAACCTTGCTGTAAAACTGTGTAAACAGTCATTACCTCGGGTGATGATTGATTTTCACAGGGATTTGAAGAGATATTAGAGTGGAAGTCTGGCATATTTAAAGTCAATCCTTGGTTACAGTGAAAACAGAGTTGTGTGTGTGCACACACACACACACGCTACAAAGTGTTCACCATCAAGACCCCGCATGTCCCGATGTATACAGTAATTTAATAGGAGTTGCTGCAGGCAGCGGCTTAGTTGAAAGGAAGAGCGCTGATTTGAAAGAAAAGTTCCCGTTCCTTCTCCTTTAGAAGCATCCGGCTGCTCGCGTCACTGAGACGTCGCTGCTTTAACCTTTTTGTGAACTTCTGACTGAAAACCTTTTCATGCCTCTTAGACTTTACCATCATTACACCATTATTAGTGGGAGTTATTTGTTGCATCATTAACTAATGAACCCTTTTACATCATTGACGGAATTTCTTTATACATTTACAAGGTAACGAGTTGCTTTATTGCGGGGGGGGGGGGGGGGGGGGATCCACTGTGGGCTATAGAGCCATGCTCTAATGCAGTGGTACCCAACCGTTTTTGAGCCACGGACCGGTTTTGTGTCAGACAATATTTTCACGGACCGGCCTTCACAGTGTAGACGAAAAATATGACATAATAAATATGACGTAATAAATAAATATGGGGCGCTCGGAGGGGGTTCTCGCCCGGGGTGTAATTACATGTAGGACCGCCACTGTATGGAGGGAGGATGATGAGTTAAGGACTCACACAGTCAGAAGAAAGAAGCTGTTCTGAATACTTTCCAGACGGCAGCAGGTGAACAAACTGTCTGGTGGGATCAGGAAAAACTCCCCAAATAAAGATAGTAAAAACCCTTTCACAGGAACTTGGCCCGGCCAATGTTTCCTTCTTCAGTTTCTTCAAGCAATACAGCGGTTCATGAGCTTTCTTCCCCAGGATGGAGACGTGTGAGGACCACGTCAGGTGGTTTGTGATGCTGATTCCCAGGAACTTAAAATCTGCATTACATCGCCATTTACAATTAGAATAGTGTTATATATTATACACTTCTATCCAAACTCATTGGTGGTGCTGGTTCAAAAAATATAAATGCTATGTAAACTAACTTGATGGATATTTTGTATAGTTTTATTGTTGTTTTTGGAGTTTCCTCCGGCCCTGCACAGCGTTTGCAGGTATTTCTGTCAGGATGCAAACAACTCCAGCAAACTTCACCTGTTAAGCTCACGACTTGGAGCCGTTATTACTAACTGAAGGCGACTTAGACAAGCACATCAACATTGTTGTCGTAGCTTCTTCTCTCTCAGCGGGTCGATGGTGGCTGGATCTGCACCATGTTTCACAAAAGACAATCCCCAAAAATCATCGGAACATTAAAAGTGAAGGGGACCAAAACAGGATTTAAAAAAGAGAGGCTTTTGATTTGCAATTATTCATTTAAAAAATAAGTCAACAAAAATAAGTAGCACAACCAGTGAAGGCTCCTTCTTATTCTTCCCAAAAGACATTATGAAAAGCACAAGTCTAATGAATAACTAAAGATAACGGCTGCCGTTAATGTTATTAATTACAACCGGACCTTGAAAAAACCTTTTGGTCATTCTGCCTTTTTGGCATGAAAATCCATTAAAACTCATTTGGCGGGAAAGCAAAAGACAATATGCACCTCTGTCTCTTTACTACTGTATAGCATTCAGTCGATCAAATACAAGACCTGGTGTGCATCCTCGGCTGGTGAACAAGCATCCGGCCTGCGATGATGTCACGTCTCGATTTGTAAGAGTGTGTCGTTTTACCTCTCACTGTGAACTCAAAGAAAACGAGAGACGGCGAGATTCAGCTGGGCAACAGAATGGCCACTCATTCACTCCAATCAGGGCGGAAAATCGAGAGACAAGAGACCCCTTCCCTGCTGGACACACACATGCCCCCCCCCCACCCCCCCCCCCCCCCCCCCCCCCCACACACACACACACACACACACTGAGCATGACTGGCTTCCTGTGGCCCTGGCAGCAGTTGAAAGCGGTCGGTGGGATCAGACGAAGCGAGCCGGGCCTCTATTGTAACAGACGACCAGGAGAGCCGTGTCACCGCTCTGAAGCTCCCCGCCACTCCGCTGAAGGGCGGTCCGAGCTTGTCCCAGGATGAGCTCATGTGCGTGGCGGTTGCTCTTGTTGTCATTATTTACTGCTGCTGTTTGGTTGCGCTGACATGCAGCTTCTTCTGTCACGGTCAGAAGCTATTATTGTCAGGTTCACCTCCTCCTTTAGAGGCCTATTGTCCTCAGCACGGAGATACATATTGCTGGGATACATCGTGTTGGGACATTGCATTTTCTTTAGCTCTGACCACGGGACCAATGAGTATGACTGTCAGTCCCACAACAATTAAACTAGCTGTACTGTGCATGAGCTGATCAGATAAATAGTTTAAAGTCCGACTAAATTAGGTTCCCATGCAACTAAACTGAATTCTCCATTACATTTACTGGGGAAGCGTATTTTCGACCAGATTACGGTCACAGTTTTAAACATGGTCAGGTTTTGGTTGATGCAATAAGTAAGTATTAAGCGAGTATTTAAATTGCACGTCAACATTGACTTGGTTTCCCACAGGACACAAACAGGTCTACTGGGTGAAAGTCCTGTGCATGTTTGACCTTCCACCTTTCTGTGTTGACTTTAGTGGACTATGGTTAGAAACGTAATTGTGATATGGTTAAAACATATGTTTCCCTCAAAACATAATTGACAATGCAGTTTTGTTCTATGGGAACAAATTGGGAAGTGATAATATAAATAGTTATATTCTGTAGATATTCTGCATTTCATTATTCTTATGTCTATTAGAGTTCAGGTTGTGCGAGGTCAGTTTAACAGATACTGTCTGTGAGAAGTTTCTGTGAGAAACGTTCCTCAAGGTTCCTCAAGGTTCCACGCTTTGCACCACAACACTCACACCTGTTATCAGTATGTTGACATTAGAGAAGCAGACTGGTCGTTGCACGTTCCAGCCTTGTGAGAAAAGACGAGAACACGATTCTCCTCCTCTTAGACAAGTTAGAGCCAATTAAATGTTAGATGTTCATGATGGAAAACCGTGTATTAAAGAGCCGAACTTCCGGCTGTTCAGGGTGTTTTTTGGACGGTCAACCTGCGTGTTGACTGGACGACTCCCTGCTATCAAGATTGCAGCACTTGTTACTTCACTTGTGATCAAGGAAAATAAATTCAGAGAACGAGAGAAGTTGTTTGGCTAAGTTCTTCCGGAAGCTACACCAGGCATCCAATAACTGACACGCTTTCAGAAGACGAGGCTGAAACGGTTGACAGGTAACAAGTAGCTGGTGAACATAAAGAAGTGGAGCAACTGGGGGACATTGATGAGCTGTGCGACTGCGCGCCTTTGGTTAAAAGTTGAGAATGTTTTAACTTTTATGCGCGCCTAAAAAACGCAAGAAAAACGCGAAGCGCGGCATTTAAAAGGCGCGCATAGGAAGCAAATGGTTTTGCTAGCGACGTGTTTTTGAGAGTCGCGTCTGGTGTGATCGGCCCCTTACAAGGTGATGCAATGTCCATGTGTCGGCAGCATGTTGCACCAAGTGGACAACAGCTGTATTATTACAGGTTCTCCTCACTCTCCATCTGGCAGAAGAGAACTGCTTCTGATGTGGCTGCAGCTGCAGCGATTGTTGCATTATGAAATCACGTGAGGACAAAATGTGTACGTCGTATTTAATTTGATGCATGAGGTCATCAAAGCAACATCTGGTCTCCGTGAGCTTACTGTGTTTGTGTAAACGAATAGTAGCTTCTGGCTGCATCATAGATGAGTGTAGACGTTTCATGTGGTGATAAAGAATAATGAATGACACAGATCTGTCAGCTAGATGGTGGCGTCCTCGCTCTGGTCACAGGACTCAGAAATAATGAGCCACTGTCACAATGATGAGGATATTACCTCCATTAGTTCACCTGATGGAAGGTAATGAAGAGAAGATCTCTGCTATCTGTAGTTAACTCCGTTGTAGTCCGTATGAATGAGCCTCAATTCTCCGGCTCTTCGACACGATTTTAGATGACTTTCGCCCGAGAGATGAAACCTTGCACAATGTTAAAAACCCTTCAATCCCGAACAATAAATTCCTCTTAAATCCGACTGCCAATGTGTCAGATGTAACGTTAGCGTACTTCACATCGTCATGGGTGAATGGCAGAGTGATGACTACATGAGAAAGGCTCAAAATGTTTTAATGCTTTAATGTTCATGAATCTTTTGGTGCTAAACTGGGAATGGAATGGCTTCTGAATATTAAGTGAGAATCCGTAAAGTGCGCTTTTACAGTTGTGTCGGTCGAGAGCATTACAATGATTCACAGACGAGTGCAAATGTTCCTGTTCTTTCAGATGTGGAGACAGAATATCACTAATGCTGAAACACAACAGTGGAAGGGCTACCATGTGTTTCTCATTGAAGTGACAGACAAATCGCTGTGAATGCATTAGCACAGCAATCGTCAGGTATTGGTCCGACAAAAACAGTCAGGATGCTTATCAACACCAAACGGTGGTTTAGGTCAGACCCGTGAAACGTTTCGTGATCATATGATGAGCATCTCGGCAACCAGGCCGTAACCACGTACCCACATACTTCACTATGGGAAGCTGTCAGGTGGAAAACTTATATCCATGATCACAACAACAGGCTGATCGCCAGGTGATTGTGATGTCACAATATTTTCTGCCAGGAATGTGTGCATTTGGTTGGCCAACTTATTGACACTGCATTGCGTTGTAGCAACAATTGAGTTCAGTTTGCTGGAAAACCTCATTGGCAGAGATTATAGAAGGTAAAAACACGTGTAGACATTAGTGGGTATGAACCTGGGTTATCCACGTACACTGCAGAACTTTGCACCCACTGTATGAGTTCAAAAGTTCAGAGTATATTAACCTTCTGTAATATTCCTAGGTAAATATATTTCATACACTGAGCATGTTGGCAAACACAGTTTTCATTCACAATAGCGGATATGGGGGCGAGTCGTCCTTCAATCAGAGGATCAGCAGATCAATCCTCAGCTCCACTAGTTCTACTCAATTAAATTACATTTATTTTGCATAGACCAAAATCCCCGAACAATTCTCAAAGGTCATTACAATCCATGTTGATGTGTCCTAGGGCAAGACACTTAACCCCACACTGCCTTGTAGCTCCTCCCATCAGTGTGTAAATGGGTGGATGATGACATGTAGTGCTAAAACACTTTGAGTGGTCAGAAGAAATGTTCAAGTACAAGTCCATTTACCATTTCAAAAACACAAACAGGGTCACCAGCGTTCATTGTCTCTTGGACATGTTTCTCTTTTGGCTACAACATGTAAGATTCACTTACTTTTGCATCCCATACAAGGTTTGTTCTGACAGTTTATTCCACTCCATTTGGTTTTGCCTTTGCATGCCACATGTATCTGCAAGCAGGGAAAAACTCCATCAGCCGATGATCAAAGAGCGGCGGGTGACGTGGCTGAAGCTGTGGGAACGCTCGAACAAAAGTGTGCAAGAAACAGCAGCTAGCTAAGAAGTCGACACTCCAAAAGGCAAAGTCAGCACAGTCATCTTTCCATTTGGATCCAGTCATGCAGAGCCAAATGGAAAATATACCAGTCTTCATTGTTTATTGCGCTGTTGGTAAGCCAACAGTTGGCGCTTTGTTTTCTTGCCTCACAAGCCTTCAATTCAGGTTTGTGAACCCACGTCCATCCTGCTCCAGTCAGCATGGACCGCTCTCACTGTCCCGCCGAGCTCATCAGCTGCTGCCCGACCACGAGTCTGCGTCATGTCACGTGACACGAAACCTGTTAAATTACGCATTTGTAATAGTCATATTACTTGAATATATTTTACTTATATACTTACTTGGAACAACATTTGTCAATACTTGGAAATTGAGGAATAACATACACATCACACACTGGAAAAACCTAATAAACGAATACATTTCAATGGAAAATATAACCCCCTCCATCATTTACAATACAACAGAACACCACTCCATCTGGTCATCCTTCACTATGTTTTTATAAACTTGACTCAATCTATTAATATCCATATGTTTGTCTTTTTTTAGCCTGAAACCCAATTGTAACCCACGTACATGCATACACACTTACGCACATACATATAAATCTGCTCTTATTTATACTTAATTTTTGTTGTTTTTATTTTCTTATTTTTTTTATTAAATAATACACACACACACACACACACACACACACACACACACACACACACACACACACACACACACACACACACACACCGTACTTCTATACCACACACCGTACTTGAATATATGATGTTTTGCTGGCCTGTGTCTCACTGTTTTGTCGTCCTCTTGATGTTATGTCTATGTATTGTCTTTTTATTTTTACAATAAAATCTATAAATATATATATATATATATATATATATATATATATATATATATATATTATACTTTAATAAATACAACAAAAAAGAAAATCGAGTAACAAGTTTGCCTGAATGAAATAACGCCAAATAGTAATTTCATTCAATTCAATTCATTTTGTATAGCCCAAAATCTAAAATTTTCCTCAGAGGGCTTTACTATCTGTACACATATGACATCCTCTGACCATCGGATCAGGAAAAAACTTTAACGGGGAGAAAAGGGTATATTTCAAGCGGCAGTCGCATGAGCGATGTTTTGATGCGGTTTTATTCACATACATTGGAACAATGCATCTTCTTCTCTCACTGACACAAAAACAAACTCCTCAGATGTGTGGCCCGCGGGATCGCCTCACAAAACCAAAAGCCAGAAGGGAGAGGAGGAGGGGCTCCATGCACCCGGGAGATGAAGACGAGGAACACTTGTTGCCTGTTGCCGCTCTCGCTGCTTTGATCTGTTGCTCGGTGCATTATGTCACCCCTGGGAGCCGCATGCACATCGTGAAGAATATGTTTCCCAGAAATCTGTTCGCAAATAACATCAAAACAATCTCATATACGCCTGTTGAAAGTTGACTTTACCGAAGTTTATTTCAGAAAATGCATGATAAAAAAATACAGTTTTCTCCATTCATTGTGCTTCATCGCAGACTTTAAGATAACTTTCTGTGCTTGCCGACCCTAAAAACCTTGAGCTTTAGCTTTTGTTAACTCAGCAGGCTTGAGACTACATAGTGAAAAGACTGCATGGTGCAGCAATATCCTGCCCTGTATTGTGTAGGTTGAGTAGTGTCAGGGACAATGAAGCTGGTGTGTGTGTGTGTGTGTGTGTGTGTGTGTGTGTGTGTGTGTGTGTGTGTGTGTGTGTGTGTGTGTGTGTGTGTGTGTGTGTGTGTATGTGTGTGTGTGTGTGTGTGTGTAATCCCATTTGAAATGATCTCACCCCTCTTCAGGTCACTTCATCATTGAGGCCCTCCATCTTTTGTCCTCTCCTCTCCCTCGCTGTATTTCCTTCTGTGTTTTTCTTTTCATTGAAGAGAAAACACACACACACACACACACACACACACACACACACACACACACACACACACACACACACACACTGGCGAGAAGAGAGGAGATAGAAAAGTCAACATCGGCAGCAATAATTCAGCGCGGTCCCCTTGGAGGACGGGGTGTCGGGGGTTTGTCTTTGCCTCATTGTCCAGCCGCGGAGGCCAGTGACAGGGGAGGGTTTCCAGCTTCTGCCCCCAGACAATGGGGCCCTTGGAGGGGGCCAGTACTGACCAAGTACAACAAGGGCCCTGGGTTCAGAAAGAGGAGGTCAGAGGAGTCATTCGACTTCACACCTCAACTTGCTGGACGTTTGCTTTTGGCTGTCAGAAAGTGTCAAAACTTCTTATTTAAACTAGCTTCCCGAAGACGTTTCACACACAGTGCTTCTCCAATTCCCAAGCGATGAAGGTCTTGCCAGCGAGACACCATTCGACATAAAATAAATGACCTCCTTGAGGTTCAAAGTTCTCGCATGCTCTCAGCTTCCTCTCTACTTTGCGGTGCATTTTACAAACAAGCAAAACATATATATATATATATATATATATATATATATATATATATATATATATATATATATATATATATATATATATATATATATATCAAAGGGTGGCCCTTCCACCCTTGGCCTGTCAGAGAAGCCACAAATTGAGATCCATGCGTGGAAGACAGAGGATGAGGAGGATCCCTTGAAAGACAGGCTCTAAATACAGCCGGCCGACGTGCCTTTCCAACCGTCGCGCCCCGGTGAACCTGCTGGTTTCGCTGCTCCTGGTCGCTTGGTGTATTTTTACAAGAGATGTTTATCCTCCAAATGCCGGTTGAGCTGTAATTTTGGGCCTTCCATCCGTCTCCCTGTCTGTCTGTTGCTTTCTGGGGGAGGAAGGAGGTTGTGGCTGCTGACCACTAGCTCAGACTTGGGGCCTAGCTGCTCGCACAGCTTCTCCTCTATCTGCGACTAACAGCGACTCTTGTGCGCCGTGCATCACCTCTGACGCGGTCAGGACTCTGCTGAAGAACAACGGCTACTTGTTTACTGCTTCATTTTAATTTTTGCTTTGAAGGCTGCAGTTCTGAAATATGTATTTTAGTCCAATAACATACAGTTAAGCTATTACTCATGGAGCATGAGTCACCTGCAAACTACTCATGTGGTCCAGCTCCCTTTGAGATGGTGGCTTTGACAGTCTATGTCCCCAATCAGTCCATTTCAACGTATTGGTTTTTCTCAGAAAGATGACCTACATAGCTGACATGGGAACTCCAATTTGAGCTCATTAGTATCACCAACTTATCAGTCATTTTCTAAACCACTTCTCAGTATTGTGGTTGACAGCATACCCGTATCTATCATGGGGCTAACACACTACAGGTACAGTTAAACACATTAACATTAATTTTTATAATTACATTCAGATTCCAATTCATCTCAATGACAATGTCTGCTTAATTCACTGCATGTTTCCTGCTTGAGGTGCAGTCACCTCCCAGTCTTTGTCAGCATTCTGAATAATTATAACTAATATATAAGTTTGCTATTAGTGTGTTACTGTGCACACTTGCAAATAAACAGATTTCCAAATGTCCTCTGATGGGGAATCAATGATGCATGTCGTCCTTATTTGTCGACAGAAATCTGATTCGCAAACCGGAGCTTTAGCATCAGGGTCGATAGCCCATTATATTATGGATCATGCAACATTTGGACAATGCTTATCAAATCATTTAAATCAGGTCCTCTTTGAGCCAAGGTGTCAGCAGCAATCATATCAGTCTAAAGTGTAAAAAAAAAGTGAAAAAAATGAAAAGCCATGGCAAGCGGCAATTAGCCCATTTCCCTGTGCCATGCCAGGCCGGCTTCGGACCTGCACTCTGTCACGTCCCCCCAGGAAGCCAGTGCCTGACTTGGCCTGCAGGAGGAGTGTATCGGGTAAGGGGGACACGCCATTGGTCCTGCACCGATGCCGAGCCAACAGACCGTGGGCCATGTGTTGAGTGAGATGGGTTTGGGGTGGAGGGCAGACAGGACGGACATTGGCAGGCGGTGCATCCCAGATGGAGAAAGATGAGCGCTGCCAGTTGTCATGTTGTGTTTGTAGCGCGGTGGAAAACACAGAACCGCAAGTCTGGGGCCACTGGCCGGACCTCATTATCCCATTCAGCTCTGAAGTGACTCACTGAGGCAGACTTTCTGTTGCTGCTGTCTCCCTTCTCCACTGTTGTAACTGATGCACCATCCTCTCTCTTTCATAGACTCACAAAGTGTCCTGTATCAGGGCCAATAGTGGACTAAGCTGACAGAAAGTTGTACAGAAAGTATATGACGTTGTTTACAATAAGCATATTTTACTGGATATAGATGTAGAACAGCGGTAAGGGGGACTCAAGGCAAACCAGTGTTTTCATGGTTTTGTAGAAGCTGACTGAGCTCAAGAAACTCTTGTTACCTTTTCATGTATTGATGTGTGACACGCAGCATCCTCATCATTTACATGGAATGTCGCTGAGCTATTGGATGCCCGTTTGATGTGTGTGTTTCTTGTTCCACGGCTTAAAGCTCCCTTTGGAGTCGTAAACAACACTGGGTTTTGTTTACGGACCGTGTTTCTCACACAACTAATACAACATACTTTGTATATGTCCTGAAGGTCTAACAAAGATCGTGTATACATGTCTCACCTCATACAACATTTGCACTTTGGGGGGATTTTTGTACACCACACATTGTCGACATGCAGATTTGATTTGTCCTCTTCTGTGGTCTTACTTGATCCCCTTTTGAAATTTAAACTAATACAAATATGTAAATATAATGAAGTAATTGTAGCTTGTTGCTACAAAATCCCTCTTTGAGCCTCACCAGTCTTTTCACATTTGTGGTCTCTCTTTCTTCTCCTGCCACATCCTTGAGCCGCTCTGCCACTCTAAACTCCTGTGCAACTGAACACCTCCGTACCAAACAAGGGGAGATATTGTGCCACCGCTTCCCCTGCTGTCGGCCAATGCATTTCACAAACAGTGCTGTCAGGAGCACGGCTCACGATGGCTGAGGATCTGGTATTTTATCACTACGATAGCATTACAGCTAATACTTCTGTATTTCAATTGACAATGTAAACATTCATCAAACGGCGATGAAATGTCTGCAAAGTCTTGTATTCCTTAAAACATTGCTCTACAGCGCCACTAGTGGTTGAAAATGTCACATGGCAACTTTAAGTAGCTGGTAGAATCTATATTTACTCAGGCTGTCTTAAGCCCCGTTAAGCACCAAGGCATTTTTTAGGATTTAGCTCGAAATAGCATACCCAAACTAAAAAGAGTGTATCTCTGCAACCACAAGGGCTATTTGAATAATTTTGGTGTTATAATAAAGGCAACCCTTGTGAGCTTTTGGTCAGATGTGTAAATATTAGTATATATGTTGCTGGGTAAGAGTAAATAAAGATTGAAACACAGAACAAAAAGAAGTTCCAGGTCCGCCTATAGGAAAAAGCACTATCAGGATGATTATCTCCTTGAAATGATGCTTCACTAAGCCCTGAGGCTCTCCCAAATCATAGCACAATATGTGAACAGTCTCTCTGCAATGTTTTCACTTGAAAAAGTGAAGCAGAACAAAGTCAGATTGGGTAAAGTACAGAGAGAATTCAGGCGAGGTTTCCAAAATTTGCATTTCGGCACATTTGCGCATATTTTCACACATCTGTGACATTTGAATTTTTTCATGTAGCAAACCTTATATTTCACTTTCATATGACTTATGGTGTTCAATAAACTTGTATCAGTGTGGATTTACTGGGGGAAATGCATTTTTTCAACAAAAAAAATAAAGTTTCAAAATGTGCTGACTCAGCGATTTATGTTGCTGTGTTCTTTGGTTCATATCTCAGTGATGCTTTGCAGCAGAGGGCTTTGGTGAATAGATTTGGAATCTGTGTGGAATTGTCTTGCTTTTTGCTATTTGTCTTTTTCTGATAGCACCTAGCTACGGGCTGCTAGTTCCGGAAACATGCAGAGTGGGCTGACTCGTGACAAAATTCTAACTATTTTATTTTAATAATTATTTTAGTTGGTGTTTGAGTTGTGTTGAAATGGCTGACTAACTATTGTAGCCCAGGTTATCTTGTTTAATTTGATGTTTAGCATCAATATATTTGTTCATGATTATTGGAATGTTTTACACAGTTTAATTAAAATTTAAAAAAAAGGACCAATGTAGGTCCATGCGGAGCTTAAAAGGTAAACCACTATTGCTGACGAATGGTAACCAGGATGTGCAGGGCTGTCGCTAAGGAAGTGAGGTCGAGTGGATGATGGGTCAAACAAACACAGGACTTTCACCCAGGAGACCACAGAGACCTCTGCCGTTTCCCGTGAGACCCCAAACCTCAACGTTGTCTTATTTCACAGTACCTCCGTGAAGTAACGTATATACTTAACTAACACCACTTACATACATTACGTAACAAGCACATGTAGATATTTTAACCCAAACCACGATATTTTGCCAAAGTAGTTGAAAAAAGAGAAATGTTATTGTAAAATATCACATGAACTGTTGGAGGAGGATATGTTTGTTTTATTATATCCAGTCGCAGTCTGGATATTGGAAAGACATGCCAGGTGGAAACCAACAACTTGTAACATGTCAACACTTCACTGACTGGGAAGTTTAATAAGTTTGATAAATGACACTGAATACTAGAGTTTAAATGATAATGCAAACTTGCTCATGTTTAGCAGCTATATCTTCTCTGCCTTAGTTAACATACTATAATATGCTAATTAGTATGTTTGAACACAAAATGCAGCTAAGGCTGATGGGAGTGTAATTAGTGTTGCAGGTACAGGACATAAAGTGCCCTGTCCTTTATATTAAAGTGATACAACATGTTCTTTTTTAGTTCTTTGAGTATTAATGTTAGCTTGGATGTTGGCTGTCAAAATTATTTGACAGATTTCTTCTCCAGCTAGTTAACACCAGCTGTGGTCAGCTTGAAGTCTATCAAACCGAGCAAACCTCCCACTCAGCCGTTCACTTCTATGCTCACTGTGACCCAAACATCGTCTTGGAGAGAACATCAATGTTATTCAAAAGACACCTCATCAAGATGAGTGAAGAACCGGAGAGAAAACGTTCCAGATTGAAAGACTAATAACACGCGTTCCTGACTCAAGGCAAGACATTTTATTTCATTTCCTCTTTGGTGGACGTCTGCGTCTGTGAGCTCCCACAAGCCGAGCTGTCCTGAGCGATGCTCAGACAAGTACGGTGTTGCTGTGACCTGAAGGCTTTAACAGGAGGCAAGTAAGAAGAAAAAAAGGGAAAACAGTCTCCTGAAAAGACCTAGAAATGAATAGAATAGTGCTGACTGGGAGGTTCTGCCAAACACTGACTCTTTTTATCACCTGTCACCTGACGCCTGTGTCTCTGTCTGTATAAAGCCATTAAGCAGATATCTGAGGCCGCCAGGGCGCCGTGTGACACAAAACAAACGCCCTCTGTCATTCTTTACCTGCAGTTCCTGCGGGAAATGAAGTGAGGTAATGCTGCTCCGCTTACATGATATGTGCACATGCAGATAACTGCTCTCTGTCTTTCACACACACACACCTACAGACACACACACACACTTTCTTTGCACGTATGTGAACACAAACATGCACACACAGGTCGTAATCCTTTATTGTCAGATGGATAAACAGAGTAGGTCACCTGTCCCACGTCAGGCTGGTCCCAAGTTATTTTGTATGCTTTGCGTCGTGCTGCTTCTGAAGGAAAAGGCTCAAAGAATGAGCGGTAACATTTCACCAGGTACCATACAAACTGTGGTCGGAGTTCCTTCTGGGACAGACTCTGCACAGTGAGTCTGTGCTTAACTGCAGCGCCACATCTCAGCCTCCTCTTACCTCCAGCTCAGACTCGCCCTCTTCTTGAGGAGCATTAAGATATCAACGGATTACCACTGTAGTCAGCCGTGTAAATATATGGTCCAATAAAGGTTTATTAAGGGCTTCCTTTTAGAGCGCGGATAAGGGGAGGGGTTGACAGCTGCTTGGATTTCCTTTCATTGGCACAGTTTATACCTTTCACCATCATCCTATTCATCACTGACATAATACTTGGCCAACTTCACTATTGAGTCATCTCTCGACAGTGTCTGCCAACTTCCTGTTTGAGGAGATATCTGTGTTTGTGTCTCTGGGATCTTGTACAGGCAAAGATCAGATTTTTGATTCACTGCAAAGACACCTTCGTTTTACATTTAAAGAAATTGCAAATGTTGTTAGCTGCAGAAAGCTGTGCCCATGCAGATATATTGCGAATCAAATGCAACCAGCCTTCATTTGATACGCATCAAATGACTTTCTAAACATCATTCCAGGGATGATTTCTTTCTCCAGTGGAAAATAGTGAGTCAGTAAGAGGTTTTGTGGCTGAGTAGAATATCACAAACCTTTTAAATGTGATACAGACTTCATCCTCTGTATACGGTATTAATGACAGCAGGGTGCAACTGGAGAACGGATTAAAAACATGGTGTGTAAGAAGGCATTGCTAAAACAACAGATGTGGTTTAATCCTTTCCTGAAAGAGAAGCAAACCTCAAGCTGCCTTTCAAAGTAAGGCTTTAAAATAAGCCATCATCACGGCAAAAAACGCCAGTCACGTAGTCGGCTCGCAATCTGGTTATAAACAAACAAGACTCTCGCCGATCCCTGGAGGTGTCTGACGATGTTGGCGTCTGCCCTCGCCGACGGAATACCCAACTCTCATCGAGACGTGTTTGTTGGCATCTTTGGCGTAAATGATCCCTCTTCTTCACTATTGGATGTTTTTTTCTTCGCATGCAAACGTCATCAACGCGGCCACCTGAGCGGTGTTGATTCTTCATTCACACATCACACAGACTTTGTTCTTGGTTGCTGTCAGGAGAAAATCTGTTTAATGTCCACTCCGACTGTTTAGGACATTTGCGTTCTCACTTACTGCTCCTCCGGGTAAAGTTCAGGGTTGAAGTGAATGTGTGAAAAAAGACTAGCAAGGGTAAACGTGATTGAAAGACAATTATCCAACGGAAAGACACTTTCCAAATGACAGTTGCTAGCAGCGTTAGCTCAAAAGGTTGCTTGTAGTTGCAAGAAGGTCACCAAGTTGGCAACATTGACAGCCCGTCCCTTAAGGCCTCCCCCGAAAATTATCATTATGATTGTCAACATATCATATCATAGCTTGTGGAAGACTCCGGTGTCGAGCAATGGGCACAGGTAGAATAGCGCAGGTGGCTGGTAGCCCATCCAACCATTTAATTTGGGCCAAATGAAATGGTTGGATGGGCTTAGTACAGTCCTGTGACTGTTGTCTTTTTTTGTCGGATCATTTGATTCATTGATTGCTGTCAGGAAGTCATGAGAATTTTAACTAAGCATCAAAAATGTTTGTGCTCAGTATGCTTGAATCAAAGTCTGAGGGAGAAAGTGTTTATATATCTAGAGAATCTGCTCATCTCCTTGACACTTGACAGGGAGTGCTTTGATAAGTTTGATGCAATTTGGAAACTTTGAATAAACAAGCAAACAGGTGGAGTCCAGCATGTTGTCTGCAGCGGGAACTCTGCAGTTCACTTTTACAACGACTATCACACCTATTTCAGACCGTGAGCATCAAAGTCTTGGATGTGCTTTTTAGGGCGGATGTAGTGATTTGGGGCCTGCGGGAACTTTTACCCTCTCTCTAGCTTTGTATGTAAATGAACAGTTGATCATCAGTTAACCACAGAGACAGATAACTTATTACAGTATTTTCTGTGAAGTGGTGGATACACCCTTTGCTAAGTTCAATATTCACACCTCCTTGCATCTGGCACATTGCTACAGGTGTGGACACGGCTGTTGAATTGTTTCAGAAAGTTACAAAAACCCTGTGGGTTTCCTTGTAAAGAAAAGTTCTGTTTGCATTCAGTGTCTCTTTCCAAAAAGCATTGAGTGATTCTTTTAAAAAAAAATGTTTTTTAGACCCCAAATCCAATGTGTTTCTATAAAACATTTGCAAAACTATTTTTTTTTTTTTAATTAAAAATCCTTTTATTGTTTAAATCCACGTTTACCAGCTGGTGGTCGTCTTCTTTTCTGCCTCTGTTGGCGTATTGCTACATTCACTACACTGAACATACATCAATCAGGGGCAGGGCTTGAAATCAATAGCAGGAGTGGCAGCAGGGACATGTGCACTATGTGGGTGTGTGTGTGTGTGTGTGTGTGTGTGTGTGTGTGTGTGTGTGTGTGTGTGTGTGTGTGTGTGTGTGCGCGATACAAACAAAACAGGGACACAATCATAACAACATTGCTCTATAGAACCTAAAGTCTCCTGACATAGATGCAGAGTCGTTTTCTATTCTGCTACAGGAAGAAAATATGGTGTGTTTGTACATTTGAATACTGCGATACTACTACTCTATTACTCCCTCATTATTGGTATTGTGCATTGTATTGTAGAACAAAGGCGGCCATCCACACACATTAACACACTAAATTCTTCAGCAACTTGAGTGTATTGTGTTGGCATTAAGGCTTTCCTCCCCTGTAAATGGAACAAGTGTCTGGTCTGTGTTGTGGTGTTGCTGCAGGCTGATAACTGCGCTCATACCTCGTCACAACAGCCCTTCAGGGAGGAACCCCTTTGATGCAGATCCGGGAGATTATCCGACAATAGCATAGCATCAGATCTGTAAAAGGAGGCAACAGAGAGGGTGTGTGTGTGTGTGTGTGTGTGTGTGTGTGTGTGTGTGTGTGTGTGTGTGTGTGTGTGTGTGTGTGTGTGTGTGTGTGTGGGAAGCCTGCCATATACAGTGGAACCCCAGGGCAGCACCAGACCGTGTCTAATGGGAATTAAACAGTGTATTAAAACATCGACCCAGTCATCTTTTTGCCCAGCCTCGTCACAACAGTTGGAAACTTCCTATGTAACTATCCGAGCTCCAGCTGCATAAACTTAGAGGCTGCTTAAATTCAGAAAAATGTGCCAAAATAGAAAAGAGACGAAATTAAGAAGTTGAGAGAGAGAATATATAACGTCTTGTATTGAATCTTGAATAAAACTGTCGCAGTGTGCCAGCAGTAAACTCAGAGTGGTAGTCACTCTATACCGGCATCATCATTACGTTGACATACAGGTACCATAGCATTTCAGAAAAACTGGAAAATATGAAAAACAATACTTTGACTTAGCATGCTGCTGACATTTTCAATGAAGTGCAAACCCCTTCCCTCGCAGTGTATGAGGAATCAAACACACCCTGCAGAGCAGGATTATGTTCATCCCTTAGCGTGACCACCCAGACTTTCTTTTCTCGCCACTGGATCACATTTGACTTGTTGGATGACAGTGTACATACGGCTTAAAGCTTATTTCAAAATATAATGTAATACCCGACATTGGTGCAGTTTAGATGAATGGATTTAGGAAACTACGTTCAGTAAATCATTTATTTATTCTACAAAGTGGATAAATACAAATACAAAAAAAAAGAAATCCTCTCATTCAATTCAGATTTTCCTCAGGTTAAACATTTTTATAATTGTTCCTCCTTGATACAAATGGAGATAACAGTTATTTAACACGTCAACCTGGTCATTGATTTACTCTTTCTTACTTTTATGACATGAAAAACATTAACCTAAAGATTGAGCTTTGGTCACAACATTGTTACAAATACATAGTCAGATGGGAGTGACACCGCTCCAGCAACATTCCTCATTAGCTGGGCAATAAAACCTGGATGGATCAATACTGGAGCAGCAGAGCCATACGAAGACGATGGAGATGGGTCAATATTCTTGTTTTTTATTTGACGCACAGACGTTAATCTGAGAACATTCTGGACCGGTGCCACAGGAGCAGCAGGTTTTTATTCTGCCCGGCAACAAACACTGAGACACATCAAACACACACAAACACACACACACACACACACACCGGGCAGTTGGCACCTCCACCGGCATTGCCTGTGTGATGTCATCAAAGACAGAAGTCCCAGGTGCTGATGGGATAGGAAATGGTTTCTCTGGCTCTCCCCCCGCTCCCGGCACCTGGCTGACAACTGATGACATCTCCCTTTTCATGTACTGATCCCCTTGACTTCAAAGTGAGAGTAGGGGAATCCCACCTCACACACACACACACACACACACACACACACACACACACACACACACACACACACACACACACACACACACACACACACACACACATTTTTGTAGGTATTCATCTATTTTTCTTCCAAGTGGGAAGGTGTGAGATGATTATAGCTGGTTTTCCTTTTGGTAAATATTCTTTAGATGTCAGACTACTCTCCAATACATGCGTGTCTGATGATATTATGATTACTTTATGTGAAACCGGAGACATTTCAAAACAAATGAGTGTATAACTAGGGGGCGGGTGTAGTGTTTGAGTCCTTTGAGTGGTCGGTAGACCAGGAAGGCACTATACAAGTCTATTTACTATCATTATTTAAAGGTGCAATGTTTAAAATCAAGCCAGAAGGATAGCTTCAAAGATTTAAAAAATATGTGTTGCATTAAAGAGGTATCTACTGAAATTAGCATGCTAACCAACTAGCCCTGGCCCGTCCTGCAATACCACTTGTTCCACGAGAGGCTAATAGTGAGTCACTGTAAAAACAGTCTGCACCCCGAGGGCCTGTCAATAATACTTCCATACGGGTAGTTTGTTTACTGGAGGGCTGTGTAAGGGCAAGATACTATTCTCGATATGAAGTTGCATTCAAATGTTGTTGTTTTTTTAGGAGGGTGCTCCTATCTCATTTCTCCAAACAAGGACGTGCGGACCACCATCTACTCTGGGTGATACAAGGAGTATGGATAAGTACGTCATACAGCCTAATTTCAAAACAGCTGAACTATCAATTTAAGTGACATTTTACTTGTCAAGGTAGAGCTTAATTGGACTATTTCATATTTGGTAGTTTATCTTCAACTCATGACATTACATTTCATTTAGCTGACGCTTTTATCCAAATCTCTGCAATGTAACTACAGCTGTCACAAAACTAAAACGTAGAAAAAAGTAGAAGTGCAGCATAACATGTAGTGAGTCAACAATGTGCTGCTTGTCTTAGCAGTACACTCAGGTATTACTGTGGGCAGCAGGGCATGCTCAGCATGTCAGCCTTCACACTGTTAAACTCATCCCTCACATTGTGTCTTATGGCTCAGGAAAGCTAGAAAAGTATAGACGCCACCCTTCAAACTCTTAAAGTGCAGTTAGAACATAGTATTCCTGCTACAGTCGCATGTGGAGAAATCCCGCTGTGCATTGCTAAGCAATGATTGGTCGGTCTTCCTTTGGGGTAGGGGTTACGCAAACAGCCAGTTGGCATGATTCACAGTTCACTAAAAAAAAGATATACCTTCGGAGAATTGTCATTCTCCTTTTGACGAGAGAGAGACAGAGAGAGCGAGAGAGAGAGAGAGAAGTCTAAAATCATTTTCCTACATCTGTAAGCTGAGGTCAGACATCCACTGTGAAGCCTTATAACCTTAACTGTAGCGTTCTCCTAAACTCTGGATGACTGATATCACAGATGCTGTTTCAGTATTCTTGATGGACCATCTGTGAGCTAAACTCTAGCATTTCACGTCTTTGATGCTAGTGGGGGGTAGAGACAGATGCCAGGAGGCCTGACGCAGAGGAGCTACTCTGATGAGTGTCAGTGTTCCTAACGAACAGTGAAACACACTCACAGGGACGGTACATGCACACACAACCATCACAAGCGTGGCTCTCAAACTAATATTAAGTTCTGTTCTTGTCTCTTTTCCTTTGGACATTTTCAAAAGCTAATTTCACCAATTTGATGGAATTTCATGTTGTTTTTCCAAGCTATCACATCCCTACACACACACACACACACACACACACACACACACACACGTGATCCTGTGTGGTCGGTCCACACGGGATCTATTTCTATCCGCGTGCAGGAGGAGATCACGCAGGGCCACAAAGGACGAGATGTGACTGACAGGCGAGCAGATGCCTGCCGCTGTGGCAACCGCTGACACAGCCAAAAATAATCCTGGAGGAACCGGCAGAAATTCACCCCAAAAAAAAGTTCCACAGATACAAGCAGCAGGGTAATTATGAGGTCTGAAACGAGGACCAGATACGGGACAAGAGCACAGGACAGGAGAGAGGAGGCACGTCTGGAGCCCGCTGCTGGAAAAAGCAATGCCACAATGACAGGCAACACAAACAAACAAAAGCAGAGTGAAAGTGGGAAAGAAGCTGACATATTCCTGAGGTAACAGCTTGCTCCTCTTAAGGCTTCGGTGTAGTGTTGAGGGGCGGCTGTTGATCAGTGGTCCTTCACTCCATGGCGATGACAGTTACCCCAACTTTCTCCCACAGTCTGTGGCTGCATGGTGTATAAAGGGGTCTGGATGATAAGACAGTCCTGCATGGTGTACATGTTGACATGTAGTGTTGAAAGCGCTTTGAGTGCTCGGAAGACAAGGAAAGCGCTGTACAAGTCCATTTATACCATTTGCATGTTGACATTGGGCCCTGCGTCTGAATAGAAACAGAGCACATTCACTTTCTCAGCCAGCTCTACACCTAACCTTGAAGGTTCCTGTGTAAAAGTGTAGACGATTAATTTAATGGCCCAAGCCCCCCAGCGCCTCTTTTTCACAAAAAATAAAATCTTGTTTTTAAAAACAGAAACTTAATTATCTCCGCAACCACAGGGTTGATAAACATTTGCATTGCTACAGCACCGTAACCCTTGTGAGAAGAGACTGGTGTTTTTTTTAAGTTTTTTAAAGTAACCGTTAAGAAGTACTTACGTAAGCTTGTCGCAGTGACCATAACGTTTCACTAAACCCTTGATAAGTACCCCTTACAACGGATTTCACTACCAGACACATCCCTGTAACCGCACAAGCTTGTGGGAGTCTAACAAAGCGATAACAATCCTTATAAACCCTCTATTAGTACCTGTACAGTCACAAAACGGCCAAAGTCTCTTTTTTTTCTTCTTCGCCGGACGTTTATGAGTCCTGAGGCCTCCCTGGTCCCGCGTCATACGGCACATGCAGAAGCTGCTGAACATTTCAATACCCAGTATGCCTGAATCAGACACTGTTTTGGCATAAAATAAGTACTTTTTCAATTCTTGAACCAAACAACACAGTTTTTATATCCAATATCCTTCCTAACATGCCAATGCTTTGTTGGATTTTTGTTGCAACACGGGGAACAAGAGGTACAGAAGGCTTTTAGGCCCCATGTTTGGGGGCTCTGGGGCTCAGAAGGTTGAAACGTGTTCGTGGTGATGAGTGTTTTTTTTCCGGACCAGAGCAGCCCAGCCTGTGCCCTAAACCAAGGACTCCCTCATGGTCTGGGGTCAACCTGCTGCTTCAAGGGGCCTCCAGAAAAATAGAAACATTAAAGGTGCTGCATTACCACTTAGTTAAAGGTTCGCTATATAATGTTCAGAGCATCCATACATCTGGAAAAAGCTAATTTATAGTTCATTTATAGTGGAGTAATGTCAGTTGCCACTACTTGCACCGTTAGCTTAGCCGCTCAACCACGTGGAGGAACATAGATTTCCTCAGAATTTCTTATTGGGAAACTTTAATCATGTATTCTTAATCATATATTTAAATTTGGTTTAAATGATCACATTTAGAGTATAGCTCAAGATTGAAAATGTGTCATTCTGCATTTACAGTTAAATAGCGCTCAAATAGAGTCATGTTCACCATCACGATAAAGAGCTTTGAGAGCCACCTTGAAAGTGAGTATTTGTGTTACCCTGAGTTCCGATGTGCCGGGTCGGTATATGTTTGCAGTCTACTACTTCGATACCATTAACTTGTCAAAGGGGATTTGACTCTGGTTCCTCTCACGTCGGGTTCCCAGGACAGAAGGCTCGGGGGATTGACCTCGTCTTAGTGTGGTCTCTAAATCGTACAATCTATTCCCATCCTTAGCCAGAAAAATCAACTGCTTAGACTTCACGTTGCAACCAGATATGTTGTATTCCTTTTGAGGTACAAACAACAGACTAGCCTGACAGGCCCAGTAACTCAACAACCCATCTGGGAGGGCGAGGGGGCTTATGAGAAAGGGAGAGACTGCTTAGGGCTCCAGACAGTTGGTTTAGCGGCCTGTAAATAAACACATCGTCTGTCAACACAGTGGCACGGGGCGGCGAGCAGCGGCGTGCCGGGTGTAGCACTGTTCAGATTTACAAACATCTGTAGCCACCACCGGCAATGCAAACTACATTCTCAGAGGGAGAGAAGGATAAGCATCCGCTGGGAGAAACGCGACGACAGAAGGAGAGGAGATAGCAACAAAAAAGAAAGGGCAGGAACCACATCGGCCACATTAGGAATCAGACCCTCTTTCCAGGCTCTGGACACGCTCACAGATAGCTGGATCACAGAGATCAATTAGCCGGAGTGTCAACAACTCAGGAACCTTCACCGAGAACCCGCGGAGGCCGTGCGGTTGTGTTTCCTCACTGACTCTACATCACACTGTGCAGATGACAGTGCAATTAGCCTCCAAAGTACAGAGCCGGGAATTTCCCAGCTACCTCAAATCACACTTAGGCCAAGTACAGGGCCACCAAAATTGCCTCTTAGATCTTAGCGACAAGTAGACGCTGTTATGAGCCAATGAGGTATAATATCATCACAAGGGTGCCGGTTCCTATGAAGAGATCGGTTCCATAATGTGACACCTAGCCTTCAACTAGTTATTGAAGGCTTACTATTAAGAAACTCATTATATATTGTAATGGATAGTCAATTCCTTCTCACACTGCCTTCAGCCGATAATGCGCTCCAACGGTTAGTTACGCCTTAGCCGCACCTTCAAGTTAATGCTGCATTTTCCATTCCCTTAGCATGCTTTACTACTATTGCACATGCTTAACAGTGGACTAAAGAGAAAGGGACATTTATTACAGCCTCGTCCTCTTCAGCTTTCCCCAGTTTTTCAGGATGGTTGAAAGGTTGCAGAAGTAGCTCCTAAAATCAAACCTAGCTTCATGTTGATTATGGATGAGGTAGAAGACCACAACGACAGAGTACCTCCAAGTAGATGGTTTACCCGTCACGTAATAAGCATAATTCAGGCTTTTTGTTCAACTTGCACAAACACTGCTGCCAGAAACGTTGCTCTTATGTATTGTATATTGCATGCTTTGGCATGCTGCACGGAATGCAAAGTTCTTGTCAGGCGCTCACAGCAACCGCTTGCCTCTTATTACAATGATATGCAGAGCAGCTCCTTTCGGGGTCGAGTGGGTCCCACTCTCAGAGCAATGCAGAGCGGCTCGCTAACGGAACGTCTCATCTGACAACAGCTCTGAACCGACGAGCAGACCTTTTATTATGGACAGTTAGATGTGGATGCTTGACCGTTTTTCCAAATGATCCAAGTGTTTTGACATGATGTGAATGTGCAAAGAGCAGAGTCGTGAAGTCTGAGAGCACCTGGCAGGAATCTCCTCTGTCGCTCCTTTACACCCCAGGGTTGAATAAATCTGTTACTAAAGTTGCTCTACAGCGATCTGTCATGGTGTGTGTGTGTGTGCGTGTGTGTGTGTGTGTGTGTGTGTGTGTGTGTGTGTGTGTGTGTGTGTGTGTGTGTGTGTGTGTGGGAGGTGTGATCCGTGAGCAGGGCCAGCCAGCAGTTTTGCCAGTATTCTGTCCTCCTCTGCCACCTCCTCCAGTGTGACCAGCTTGGATCCAATGACCCGGCCTCTCGCCCCGGCACACCGCAGCAGGGAAGATGGCGCCCACAACAACGGAGCGATGAAACACGTGCAGCACCCCGTGGCAGTACTTGTGGGACCTGAGACCTCTCAGGACGTTACATCAGCGGATCCAGTTTGTCGTTCAGTTGGACTGTTGGTACAGTCGGACGACGGCGTGACGATCTCCACTTCGCTCCCGCTGATGTGAACGGGAGAGGGCGCAGCCTTACTCTTCCTGGAAGCCACCACGATCTCCTTTGTTTTGACCATATTAAACTGGGTTCTTCCCCACAATTTCACACAATTACTTGGTGCACTCGGCGGCATCCTGCTCCAATATTTGGAACAGATATTTTCCGACCATTTCCTCTCACCTTTTGCTCTCTATCAAGTATATTTGAACTGTAAAATGTATTTCAATGTACTGTGGACTGGGGGTGACGGCTTGAATGCGGAGACAGCGTACACGTTTTAGCTCACTCATCCGTCAATTTAAACCAAAAGACACTTAACCCCAAATTGCTCCTGTAGCTGTCCCTACTGTGTGTATGGATGCTACTCCTGATGGGCAGGTGGAACCTTGCCCCCCCCCCCCCCCCCCATCAGGGTGTGAATGATGACGAGTAGTGTGGAAGGACTTTGAATGGTTCAGAAGACTAGAAAAGCGCTACACAAGTACAGGCTCGTTTAAATGTGCACCGGGTATTTGAGCAATATGGGATTCTCTGCAAGGCTTTGTTTGACACCTTAAAGAGGCATGTGTTTGGTGATCATCTCATCTACGTGTAATGGGGATTGCATTTGAATAAAATCTTTATCAGGATCAACACATTTATAGTTTTTCCCCATGAAACTATTACATTTTTGCAGTAACCTTTAAAGCTGTCACAGCAAAGTGTCGCGGCACCTGTCCTAATATTGTAGCACTAAGTGAGTGATGAAAAAGACACCATGAATGGTGAATCTGGTCAGTACGCTCCAAACACACGCCTAAGTAGGCGACCATTAATAAGCCCCATGAGAATACCGGGGGGTTATTAAGGTGGCCTTGTATTCGGGCTGCGTTTTTGTGCCCTGCCAGAAAAGCTGGCAGGAGCTGTGAGAAGCCTTATTGAGCTCGGCGGAGTGTGAATATCGGCGCAGAGAGCCGGCTGTGTATCTGTCGGTGCATTACAGCGAACCTGTCCAGGTGTTCGCCGGAATGGAAACGGCGACGGCAGGACCACCTGTTCCCAACACGCGGGTCTGACGATACGAGCCAGTCAAGCGTGCGTGACCTTCACTCACCTCAACATGACAGATTGCATTATGAGACTCTAACTGAGCTCCCTCAAACCGTGTGCCAGTTTATTGACTGAGCTAGACTGGAGCCACTGGGACGAGTGGGAAGACGTGAGTAAAGCTGCTCGGCTTGAAACGCCGTCAGAAGTACACTATAGTAAGGTGAGTGACCCCGGAAAGTCCATGCATACAGAAAAGCGGAACAATTCCTGACGGGTACTCAACTTAAACTTGTTTTTAATGGTATATTGACAGAGTATGATGGAAGCACAATGCTACTTGTAACCTGCTGACATTCCACACTTGCAGATGCAACAGTGCCTAGTGTCGACTCAGCTCAGGGAATCCTGCAGGTGAATGCGTAAGTATGAAGCCTCAGGCCGCATCCAATATATCTGCATCATTTCTTGCTTGTGCAGTTTGTGGAGCTTAGATTGTGGTTAAAGTTCAACTGCAAGTTACAAGTAACAATTCTGCCATACGAAGAGGACTGGAATGAAATAGAGGATACTGAGGCAGAGTTGTAGGACAATAAAAACTAAAGTTGCCTTTGCACATATAGCGGGTGTGACCTTAGAGGACTTTCCACTTGAAACACGGTGGTCTGCAGCCAGGATTCAGTGACGGCATCTGTACCTCTTCACGGCTTTGAAGTGCGCTGGATTCTTCTGTCTTTCAGTTCCGACCAGTGATTATCCCGACGAACACCTGGACAGGCGCTTTTCCTCCTTGTGTTTGTTGCAGGTGTTGCTCAGAGGCAACGCAGGTCGTCCTCAGTGGTTTGATCGATCCCTCGCTCCTCCGGTCCACATGTCAAAGAACCACAACATGCTGCTACAGAATGTGCGTTGGAAGACGGGACCTTGAGCTTTGTGTGTGTGTGAATGGGTGAATGTTGACATGTTTTGTGCAGCGCTTTGAGTAATTGGAAGACTGGAAAAGCCGCGATATGAATGCAAGTCCATTTATCATGATGTCTTTTTTCATTTTTATTCATAAAGCCCAATATTTATCCACAACTCCCCAATTTGTCTTAAAGGGCAAATGTAAGCATTGCAAGTTTAGAGTCAAGACCTCTGGGGTGAAACACAACATTTTCCTTGTTAGAGCACCACCATCTGGTCAATGGTCTGGATATTGTTGTTGTCGAAAAAGGGTGTGTGTGTGGGGGAGGGGGAGGGGGAGGGAGGGCTTTTATCTGTCAGATAAATGCAGTGGAGTACAATATCAAGTAGTGAAATAAATACTGAAGTAAAGTGAAAGTTACTTCAACTGATTTACTTTCCAACATTACTAGTTTTCACCAAAGCGAACCAGGAGAGACAAGAATTATAAATTGTCTGTTGTCTGTGCAGGTATTTGGTAGAACACTTTTTTGAAAAACCTACATCGCTCTTTAAATCATCAACAACAACAACAACAACATATTAATGCCCACAAAGCTGTCAAAGTCGAGATTTACGAGCGGCTCTGAAGGCAGCAACAGCCTCGCTGCTGCCAAGAGGAGAATCTCTTTTTCTTTTCTTTTTAATCTGCGCGTGTAAAAATGATGCTGCGCGCTGATTGGCCGCTTGGCCGCTGACTTGCGCTCCATCCTGCGGGTCGACTCCTCGCAGAGCCGGGACTGAGCGCTCAGTCCGCGCGCTCCTCCCGGTGATCCCCGGCACCGCGACGCACCGCTCCTCCTCACACGTACACGCACACGCACATACACACACACACACACACGCACATACACACACACGCTCACTCATGAGTGCGCGCTGCGCCCGTGCGCACCACCGGTTGCTGCAACCTGCCGACTTTCACCTGGACGAGCAACGCGTAGGGTGTGGGTGTGTGTGTGGCGCAGAGCCACTAAACAATGCGCGCATATTGCATTATGCGACACCGCAGGTTATTACCACTTTTGCGCTCTTTTAGGAGGTAGCGGCGCAGCTAGGAGCTCGCATGCCATCACCATGGACTGCCTTTTTCTTCTGATCTGGACTTTACCCATCCCGCTGGTCGGCTGCAGCTCAGTCCGGCTCCTGTCCACCCTGTTGTCCTGGAATATTATCAAGGCATGTGGCGAACGCATACATACACTGTTGAATAGCGCAGCACGTGCACCGGTCTGGGCTGCGACCAGAGCAAACAAGCACTTGTCTCTTTTCAGCGTGATTTGTGTCCGCGGCGCAGCGGCGCACGCACGGCCGCGCGCTCCCTCTCTTGATTGCGGGTGAAAAGTAAGACAAGTGACTGTCATCCCCAAATGAAAGCCGAGCGCAAACCTCGTGCTTCAGCTGAGGAACTCCGTTCAACATCTTTGGGTTTTCGGCTTCCACTTCTCTCAACGCGCGTAACCTGTTGCTACCTGTCCCGTCTAGAGAATTCATTTTTCTAATGCTTTTTTTTCTTTTGCAGACGCTGCACATTTACTGCTCACACAGCGCCGCGGCCGGCTACTCCTCCAGCGACAGACACGGATTAAATCACGGTGAGTGCTCTCTGAGCGTTTCTCTTCCAGCTGGCACGCGCCCACGTTTGTGAGTAGAATGAGAGTAGAATGAGATGTGGCAGTGATGGGACCAGTGATGGGACCTGTGATGGGACCAGTGATGGGACTAGTGACGGGACCAGTGATGGGACCAGTGACGGAACCAGTGACGGGAACACTGACGGGACCAGTGATGGGACCAGTGATGGGACCAGTGATGGAACTAGTGACGGGACAAGGGGACCAGTGATTGGACCTGTGATGGGAACAGTGATGGGAACAGTGACGGGACTAGTGACGGGACCAGTGATGGGACTAGTGACGGGACCAGTGATGGGACTAGTGATGGAACCAGTGATGGGACCAGTGATGGGACCAGTGATGGGACCAGTGATGGAATAAGTGACGGGACTAGTGACGGGACCAGTGATGGGACCAGTGATGGAATAAGTGACGGGACCAGTGACGGGACCAGTGACGGGACCAGTGATGGGACTAGTGACGGGACCAGTGATGGGACTAGTGATGGAACCAGTGATGGGACCAGTGATGGAACAAGTGACGGGACCGGTGACGGGACCAGTGACGGGACCAGTGATGCAACCAGTAACCGGACCAGTAATAGGTCCCAGTGATGGGACCTGTGGTTCAAGAAGACGGTCTCCAATGAAGCAATTAGGAATATTAAAAAGCCATTTTTAATTGGTGTGCTTATTAGTGTCTGTGAGGCACAGTCCCGTGAGAGAGCGGGGATTCCCTGTGGGCTGCTTTGACCCAGAGAGACGAAGGCAACAAGTGAAGATGACTTGCTCCCCGTAATTTGGTCTATAGGGGAGAAGGTGTTCATCCACTCACTCCATGGAACGGTTTACTTGAAGAACTGACAGAAACTCAGATACTGAGAGAGGAAACAGTTAAACCACCTGATGGAGTTTGTTGTACATTTCTGCTCTTACTGTGGGATCTCTCAACGCTTCTGTTTTATCGACATATAGTTCATAAATAGCGTTTAATTTGTCTGGAACACCGTGAAAATGGCAAGATTTAATCACAGCCTCTGGCTCTGAACTATTGACCCCAAATATCTGACAGGAAAGGATGTCGGAGCTCCGGCTTCCGTTAAAAGTCCCCTGTGACCCGTGTGAGGCGCTGGCCCTCTCCCTCCCGACACGCGCCTGTCACCTCGGTGATGCTCGGTGTTCCTGGCTAAACGCTTTTCTTTCTCTTTCTGATCGACGTCCGAAAATGTCAACAGTAATTAACGTGCAGCAAAACCTAACAGCGTCTCACAGCGACCAAGTAAGTAATTTGCATTTCCGTCCTTTGTTATTCTGGAACATGTTGGAAGTGACCGACTGAAGCTCAAAGAGATGAAGCAGTGAGTGTGAGCTCTGAGTGTGAGATGTTGTCTCTCTCTCATGTCGCTCTCCTTCCCGTCCCTCTCTCTTTCAGACTACGTGTTTGCGACCCCTGTGGAGGTGGACTCTGAGGGCGGATACCTGAGCCACGATGTGACCCGGCGAAGCCACCGCAGCAGGAGGTCCCTCTCTTCCTCGCTGCACTACCGGCTCTCGGCCTTCGGGCAGGACATGCACCTGGACCTGCATCCGTCCCCCGTGGTGGGCCCGGGCTTCACCGTGCAGACGCTCGGCTCGGACGGCATTGCCACCGCGATGGATGACGGCGGGTCTCACAACTGTCTGTATCAGGGAGTTGTCCGGAACCTGTCGAGCTCCTCTGCCGCCATCTCCACTTGCTCCGGACTGGTGAGTGTCTGCTTCTCGGGTCTCGAGGAATCGCAAACTTTTGTGTTGCGTGAAAAAACTTGTTGTATTACTTTTATGACGTGGTTATCTCCTCGAGGGGATCACGCGGTTTCGCCCCTTGATGAAACTTTTCCAAACTATTTTTTAACGAATGTGCTAATGAGAATGTTTTTCATTCGCTGAAAGGTTTAGAGGACATTTTGGACATAAAAGTCTCTCACCCAACACATTTTGTGCTCCACCCTCACATCAAGCTCCTTCGTGCCCTGAAAGCCGCCTGTCCTGTAACGACCCGGTGGTTTTGCTGTATCATTGTCTGCACAGTGCAGGCCGTGGTAATATGGGCGAACGCTAACATGACATCAATACCCAAGAGTGTAAGCATCAGTTTCTCGTGCTTTGTGATGCACCTCTTTGAACATCGGGAGGTTGGAAGGGGGGGAGGAAGAGAATGGAAGAATGAAAAGAGGAGAGCAGGAGAGGAGAGAAATGTTACTCTGCAGACGGTGCAGCACACATGAGGGAGAACACCCGGCGTATTGATCGGAAGACAGTCTGAGGAAGAGGAGATTGGCCACATTCCTGCAGGAGCTCCTTCAATAGTTTGTTGCAGACAGGGCAATGTCTATGGAAAGAACATTGATCTTTGGAAGGCTTTGGATGGGACATGGTGAACAGTCTCGCTGTCCAGCTGTTCACACCAGCACTATTGTATGTTTGCCTATAAGTGCAGAACTGGTCGACTGGCCTCGTGGCATTTTTCCATGTCATTGCCAACGTTCGTGAATCCGTGCAAAGGTTTGATTACTGCTATTTCTAGATTTCCTCAGTCACCACACCCACAGGTGTTCTGATCCCTTAAAATGTCTTGTAATGTCTCGTGTCACTTCGGCTTCCAAAAACCAAGATGGCGACTGCCAAAATGAAAAACTCAAGGCTTCCAAACGGCAGTCCACAAACCAACGTGTCTACTTGTAGTAGTAGTGTCTACATGTAGTTACACATGCTGGGTAAAGCCCGCTCTACGTCACTGGCTATGATATTAACTGCTACACCTGCACTCTAGTTGTTCTCTCCATGAACGGCGCTAGCTAGCTAGCACTGTTCTTCTGCCTCCAGTCTGTACGGTAACTAAGCTAAACACGTCGTGAGTCTAGCTTCCTTACGCCCAGACGTGAGGTTGATATCAGGGTTTTGTGTCTGACTAAAAACAAGAAGGATTCCCAACGCTTTTACTGACAAAAAATCACAGAATATCAGTGATGCAATATTGGGACTTCAGTTGTGAACTTTGATTGATTCATGTTCAACTCCACCAGGACTTTATAATTACAATATTCTGTGCTTTCATTGGTGGTTTATGAGGGGCCTGGACCCTCTGACACACACACACACACACACACACACACACACACACACACACACACACACACACACACACGCACACACATTCTCTGACACATCCCACACCAGCCTGGACCAGATGGACACACTACACCTCCATAAAAGCCATACCTCCATTCATCATGGCTCCTCTTGCCTCCTCCGCCTGGGCTCTGCCCGGCTCGCTTGTCCTCCGTTTGCCCTGCCTCTCCATCGCCTCTTGTTGCAGCAATTAAAGCCGGGGCGAAGTTTGAGCCGCCTCGCCGGCACTGCTAATCTTCACATTGTCCCTTTCATTAGGCTAGCTCCCACTCACAACAAAACACCGCTGACCCGTCCTCTTAAAAGCGCTGTGAGAACACAATGTGATTGGGTCATGATTGCATTTGAATGGGAACACTTTGATCTATTTTTTACTTCTCACAAGCTTTTGCCTACTTTTTTGTCGGTCGGTCGGACGTTCGCTCGGCCCGTTAGGCGGACTCATGTTGTTGTATCGCTGGCAGATGAGCAACATTGTGAGGAAAATGAAAGATGACAGATTTTCTGGGCCTTTCCCCTCTTCTCTCTGTTTCTCAGTGCATCCCTCTGTGTTTGCGCGGTTGGACTGCTGTGAGGCTTAGAACAACGAAAGCAGTTGACCCTCGCTTTTCATCTAGGCTTCCACACAGAATATTTGGATTAAGTACAAATGAGGAAAGAGCCATTCAAGCCTACCCGATGCAATGGTGGGCTCGAGAAAGAGATTAAGGTGGGATTAAAAATAATGGTGAAGAGGAAGAAGACAAGGGACATGCAGGACAACACCAGAGAGAGAGAATTGCAAAGAGGGTGAAATACTGAATGACTGTGAGTGCAGTGTTACAGATAGAAAGTGTTGTGCAAGAATAATGTGAATTCATTGTCTGGGGTGGAAACTCCCAGGGAGGCTGGATGGTCTCTTTATAGAGACTTGGAGAGATGGACTGTTTATATCAAAGGGCTTTGGAGGAGAAATGGGGTGAGAGCGGGAGAAGGGAAAAAAGCTTCCTCTTACTTCATGTCATTGTCTCCTTTCAACAGAGCAGAAGAAAAGAGGAGAAAAGGGAAAGGAAAGTGTCTGAAATAGTTTTGTTCTTTTTTGGACTTGACCCCACTCGTTAATAGCGGCACCGGCTAAAGGTTTCAGCACCGGCTACTGGATCAAGCCTTCTTCTTCTTCTTCTTTTTAACATGCACCCTGGCCCCGGCCACGCAGATGGACGGGATTCAGCTGTTTAGATGAAGACCAGAGTGGGATGGTATTAAGAGCAGGGCCGAACGGATGACTGGCAGAGAGGGATTTTCTACTTTAAACCCTCATTAATTGAACATGGTGTTATTTGCTGCTTTGTAATTACTCTCTCCGTGTCCTCGTTGAAGCGCCACACTCATGTGTTGTCTCTTTAGCATGGACGGGGTGTTTCACATGTAATGCGCACTGATTCGTAAGAGGAATGGAGGCGGGTGGGAGTCCTCTCTCTTTCTTCTTTTGAGGGTTGCTTTGCTCGTTGACCCCAATCCTCTCTGCTCGTGGATATTGGGGGTGTGCGGGTGGTGTTGACCGGGACTCTCACAGGTTCTTAGCATGTAGTGAAGGTTCAGAGCTCCTTGCCACTCGTGTGAATGCAGAGGAGGGAAGTGATTTACTGATCCCCTCTGTCCTCCAAGCCCCCTTCCCAGGATAGGTTTCTTCTCCCTGGGGTGACGAGGGCAGGTCTGAGAAAAATAGTCCTATAGAGCCTCAGAATGTCATCAGCATGTTGACACCTGTTTGCAGCTCGCAACAGAATAATAAAGTGCAGTAGACAGACAAATGGGCAAAATATAGATTTTTATATTGATCAATATTTTTTGATTTATTTGATTGCAGTTCAAAAAGATTGCATCTTCAAATTGCAATATCTGTGGGACCAATAGTCCTAAACCTGAAGATCAGTTGACACTCATATAACAGAGAAAAAGAAGCAACTCTTCCTATGGGTGAAGTTGGAACTACTTTTTCCTGCAGATGTCAGCATCTCAATTTGGGATTTTTATGTCGTTGTCTGTTGGCTATGAAGCTACATCTAAGACGTTGTAATTTGCGCGTACAAGTGTTGTATAGGAGAAGATGCAAGTTTTTTTTTAAGTTTCCCTGTGTGACTGCTATAAATAACACCCGAGGTCGTTACTCACATGGCAGGTCTTCATCACTGAAACATTTGAGCATTGAATTCACCCCGAGACAGGCTGGCCCGTCTCGTTGTGGCCGAGCCGACCGTGACCGACACTGTGACCTTTCCCAAGCCCCTTCAGGCAGGTCAGAGACAGGTTGGGCTGCATGGAAGCTGACCTCGGTCAGACTGACCAATAGGTGCATTCATGGGATCACTTTTCCTCGGGTTGATACCCCATGTCTGGTGCCATTGGATGACTTTTCAGTGCATGGTATCCAGTTGTGAATAAAAGAATAAAAGAAACAATGACACTTTTATGAAATACGTCCATCTTAAGGGAAAATGAGCAGAGGAACTAATTCAAACAACAGAGGCCACATTTATAATGAGTCAGCTGACTGTTAAGAGTCAGAAGATGCATCAGAATCTGCCTACACAGTCTGGACTCACATTGTATGACTGACTTGTGTGTTTGGAAGTGTCCCAGTTCCCTTTCCTGGTCAGTTTCCTCTTTTCAGGCACATTACAAAGCAATTAAAACAAATCAAACGCGCATGAGGTAACATTTGTTTCTTTCTCTGTGGTTTCGGATAAGCCGGGAGACTTCTTGGGTTGGTGTTGGGAGTTGGCCCAAACGATCCAGCGACCCCGAGGTATCGCAGTTTACAGCTTAAATGTGTGTTTGCACACCCATGTGTGAGAGAGAAAAAAAAAACACCAGAGAAAGTGTCAACACACACCTCCTCTTTACTGTCCTTCATCTTTTCAGGCAGCTCAGATCAAGCCCCGTCTGACGGCCGTCGTTGACACGGTGCCGTGTGTTGCTGCAGCCACCGGTGACTGTTGTAAGAGGGGAGCTCAACCTACGACCTCTGTCTGTCTCTGCCTGGCATGGGGACTCCCTGTGGTGTGAAGAATGCCTTTGCTCTTTTCTTGGGCTGCATGCATCGTGGCCTCTGGAGGTGCTCGTGGTTGTAGAAGCCATCGCCATGTATGCATCTATGACAGGGTTGAGTTCCATTACTTGTTTGGGAAAATGTGACACCCTCTCTTGCAAAACTGTTTCTGGCACCAAAGCCTCTTTAGTTTTCTGGTTGGGTTGTAAAATGGAATATGTATTACAGGAACAATTGATGATTTAAAAGTCAGTTCCACTCCAAAACGGCTGTATGGGATTTTGAAATGACATTCAAATATCTGACAAAAGGATCCGTAAACTACGTCTGGAAAATACAACTATTTGGGCCAAAAGGCATACATTTAAGCACTCGCTTGTTCTGTTTGAATATTTCACATGTGTAGATGGTAATCCCATCAGACTCCTCGTGGAGCTCAGACAATATATGATTACTCCTCCGTTGGGCTCGGAACCGAGACAACATACGATGTGTTTGTCAGAGCGCTCCAAATCCCTCAGGCCTTTAGCACAGTTAAAATGAAACGTGAAGGACCGATCTCCAGCCAGCGCCCGGGCCATTTGTACCTGTCGGTTTTCTGTAAAAGGCCAACAAATTGGAACGTCTCTCCACTACAATATGCCTCTCTGGCTTGGCCATAATTCAGCGACTGGGCTGGGCCACAGAGGAGCTCAGAGCCTGGCGCTAGAAGAGGAGAGTGGCCCGGAGCCGTTCCCTGGTGGTCTGAATGCTGACAGTGATGTAGTGCCCACTGTTAGATGCCAGCAGGGGAGGGGGGTCAGGCTCTCAGCATGGGCGTGGGATGTTGTGTGTGTGTAAAAGGGACAGAAAAAAAACTGTGTGTACGTCCTTTCTAGTCTGTGCAAGGTCTTACTCACACAAGACTAATGGCTGGTGTTGAGGTCTTCAAGTGGATGCTGCAACTTCCACAAACAGGCCCATACATCAAATCTGACCTAGTATTGTCACCACTGCCAGATTCACGGGCGCTGTGGTAAAACAGTCCAGGCGTACAGTAAAGTACCAAGTGCTGCCCGCTTGATGAGGCGTGCCGGTGTGTTTCTTGTCCTCGTTGTTAAGTCTTTGTTGGCAAGGAAAGTTCAGAATAAAGCACAATGCTTTTGAATATTGAAGCCCGAGTCCTCAACTGGTCGAAAAGCAACCTTTTAGCCCGAAATATTACATTTATAATCTATTTGGTCTGCATTTCAGTTCCTGAATGGAGTGTTTGGCACCAGGGGTCATGAAGGAGCGGAGGGCTGTTTCTGTGGCGCCTCGAGTCAGTAATGAGTTCTTAACATGGTTGTGATGAGCAGGACGGCGTCAACAATTGACGACACAGGCTCCTTTCTCTTCTGGAATCTCTTGACTGCTATTCTTGCTATTATGTGACCAAATGTGTCTGTAACGGTAGCAAGAGCCTGGTAAAGTGACACAGCCGTGGTGGTTTCCTCGGGTCAGAGGGCAAATGAAAGGTTGCTGATCGTAAAGGTGGATATATGGTCCTTCAGGGCGAGGTTGGACGATCTGTGTCATAATACAAGAGGTCAATAAAACTGGCGACAGAGCAGTAAATAGTTGCGTTACAGCAACTGCGAAGGTAACATATGAAAGCATCTATCAGTGTGTTGCATCTGTTGTTTATTACTTGATCCAAAAATGTTAGGGGGTGAGATGGGATTGCTGGGTGTAACTGGGAGGCTGACCCATTCTCACCTTTTTGGGGGGCCGAAGCTTGAAGGGCTTGTTTATTTTTAAGTATTACGTTAATATTCTTCATTCTGAGTATATTGCATCCATATTCTTTCAGTCCTGGAATTTTGTGAAGAATGCAAAATCAGTGACTGAATGATATATATCTTTGGATATACCATTTTATCTTCACTGAGCATGATGCCTACTGTTCCTTTTTCCAATTAGTGAATCTTTTTCCTCGACAACCGTCGCTTCATTCAGCTCCTCTGGGTGTTAGGTGTGACAGGCAGACAGGTAGAGATAGCACACTTCCCATCTCTGTATCCTCTACCTCTCCAGCACCCATCGCTGTGGCTGGAAAATGTAAATATGTCTCGCACAATTTACAGCATTTCTTTCAGCTCATTCAAATGGAACGCTCACGTGATTCGCATCACAGCAGCCCTACGTCAGTAGAAGTGTTAGGGCTGCACTGCAACCCAGTTAAAAAACAATTAACAGCACTTTTGAGGAAGGACATTTCCATATGTATGGGCTGGTGTGGGAGTAGTCCTCCTGTTCCCTACTGTGTCCACACGGGACGGCGAGTGGGACCGTGCCCAACGGCTCCAAACGACAAAAGACTCATCCAACAGCATTACTTTCTCTTTGTGTGTGCCCACCTCTGCTTTGTTCCCAGACATGCTCAGAGAGTGTCAGTAGGTTGTTCAAAGACAATTAGTGAGCCCAAACGAGGGCCGCAAGGCCCGGGGCTATTCAGATCCTAATCAGTCATACATGAAGAGCGTTACCTAAACACACTACCACTAATGGAGAGGCTGCAGTCGGCCTGGTTGAATGCCACCGTGCATTCGAAAATACATTTGAAGTCAAAGGAGGAGAAATTCAACTGATGCAATGACAGGGCATAACCCTGTCACAGGGCTCAACCCTGTCATTGCCGCCCGGCTCATGTCTGCTGTGCCATCTCCGTCTGATCCAAGATCCAAAATTACCATCTCTCCTCGACCCAGTTCTAACCCCATTTTAAAGACACATAATTCACTTGAGCAAACTGTAATTACTCAGATTGTGATGCTGTTGAATAAGTTTGATGCCTGAGGGGCCTCTCTGCTCCTCTCTGCTCCTGTATGATCCCCCCTTTACCACACACACACACACACACACACACACACGATCTTCTGCTGAGCTGGAGTGCAGATGTGCTTTAGAGCTCAGTAATCACCAGCTTGGGGCTTCTCGCCGCTCGGCACTAGTCTTTAACAGCATGTAAGCACTTACTCATTTGCCTTATAATATCATGGTCGGAAACCTTAAAAGAGAGTACAGTTTATACAGAGACAAGCTAAAGATTCCGTCTCCCTGACATTAACCGTTGTGTTGCCAAAAAGAGGGATGGAGGGAGGGAGCTGTTGGTTGGAGCGGCTTGGTTTGGCTTTACCATCGTTTTTCTCAATGTAGAAAATAGCTTCTTGGTTGTGGCCTGGTTCAACCTATAATCTGGACTGTGTGAATCTGTGTGTGAGAGTCAGAGAAACGTGTGGGTCTGTATGTACGGTAGGAAGTTAAAGAGGGTGCATCCCTTTCATTTAGCCAAGTGTTAATGTAGGGAGATAACTAGAGGTCTGCTGCAATAACCCTACAGCTGGCCCTTCTCTGGTGTCTGCGGGAGGGAGCGTGCAAACACTGAGGAACTCTTTGCGGCTCATATGTCTTTTGCATCGGCCATTATTAAATGTTTTGGAGAGCTTGCAGATGTGACGATACATCGAGAGAGAGAGAGAGAGAAAGAGAGAGAGAGAGAGAGAGAGAGAGAGAGAGAGAGAGAGAGAGAGAGAGAGAGAGAGAGAGAGAGATGCAAGTTTTTAGTTAAAGTTAAAAAACTTCTGTTGGTTGGCCCTTTCATAGATTTATTTTTTGGATGTTAGTCACCATTTACACCACCTGTGTATCATGACAAATTACATTATATGCGTTTAGAAAAAATAATGAAATACGGGATAATCTCATATTTTATTGGGCGACTGTGGCTCAGTGGTTAGCCTGCCCGTCTTACAATTAGAGGATCGGTGGTTCAAGCCCTAAGTCCATGTTGTTGTGCCCTTGAGCAAGACACTGCTCCGCGTTGCTGTGTCTGCGGTGTATAGAGCAAAAACTGTAAGTCGCTTTGGATGTAAGCGTCAGCTAAATGTAATGTTTATATAATCTAATATTCATGTTATTTTAATAAGCTCAGTGAGATGTTCTAAACATGCAAGTTGATGGAAGAAAACAATATGAAGTTATCTCCCAGTGTTGCGGGATGATTACTTTGATATTGTTTGTCAGATGGAGCTGTCAGAAAAGCTTTTCTTTTTAAAAAAAGAGTACTTGATGAGGTGTATGTTTGACCTCCTCGAGCTCTGCTTTGAATACTAATCTATTTTGGGAAGCTGCATCATTTTTGTCAAGGACCTTCTCTTTTTAATTCCAGTGATCGATTCGATACATTTAGTCCGTTGCCCAGGGGGACATTCTGTTGCAGGTTGAGCTTCTAGCTGTTAAGTACTGAGCTCAAGGATGTTTTGGCAGATATTGATGTTCTGAGTTTCAAACCATTGACACAGCAGAACAAAACATTCCCAACCATTGGACCGTGTGGACCTGACACATATAATAATGAAGTATGACAACTTACTTCCTGTAAAAGTTCCCATCGCACCATGGAAGATGGATGGATGGAATACGAATCATGAACAGATGAAAGATGTGCTGGCTGCTGAACGGTTAGAGGGATGGATGGGTGAAGGATGGAGCTTGGTTAGAGATTGGTATATGGACACGGATGAATGAATAGATTGATGGGTTGATGGATAGATGATAGATGGATGGATAGATAGATAGATAGATAGATAGATGGATAGATGGATGGATAGATAGATAGATAGATAGATAGATAGATAGATAGATAGATAGATAGATAGATAGATAGATAGATAGATAGATAGATAGATACTTGGATAGAGATGGATGGGTCGATGGATGCTTAGATAGAGATGGATAGATGGATAGATAGATAGATGATAGATAGATAGATATATAGAGAGAGGGATGGGCTGATGGTGGCTGTCTGCCATGTATCCAGGCACTGTTTTCACAACAAGAGCCTCGCCATGGCTTCCCTTTTGTCTTGCCTCTGTTTATTTTGCCACCTGCTACTCTGGGGGCAATGGGGTCAGCTCAACAGCAGCACGGTCCTGTCAAACACACACTAATATGCACACACACACACACACACACACACACACACACACACACACACACACACACACACACACACACACACACACACACACACACACACATACACACACACACACACACAGTAGGTGGGGAAGCAGATGATACAAAACACACACATACACATAGAGGTCAAAAGTTATTGGGTCAAAGGGTGCATGTGTATGTTTTTGATAAAGTCTGTGAGCGTGTGCGGATGAGTGTGTGTGAGTGTGTGTGTGTGTGTGTGTGAGTGTGTGTGTGTGTGTGTGTGTGTGTGTGTGTGTGTGTGAGTGTGTGTGAGTGTGTCTGATTGATTGCACAGCTATGTTGTGTGCATTCGGTGGGTTGTGGAGTGAATTAGGTAGAATTCCGTGGTCAGACGGAATGTTTAAGGTTCAGTAGCTCGGTTTCTCAGTGGAGAGGGCAGCTCAGGCCACTGGACTCCAACAGAGACCCAAGACACGGAGCTGCTGCTCCCACAGCGTGGTAGGGAGCTGGACATGTTCATTTATATTTGTCCCATTTCTACAGCAGCTGAGTCAAATTGGTTGTTGATGTCATCGGTGAAAGATGTAGAACAAAATGAATGCAGCCATATATGCATATCCACATTAATAATAATGTGTGATTAGTGTCAGGTAATAGATGACGCAGTGAATGATACTTTTCTTCTATATTTAGATCCCAGATTAACAATTCGAGGAGGATATTTTACTTCTCTATTCATTTGTATTATTTATTCATTATGTCTTTATACTGTTGCAACATCTGAATAAAAGTAGTCTTTACCATCCTATTTAATCTTCTGTCAGAAAGTTGTCTGTTGTTTGTATAAATTAATCATGTTCTGAAATAAAGTCCTTGATTGGATTGAAACCATTCTTGTTGCATAAATTATTTAGATGTTGTAAAAATCAATTCAAAACTAAACTCAACTATTATGTATTCCAGCTAATTAAGACATCTCCACTCAACATCTGTATGTTCTTGCACAGTGCACATCTGCATATGTTGGGATAGAGTTGGATGGATATAGTTAAGTGTAGGGGTGAGGCGTAATGGTTTGGAAGTGAAATGTGTGTTAGCCCTCTCTGTATTGAATATACATGACTGTTGGCTTCATTCAGCAGCTCCTTGTTTTCTTTAGAAGCATTTCATCAAGACACAGGTGATGGCCAAACAGAAGGAGTTCCATTGTCTATGTCTTTTGTGTGTGTGTCTTCCAGTCAGGTTTGATCCGCGTGTCTCAGGAGGAGTATTTAATTGCCCCTCTGCCCCAACATCTGGCTGAACAACACAGCTACAGCGCCCCCGATGGTCACCACCCGCATGTGGTCTACAAGCGCTCAGCGGAACACATCGTGCACAGAAGATCCAGCGGCTCAGCGAGCACCGGTTCTTCAACGCCCGACAACCCGTACCTTCACCATCAGCATCCTCAGCCGCAGAATCATCACCATGACTACCAGCATGGAACACTGCAGAGGCAACACTTCTGCGGACGCCGCAAGCAATGTATGTAAGGGAACCTTATATTCCTCATAGCTTTTTTTATTACGTGCACCCTTCATACAAATGTTACGTACCCACAAGTAATTTGTCCCAAGACTGTTGGGTGTCAGCTGAGCTGATGGGGTACTGTTTGGGTTGTGGCAGTTGATACCTCTGGGGATGCAGGAAAAAAACTGGCGAAGACAACTTTGGTAAAAGAATTGTGACTTTGTGAAGTAATCTATCACAGCAACAATGTATTAAAAAGATAATAATCATATGTGAATATGGGACAGACTCCTTTGTGGATAGGATGCAATTCTGCACTGGACAAACATTCTAACACAGCATTGTGATATGTGGAATACAGTGTAGGATCCCACAATGCAATATGTTTTGACTTGCCATGGATTTTTGTGATCTTTAATTTAACATTATTTCACCATCCCTATACCAACAATTTGAATTATATTTTGCCAGGGAAGAAAAGCCACAGAAAAAGCAGTTAGACCATTATTAACATTATTATCACCACATTTTAAATATTTTAGAAAGCGGATAACCCTAAACTGCTGCAGTCTCTTGCTATGTCCACATTCATAATGAAGATTAATGTCTGTGTTAAATGCTTCGGAGTGAATTGCGTCCATTGTAATAGGGCTACATGAGCCTGAGTCTACTCAGCCCACAGGCTACTTTACAGTTTTATCTTCCCTTCTCGTGGTGAGAGGTAGGAAGCAGTGTGGGGAGTGAGTTTCCTGTCCTTTCAACATGAGGCCTGTACCCTGATCACCCGGCACGAGCGAGGAACAATACTTGCCAAGTTCTCTCTCTCCCTCATACTCTCTCTGTCTCTCCTCCCTTCCGTCCTTTCCTGTTTTGCCCTCCTAGACGCTCCCAAGCCCCCCGCTGAGGACAGTTTCATCATGGATGACGAGTTTGAGGTACCTGAGGCGGCAGGACCAGAGAGGGCGAAGAGATCGGCCATTAACTCCAACAGGGTGGGGGGCCTGAATGTGGAGACCCTGGTGGTGGCGGACAGGAAGATGCTGGAGAAACACGGCAGGGACAACGTCACCACCTACATCCTCACCGTCATGAACATGGTGAGCGGTGGGAGAAGGGAGGAGGGAAAGGGAGAAGGGAAAGGGAGGAGGGATAGGGATGAGGTGACACACAAAATATAGATAGGTGGTTAGAAGACGCACGGGAAATTAGTTGTATTGCTCAGGACTTGTTCATTTATTGAACATGGAGGATTCAACAGAGCAGTAAGACCTGCAAGGCAAGAGCCACGTGACTGACAGCGTTAGCCGAGCTAGCTTTAATGCTAGCAAGCTAATCTGCTGGCATAGTTTCTTTTCCTAAGCAGACATTCTGCAGTCTTCGTCATCAGCCGGAATATAGATATAAGTAATTTACATTTAAGGTGCGGTGATGTAACTTTTAAAAGGAGAAATAGCATGTTCACCAGAGCTGCCAACTTTTCAAAAAACCTTGGAGTGAGATTTTGTCGGGGGTGACCAAAATGTTGCCACGCACGCAACCACACACGTTGGTGGCTCAAATATCAGGAAATTGGAATTAATTTGGCGTTGTCTCCATGTTGTACCCTGCATTCTGGTGGTTTGTGGGGCCCAAAGTCGTTGATAGGGGCGGCCTACTGGAGATGGACAACATTGGTTACATTCTGTGAAGCAAAGACATAGCTGATGGTCCACCCCCAGGACATTTTGGTTTAAGTAGATGTTATTTCATGCATTCTAGTGGATTTTTGGGTGGTATGCTAAAGATCTAGCCTGGTACCAGCCGAACTTAGCCCCGCCCACAACATTTGAGGTCTGGAAGTTCGGTCTGGCACTGCTCCGTTGGGGAGAAATTTTCCAAAATCGAAAATTGTTCGGACCAATCAAATTGTCAGGGCGGGCTTTATACGATGATGGACAGATGACAGTAATGTAATCAAAATCAAAAAGAGCGCTTGGGAACCACATGTCATTAACATACCTTAGTCCAGGGGTGGGCAATTAATTTTCCTAAGGGGCCACATGAGAAATTTGGACAGTTGTGGAGGGCCGAACCAATAGTCTGAACTTAATTCAATGAACTCAATATGAATGTTATTACTTTATTAAAAAACTGTAAATTATATTGTTTTGAGCTGCTACTGGTAAGAATACGTGTTACAATAAGGCTATGAAAATAAGTTAAAAAAAATTGAAACCGTACCTTAAATATGTATATTAAAGACCAGCAATGTATTAACTTTAAACAAAAGCAATAAGTGCTTTTGATGTTTTCCAGTTCAGTTGTTCTTACTCAGTAAGAAAAGTCCAGTCTGTGTTGCTTGAACAAGCATGAAGTCTGGTTGAATGAGGTGGAGATGAAGGACAGCTGACAGGTATCAGAGAGAGAGGATCTGATCTGTTGAACTTCATCACTAGAATGGTTGTTCTCATGTAGGTAGATCCAAAGAGAACCAACATCTTCTGAGCATCTTTCCTCATGTGAGGAACGTTCTCCTCTTTGAGAGAAGAGTGAAGATCCTGACTTAAAGTGCTCTGCCATAGATCCGCGGCGGCTTTGCGCGATTAATTTTCAATCTGGAGGCGGAGACTAAAGCGCGAGGCTCCTTGGGAGGCGGGGGTCTCACGACAGAAACTGCATAACAATACGCTTTCACTTCTGTCTCCAAGTCGGCTACACTGCCCGTAGTGAGGCTGCGTATGCGCGCGCGTGCGCACACATAAATAAATCGCTTTCAAAGTAAAAGCAGTGCCGTTTGTATTGCATTCTCTGCTCCTCCTGAGTTTCTCCAGCGGTTGTGTCTGTTTGAAAATCTTCTTCTATTGCTAACTTCGGGACTCTTTGGGGTAAATAGGATGTCTATGCAGCGAATAGGTTTACAGATGCGCTCCTTAGCGCCATCTATCGTCGGGGAGTTTGAAAAGGAACGAACGCGCCTCGGCCCAAAATCAGAATTTTGTTTTGCCGTGAGAAATTGGTTGGGTGGCGTGAGTACGTGTGAAAACATGCAAAAGCGCGGCGAACCCGTTGGTAGCTCTGCGTTTGTTAGTAGCTCTGCGTGAGAGTTGGTAGCTCTGTGTTGGTAGCTGTGTGTTCTGTGAAGGGTTTTGCTGCTATTGCATTATCTTCTCTGCAATAGTTTAGTGACTAATGTCTGTTGCGGGACTTTGACCCCTCTCTACGTGAGCTTCCTATTCTAATCGGTACTTTTTGCCAAAATGGCTGCTAGTTCGCAAACATTACATAGGCTAGCTTATTAAAATATGTTTTTAAAGAATCGGATTACCTTGAAGTTACATTTGAATGAATATTCCTTGTGGATAAAATGCCACATTTGGGGGGAAGTTGGCGTGCTACAAATCTGTTTCAAGTTTGTTTCTGTTTTCAATTTAAACATTGAAAACTAAATTGTCAGTGAAAGAACAACGAAACAGGTTGATCAGCTAGCTTTAATGCATTTTCCTTTTTGCCGAACAGAGTTTTGTTAACTTTCCTACGACAGTTGTGTTGTTCACTATTGACCATCGTCTACAAAACAAGCAGACAAACTAAGGCTCTTTAAAAGTAGCCTACTGATGTCTTCAGTCTGTCTTCCAAATTGTTGCAAGTACGTAAGGAGTTTGACCCTCAAGTCAAACAAGACATTTTCATGATATAGGAAGTACTGCATGCATCTTACTTAAGGCTGAACATGAACACTGTATTTCTAATAATAAGATGAGTGCACGGGACAATTAGAAAACCATGAATGATTTTTTGTTCTACTCGTTTGCAGGTCTCCAGCCTTTTCAAAGATGGCACCATTGGGACGGACATCAACATTGTGGTGGTCAGCTTGTTGCTACTGGAACAGGACCCGGTGAGTTGATTGATACTGCAATTCTGCAGAAATGTGTTGTTTTGTTGTTCTGGTTATTGATTATTTCACTCTTGCTCTTGTATCTTTTCTTCCCAGCTGGGCTTGACCATCAATCACCATGCTGACCAGTCCCTCAACAGTTTCTGTCAGTGGCAGTCCGGTCTGGTGGGGAAAGGTGGTAAACGGCACGACCACGCTGTTCTCCTCACTGGATTGGACATCTGTTCCTGGAAGAATGAGCCCTGTGACACCCTGGGTAAGACAGCTATCTAGAACACGCCCAGCATCCTACTTCTTGAGCCAAGTGGGAAGCATCAGTTGACAGTATGGATATATGACAGAGTTCTGGGATGTTGTAGCCGTCTTCAACGGTTTTCAGCTGTCTTGCAGTGACAACTAACCACAATCCCTTGCATGAGTTATGTTGTAATTCTGGCTATGTAGACAGCGGTAGAGGTGATACTGTGGGTGTAACCATTACAACACGAAGTGAAGGAAGTCTGACAGGTGCAAGTAGAGGAGATTGAAGAAAGGCACTCATTTGTCTCGGTGACCAAAAGCTACATTTTATTGGGAGTTTTCAAACACTGTCGTAAACCCAAGCATGCAGGATTTTAGATAGTGACAGTGTAGATGCAGACAATAAACATGAAAGGGGGCATAACATGCAACAAAGGTCCTCTGCCAGAAATGCAAACATCACCTTATGAGGAATAGGGCTCTTTAAAACGTAGCCTGCCGTGGTGGTTCATCAAATCTGTGTGAAAAACAACCAAACATGCAAAATACCTGGATGAGCAAAGGTGAAGACAAATGTTGACCAAGAATCATGCCTCAATGCTTGAAGTGACCGGCGTTGCACTTTAGGATGAGCTTATGTTCAGTTTATGCATAAATCTTACCGCCTGTAGGAACAAAAGGCAGCTGTAACAACATCAACGCAGCCAGCTGAGCTTGACTAATACCATAATCATATTGCTTTCACACCACTAATTGTTAGTAATCTCAGAGCACATTAAACTGCATGAGGCTGAAAAAATAAAAAGTTGAAAGGTGACTCATGATTAGAATTATTTATTAACTGTATGTTGTTAAACTCATGATTAGAATGATTTTTTAACTGTATATTGTTAAAGTTATCTGGCTATTTAAGTAATATTCATCAACCATATGTTGTCCATGTTGTTGGGTCCATTGGAAGAAACTTCTGCCAGAGAAGACAGTGACCACTACGTATTTTCATCAGCTTGTTTTTTCCAGTAAATCCCACGTCTATGACCGCTTGTCTGGTCCACCGTCAGTACTGGTCCTTCTCTGAACCGAGTGGCTTTCAAAGTCTAGGAACAAACTTCAGTTCAGCTGGCCGGGGCTTGTGAGGTTGCAGCTGGTGTGAAATCCCCCGCCATGCATTCATGTACGCTATATGCAAATATGACAGACGTCGGTTGTCTGCCAAATCTGTCTGACGTTCTAACAGAAAGAATGTGCTCAGTTACACCAAAGGGAAAAAGACAGATGGATTTTATGGCTCAATGTTTGATTTCGATACCCCTCAGCTTTTCATGCCGTCCGTAATAACTAAGTCCATGTCTACACGTATACAGATGTTTTTTCAAACTGATATTTTCTTCTACTTTTGGGATTCTCGTCCACACGTTTTAAGTTACTTGAATAGATATTTTGGAAAACGGCCTCTATGGTGTAGATTTGACTTGGTACCTGTGTGGACAGACAATGACGTCAACTAGCTAATTACGCGGGCCCATTTCCCAACCTTCAGAGTCTTCCTTGGCAGGAGTCTTTGTCTTAAAGGCCATTTTTGCGTTCAAGTATGGACGGAGATATTTTTTTAAACCAAGGTCGTGTAGATACGATTTTATTTTTAATACGTAGAGGACAATATCAGTTGAAAGACATATCTGTTTACGTGTGGACAGAGCCTAAGTGTCTCATAATCCCAAATCCTTATTTTCTCAATGCAGGTTTTGCCCCTATCAGTGGAATGTGCAGCAAGTACAGGAGTTGTACCATCAATGAGGATACAGGGCTGGGCTTGGCCTTCACCATCGCTCACGAGTCCGGACACAAGTATGTTGAACACAATCTGCACCAATCTAAACACATTTTAGTTTAGTTTCATCACATCAGACGACACAGATGAAATGTGTCAGACCGTAGTGTCATTTTAGAGTGGTAAAGTATACCAGTCACTATACTATGCTGTAAGCGGTGGTAATGGATATTTATTAATTATCTATTCATTATGGATAAATTAACAAAGATGGAACATGTCGCAAACATGTGTGACTTTCTGATGACTGCAAGAAGCAATATCTTTATTTTATTATTTTGTGCGGATACACAATGACATCAGCTTGATCATTCTTAAGCCTTAACTCTCAACTCACGAGGAACTTGCACTAAAGGAACCACATGGAACCACATGAACTGTAAAGTTACGTGCTTCCTTTCATTTTTTTAAATCTAGTTTTGGGATGATCCATGATGGTGAGGGGAACCCTTGTCGCAAGACAGAAGGCAACATTATGTCTCCAACTCTGGCTGGGAACAACGGGGTCTTCTTCTGGTCCACCTGCAGTCGGCAGTACCTCAGCCGCTTCCTTGGGTAGGCTTCATCGCCGAGTGCAAGTGCACAAGTACTTTCAACTTTGCCAGTCCCGTGGTCGTTGCTTCCTCCCCGGCTGACACCATTGGTTTGCTGTGTTCACCAGAACAGCCCAGGCGTCCTGTTTGGTGGACGAGCCCAAGCAGATCGGCCAGTACAAGTACCCTGAGCAGCTTCCTGGGCAGCTGTATGACGCAGACACGCAGTGCAAGTGGCAGTTTGGTTCCAAGGCCAAACTGTGCGGCCTTGATTTTGTCAAGGTGAGATCTTCACTTCATGCGTTGCTAGCATGGCTGCTATAACATGTTTTTGACACTTGACAAACCCACAGAGAATTATCATCTGATTCTATGGACAGCATATTGAAGCTCATGGCTTTGGTTTTACTGCCCACAATTTAGATTTTTGGTTCACTCTCACCGCTCGCATCAGGGATATTTTCCCCTGCAGCGCAAAATAGTTTTTCAGCAAAAAATGTTAAATATATATCACTATATGCCGCCTCCCCAGCACCAAATATCAGAGACAAAGTTAGAGACTGGCTGGTGATCAGAGTGGAGCATTTCACAGCTAAAGCCAGATATTTCTCTCAGGAGTTTAACAAAAAAGAATATTGGACATTCACAAATACTCAAACTGCCAAAAAACTCAAAATGCTAGTTTTGTTCCATACCCTCTGGACGTGTCAAATGCCAACTGGTTATTGGCAATCAATCAAACATGTCAACTGAAAAGGTGATGATATGTTGGACGTTTTCTGCTGCTGTTTCCAAAGAATACGTTCTTGCAGGCTTACCCAGGGTTTTCTCCAGACACGATCTATGGTCCTTTTTGAGAGTTGAGTTCGGCAGCATGTTATACGATCCAACAAAGACACTATACACCAGAGCAAGAGGAGTAAGGAGAAGAGGAAGAATTAATACATAAAAGCGGATCATTAAACTAACCCTGTATTCTGCAGTTACAAAGAACCAACTCTATAGCAGTGTATGTGAATCGTCCTGTTTTTACATGGACCCCAACATTCCTAAATCAAGCATCATTCATGTGTCCCTTTGCCTGAGCTAAGACTCACTAGATGAGCCTTCGGCAATGCGATGGAGCACCCGGATCACACAGTGGCTGCGATTGTCTGCTTTGCAGCGCTAATGGTGCAGTGCATAATTGGCACTTTATTAATTAGCGTGATCTTTGCACAACAACCTCGATCCCCCCACATTTGACCCACCTTTATAAATGCATTCTATAAATTGAAAGGGAATCCTCAGCCTTTACCCCCACTTCCCCCTCCGAAGCCCTGCGGTATGAGCCTTTATGTTGGATGCATTCAGTGGTGTTTATTCACATGTAAATGCTGTTCAAAATACTATGGGGGGGATCCTCTCCAGGGCTGTAATTGCTGGGAAATCGACTTTGCCAAATCGTATAGATGACGGATTAGCACACATGTCATCGCCTTGGCTGTTCAGGATTTCTCCAAATCCCTGTTATGTTTCCCTAACAGAAGATCAAATACTGCATCTGCATTTGGGCACAGGTCAGTGGGTGGTAAATTAACCTACACGCTGATTAGCAGATTTACTGCCGTTCACAGTTGTGTTTTTTTTGTCCCTGATAGGCTCATGTAGAATGATTTTCAGCACGCTGGTATGGCTGTCAATCACCTGCTCGGTGTCAGAGAACGAGGACAAAGACTCAAACACACACCGGAGCGGCCTCTCCCGTTCCCTCCGTTCTGGGTTCTCTCTTGTTGTCAGTTGCAGTTGGGCGGGTTGCCAGACTCTACCACCTGTCTTTCGACCCCGGCTCTCCCTCTGTGCTCACTCGCTCGCTCTGTCTCCGTATTGTTGGGTCAGATGACACATGCAATTATAGCCCGTTTCATTAAAGAAGTACAGTGATTCGATTTGACACCAGGGCTTTGTGGAGAAGCTTATCCCCGGAGGGGGCTTATTGACCAGCGTGATGGTGGTCCTGGCAGGAAGCAGGTGCTGGCGGGTCAAGGAAGAAGAGAGAGGCGAGGAAGATGATGCCAAAAGGCTGTCAGTGCACTGTACGGGCAGAAAGAAAACCGATGATAGTACAAAAAAAAAAGGCTGTATCTGATAGACACCTCATACTGTGTGTGTGTGTGTGTGTGTGTGTGTGTGTGTGTGTGTGTGTGTGTGTGTGTGTGTGTGTTTGTTTGACAGGACATCTGCAAGTCGCTGTGGTGTCATCGCACAGGGCACCGGTGCGAGACCAAGTTCATGCCTGCTGCAGAAGGCACCAGCTGTGGACCTGACATGGTGAGGAAGTGTCTTCTTTTTTTATGATGAATTTTTTATTGATGACATAAAACATACATACAGAAATAAAGAAACTTCACAAAACATATATATATATATATATATATATATATATATATATATATATATATATATTACTTTATTTTAATTTAATTTTGTATATATCTTTCATCCATGTTGCTTTTTTTTATATATTTTATCTTGTGTGTTTATTTGTATCTGTAAATTGTAAGGTGCTACTACGACAACAAATTTCCCCTTAGGGATTAATAAAGTATCTATCCATCTATCTATCTATCTATCTATCTATCTATCTATCTATCTATCTATCTATCTATCTATCTATCTATCTATCTATCTATCTAACAAGATGAAGTGGCTTCTTTGAGGCCCTTGCAGTGGAGAAAATGAGATTAGATAAAACATGAGAAGTCTCCTTTTGTTTTCCCTTTTTTGCCCGTGCTGCGAAGGTTTACTTATTACTTACAATATCCCATTTATACTTTCAACAGCATGAATTAAAACATTTTCAGACCAACTACAAAAATAAATGGATAAAACATCCAACAATGATACTTTTAGTACAATTGTTTTGGACTATTGGTAATGATAACTCCATGCTTTCCAGGTTCATCTACCTCTTGGCGAGACCTTATTTCCCCAAAGGCTTAACTATTGCTTCAATCTAATTTCCAGTTAATACTAATTATAGAAAAGAAATTGAGGGCAAACCTTCAATTTATTTCCAAACTATCGGTTGAAAACATTCTTCACAGTTTACAGACTTGCTGACTCAGCGTTGATGTGACGTTCTTTGGTTGCAGCTGCGGGTCCAAACACTTTTCCTGTGTAACGGCAGATTATTACTGACATCTCGGGTGGCTTAGATACATCAGCCCTTGTTTTTGAGATGTCATGGTGTTCCCCCATCACAGCTCCTACTTCAGAGAATGAAAGGTTATCATAACTGTTAGACGTAATGGCTGTGAGTATGACAGCCACGTTGTAATGAATTGCAATCATCCTTTAAGTTAAAAGTGTTCCCTTGAGCCAAAGTAAATCTTGGCTTAAGCTTTCGTACGTGCATGTACCTGCAGAAGCATTTTTGCGTCTCCCAGCTGGACGGAGAACGGCCTTTTCACGTAATCGAAAGATTATATTTAGACGGAGAGGTGCTGATGTGTGTGAGTGCTGGGATTGGCTTGGATCGGCCCGGGTGTGGTGCATGTGTGTGTGTGTGTGTGTGTTTTGGCTGCTGCTAGAAAGTGTGGGTATCCAGGTGTGGTGCCGGGCATTTGTCCAAACCAGGAAACTCAGGCAAGAAGCCCGGGCCAACTCTGAAGTTCTGATAAGAGAGCTATATTTCTGTGCATCTTTTCCCTCTTCATTCCATCCCCCTTCTCTCTCCCTTTTCCTCCAGTGGTGCCGGAGGGGTCAGTGTGTTAAATACGGGGAGCACGGCCCCAGGGCGGTCCACGGCCAGTGGTCGGCCTGGTCTCAGTGGTCCGACTGCTCCAGAACCTGTGGAGGCGGGGTCATGTACAGGGAGCGCTCCTGCACAAGCCCAAGGTACACACACGCTTGCACACACTCACGCGATCACAGTATTCATCGACTCCTTCTTAATGCCATCAACTAACCGAACAGTGACAAAGTGATTCATGTCAGCAAACGTCCCCTTTCTGCTGCTCACTCACACAAACATAAATCTGCAGACCCAGATCCCACAGTGAATATCTCTTTGTTAGCAAAGCGCTCTGTGCGTGTCGCTACAGGCACGGGGAGAAATCCTCAGACACTGTTTCCTAAATCCCTTGTTGCAATCCCGCACAACAATCTGCAGATTTATTCGCTGTTTCTTACAGCCTCTATTTCACTTTCAGACAACGGGTTTCTAGATTTATTAGAAATATGAAATAAAAGATGTTTTCTGTCACAATGCTATGCACAACTGATTGATTGTCTTGGCCGGCAGAAGCCAGCCAGCGCCGACAACACTGGCCCTTTAAATGTAATATGAGGAATGTCTGCAATGGGATATTGAGAGAAAGGATTCATTTCCAGATCATTCATGCCGTTTCAGCCCCTTCTGTCTTTTTCCTGCGTAGCATGTGTAATCCATCGTTCGTCTCACAGAGCATGCTGACATTATGTTGCTGTTTTCCTTGAAGAAGGTGTGTTTACACTAGTCATTTCCTCCGCACTGTTACTCAGGGAGAGTCATGGTGGAGATGGGGAAACCAATTCACTGATATTTCATGTCCCCCTGTGCACCCTGAGGACTATGAGAACAACCTGTTGCTCTTCAACAATGAAAGGAAACAGCATTGCCACAAACGCAGAACTCGTATTGAATGAATGAGCACACACCTCTACACATCCGGTACAACCGGGCTCTCATACCGCACTAATACGGAGCGTGACTGGTGGCTTACATCCACTGCACCACCTTGATTAGTGGAAACATCTCAAAAAAATCTGCTGTTAGGTTTGTGCTGTTATGATTGTCATCATTTGGGAATGAGTCATGGCCGGTTAGATCACAGTGGCACGTCACATCCAATCCCTCCATGTCTGCCCCTAGGTGATGACAAGGACTCAAGAGACACATGATGGACCCCTTAATTACTGCTGCCCCTGCATATTGTCTTTTAGCCAAGTAGAGTCTGCACATGTGAGCTGAATATTAGAATGACTTCATACCGTCATCTTTTCATCTACACAGCCTCCAATGGTTGTCAATCAAACACATAGGAGACCCGAACAATACAATGCTCTTCAATCGTCATCCCCAAGAAATTAGAGTTCACTTCCACTGCTTTGATCTTTAACTCTTCAACTGACAATTTGACTGCTTTCGGTGGTTATACATTATAGGGCTCTATCTTATATAACGGGCACAAAGTGGCACAACTGTGGTTGCTAGTCTCAGGCCGACGCAGTTGTCACTCTTAAGCCCAGCGGCCCACTTTGTGTTCGTAGCAAATGTACTTTCCTGTGCCCCCTGTTGGTCTTAAAGTGGTCAGGCGCATTGTCGGCGCTTTGCTATCTTGAGGCAGCAGAAAGCGATTATGTCATTGACGAATAAAAACCTGGTCTAACTTCTTTGGTGCAGTATTTTTTATATTTAAAAGGCACATTATTCAGATAGTAAGATGCGTCAAACATTTCATTTCCTTAGGGGAATTTGTATGCACCATTTAATTGTGGAAACGTTTTTATTAATGTTAAGGTGAACACACATTCCTCTGTCACACACTAGGAGGCTAAATACAACCCTTGTGGCCCTTGTGCCTCACTTTGTGGCCACATTCTGGGCCATTTGACTCGTGAAAGTGGAGTTGGACGTTCCTTGACTACTTACACCAGGCACTTCAGAGCATGCACTATACATTATTTAAATAGGACCATTACTTACCAATTCTCTTTCAACGCTTGCAAAACTGATAGCTTCTCTGCTTTTTATTTCCTAGTCCTTATCTTAGTTCTGGTGCTTTCTGTGATTTCATTTCAACTGACATCTGAACTCTGTTTAATACTTCAAAGCACCTTTCAAGTCTCAGGTCTTCACCGTTGGAAAAAGAAATGTTTCAGCTTTTCTAAGGCTAACTTCCAATGTTTATACACAGATTACTTTAACTGCTCTCAGTGTTTACACTTCAGCTGACACTTTAACTGACGTCATCTTTCAGTTTTTACGTTTGAACTTTCACTAATTTCTTTCAGGACTCCAGGTCAATTCATCATTTCACATCCAACTCCCTTCTGTGCTTTATCTTCATTTGAATCTTCAACTCCTTTCAGCACTTTCACCTCAACTGATACTTCAACTTTACTCAGGGCTTACATTTCTATTGTCACTTCAACTTCATGAGGCACTCACCTCCACCTTCTTTTATCACTTCCACTCTTTCAACTTATTTTGGTGATTGTAAATTGACTGCCACTTCAACGAGGGCTTCAATCCTTCGGTGTTTCAGCTATTTCAAATGTAAAAACTGTTTGGACGGTCTTTCACCGGCTTCATCACTGCTTACTTAACAGCCGGACAGACACTGATGTAGATATTCCGCCCGTCACAGCCGACTCATCTCTTAATCCTCGTGAGGGATCAAAGACCAAAAGGGTTCAGAGGCAGACCGGCCCTCATATGATACACATTATACACCAGAACTGGCAGACTAAAAAGGGCCACAGAGTCCTTTAAACCAGGTTAGCTGTCAGGTTCATTTATCATTCCCGCGGCACTAAAGAGTGCTTTGTAGCAGCAGCTGGGTGGGTGCGAGTTACGGGTTCAGTGGGACAGAGAGGGGATGGAAAGACGGGGATAAATAATAAATCCAACAATGCCAAGTCATGATGCCATTTTCTAAACCATAGAGCGGGTCAGCTAGTTGTCAGGTCCCTTTGACCTCTAACGTGAAGACAACAGATCTAGTCTGGTGTCTGACTCAGGGCATCTCTTCACCTCTGTCACCATCCTCAACACAACAGAAACTCGTATCGCGACTGCGTCATGGAACCCTGAGTCACGTTTTAGTCCCTGAGCGTTTGTCCCCAGTAATCTCTGTGATTATTTTGGCAGGGCTCTTAATCTGAGCAGAACAAGAAGGATTAGCCCGAATCTTCAACCCCAAATGCAACTGTCTGGACACGATGGGTGATATTCCTCAATGACACTATTTAATTATATGGTTTCTGTTTAAAACATCGATCTCACGTCATTTGCACAAACGTATAAATGATGTGTCTGAGAATGCAAGTCTCGAATTGTAGACAAAATTATACGTTGTTTGGAACGGACATTGGATCAGCCGATTAAAGCCGACCCATCGAGGAGTTTCTCCCAGACAGAAAATGAATCTGTTCCCTGTCCATCCCTCCACTTCCCTGTAGACCACCTGCCAGATCAAACACAGTCAACCTAATCCTCACCAACAAGCCTCGGAGATTAGGTTCACAATCTTGACCTGGTTTTGTTGGGAGCACATTTTGTCGCACACTCCGTTTGAAGGGAGTGGGGGTGTATGGCGAGGGGCCGATGGTCGGGGTAGTCTCTCTGTAGACTTGTAAAGGGGATTTGCTTGGCTTGTTACAGAACAGCAGAATACATATTTAGGAAGTCATGAGAGAGGCAGGGGAGTGGGGGGGAGGTGATTCGAGGAGAAGACAAGACTAGACATGATGACCTCTGACCTACAGGAGTTCAGTCTCAGCTTCTGTCGCTGGGCAGATTTACCGGCCTCCCTAGGCATTTAGGTATCCCTAAGAGCCCTGAGGGCTGTGCTGGATTTGGAAGACAGTAGAGGAATGACTGAAACGCCAAAAAATGTAATTTGACATATCTGGTTTCTGTCTTGTTGTTGGAAGTATATTTACAGTTGCAATGATGCTGGATGATCTAAGGAGAGGAGAAGAGCGGAGAAAGACGAGGAAGGAAAAAGAGCTTGAGAGACTAGGAGGGTTGTGAAGCATTCAACTTTTTCAAGTAAACTCACCCTCGTCCATGCTCTGATCAGAAGGCCCCGACTGATGCAGTATGCAGGGTAGTCCCCCACTGGCCTGCCGTGAGCACATTACCATATGGGCTGCATTTGTCTGCAGCTAAGTCTTAATAGGATCAGGCCTACGGAAACCTGGGCAAAATCCCCCCTCACCAAGGAAAGTGAGATTGGCACCGAGCAGATTTAGACACACACACACACACGCACGCACCTTGAGGACCTCCATCAATCTTGGCAGCTAGGAACCTGTTTGATTGAGTCCAGGTCTGAATGCGGGGGATGAACGGTTGGAGTTGACTGAAGATGCAGTGAAACAACATACCGTTTTGCTTCTGATTGTTACTGACGTTGGTTTGATTCAGACATGTTCAGTGCTGTTGCATTGGGGAAGGAACTCCAAAAGAAATAGGCCTCCAGCTGCATTTTCCTGCTGGTGCTCACCGTTTATCGTCTTTTCAGTTCCTTTTCCAAAGTGGTTCATTACACTGTTACACTTAATGGATTGTTTTTATTGGGCGCGTTTGATCAGCATGGTTCTTCAGTCTCTCTGTGTGTGTGCTGACCACTTTGGTAAATAGCTAAACTCAATTTTCTCTGCGGGTGGTCGAGTTGGAATGCTCGGCATGAGTCTCAAACGCCTGAGAAGTCAGGCGTGGCGTCTTTAGAGTCACTAAATGTCAAGACTCTGCTTGTTTTTTTTCACTCAAAGTGGTGATTGCTTTATCATTTTTAATGGCATATTAAAGCTCCATTATCTGTGGCAGCTATTCCCATGTGTTAAAGAAGCGTTGATTTGATATGGTGTGGAAACATCTGAAACAGAACGCTAAGTTCTCTTTGACAGTCCTATTTCGTCCTGCTTAAAACTTTAATATACGGACACTACATCGATGGATGAGATGGAATCCTTTTAGTGAGCATATTTGTTATGGATCAAAGGAAATGTAAGAGAGAAACTTATAAATGATACCACCTTGGATTGTATTATGCTCTGAAAGACTTTGTCTTGGCTCGTCAGTGACAATGATTAGGAATGCCAGTGCAAAGTTGCCTCCTAAAGCCTTCTTTTTAGTCTAAAAGTTCACATTCAGTGTTTCTCACTTAAACAAATGGACTGTCCCCTTGAGCTCTTAGAAAGGTGTTAAAGTGTTCTAACTCCCAAAAAACATTTGCGAATACAAATATTCAGCAAATGTTCTGGGCAACACATACCTAAACGATAGAATAGATCAATTGCCAAAGACTCCCAAAACAACATATATGACCCTTAGTTAACCCTTAGATGCATAAGTGGGTCAAAAATGACCCGATGAGGTTGTTTTCTTGAAATATCTTCGTAATGAAAAATTGTTGTCATTTCATATTCCTGGTATTCCTCAAAAAACATGTTTTTGATATAATTCCATTTACATTTTTAACTAACCTGTTATACATTTTAAGAAATTGTAGTTTTTGTACTGCTACCCCAAGCTTCCATAAGTGGGTCAAAAATGACCCGCATGCATTTTCTATGGAATCCAATGGGAACCTTTGATTCTTATCAACTGTGGCTGTCAGGAATACATTTGACTGTGGACCACACAGACTATATCAGAAGTGTCACCCCTCAGGAAGATTATTTTACACAGCAAGAGCTGATACGTGTAAGTATTATCTTCATATAATATTGTGTGTGTCTTTCATGACAGTTGTTATTATTATTTCTCAACAAATTAGCCTACTTTATAACTAAGTTAGCTAACATTACTATTACTATATGTAATGTGTGTGTGCGCGTGTCATTCATGATTGTTGTGCGAAAGAGTATGTTATTATTTCTCAACAAATTAGCCTAGTTTATAACTAACTAACTAACTAAGTTAGCGAACATTACTATATGTAGTGTGTGTGTGTGTGTGTGCATGTATTTATTTATATAGCTACATATTGATCGATTGAAAACATTACTATTATGTTTCCTCATCCAAGGTGTCATGGCTGCTAGATACACAACTGAAATGGTCCTACAGATGCTGATGAATGATGATGATGATGATGATGATGATGATGATGATGATGATGATGATGATGATGATGATGATGATGGAGAGGCAGTAACAGGGTTGGACTCCGAGTCTGACATTTCAGGATGATGGGGACCCCGACTATTGTCCAGGTGGCAGTGGCAGTCATCCACCTGGAAATCCAACTGGACAGGATCAATCTGACTCAGAAGATTCCTCTTCTGTGTCCTCTGAAGAAGAACGTGTCCAAATCATGTCCAACAGAATGAGTCGGAAGGGCTCTTACTGGAGCGAGTTACCTCCCACCCAGGGCAGAAAACAGAGCCACAATATCCTCAGAAGTCGGTCAGGGCCTGCATAGGGCTTAGCACCACTGTCTCACCAAAAGATACATGGGAGCTCTTTATCACTGATGATATAATGCAAGAGGTGGTGAAGTGCACAAACTAGGAAGGACGGAGAGTAGCAACAGCTAGAGGAAAATAATGGAAAAATGTCACCAAAGATGAATTCATAGCCTTCATTGGATTGACCCTGCTTGCAGGAAGTGAGAAGAACTGGGATGTATCAGTCCGTGAGCTGTTTGAGATTCCTCTACATAATCCCATGTACAAGGCCACTATGGCTATTGGAAGATTTGAAGACATTCGCCGTACCATGCGCTTTGATGATAAGAGGATCAGAGCCTTCCGACTGGAAACAGACCATATGGCAGCCATCCGCTATGGTTAATTTTCTTTTTCAAAAATGTTAAGTGTAAAATAAAGATATTTCAAACATGAAATCATTCTTCTGTGGTCCTAAATATAATACTAAATATTATATTAGTGATTATTCTTAACCAAAATGACAAAAAAATGGCATAAAAACACATAGATTCTATTATGGGTCATTTTTGACCCACTTATGGAAGAGTGTAGGGTCCAGTCACTCGTGCATCTAAGGGTTAAGTTACCATACACATGAAAGTTAAAATAATCCAACGTTGACTTCACAAGGGAGACTCTCCTGGGTTAAAGTCCTGTGTTTGTATCACCCAGCCATTCACCCCAATCTCCTCACTATGCAAACTTTTTCGCTCCTTATACTACGTCACCTGACTTTCTCCTTTGATTCCTTTTAACTTCCTCTGCCACTAGTGTAACAAGCTACTGGCACAAATGACTGACACAACCGTTTGGGCGAAGATTATCTAGTTCTAATGCTCTCTCGTTGGCTTTTTTAAACTCTTGACACATACGTTCCTCAAGTCTGTGTCAAGATGCAAACCAATTGTAAATAAGCAACACTACTAGTTGTCAAAACCTCCACAGGGTACCTTTAAGTGTACACCTGTATCTGGAAAGTGGAGCCCTGAGAAGTATGTGTACTAATGAGTACAATGCATCACAGTCACATGTGCATTCTGGGTTTGGCTTCATCTTGTCTGCGCAGCAGTCAGTATCAGAATCTTTGATCAGTGCTGTAGCTGTACTGATCTGTGATTGGCTTATTGATGCATTGTATGAGTATGGTTATGATCAACAGCCCTCCAAACTTCTTCTTCTTCTCCTCCTCCTTCTCCTCCTTCTCTGTCTTGTCCTGTTTTCCACCCAGGCCACAGAACAATGGTAAATTCTGCCCCGGCTCCAGCCGTCTCAACCAGCTGTGTAACACTCGGCTGTGCCCTCTTAACTCTGTGGACTTTCGGGCCCAGCAGTGCGCCGAGTACAACAGCAAGCCCTTCAGGGGCTGGTACTACAAGTGGAAGCCCTACACCAAAGTGGACGGTAAGGTGATCAGTTTATATAAGAGCCAACGAGCACAAAGCCTCTTCTGTCTTGTGGTTGATTTGCATCATTTGCCCGGAGGTTGTTTTGGTTGTTATTTTTCCTCTCTCTTCTACCATTATTGAGAGATCTTTTTGTATCATTTATTTTCTCTATTGTAAAACGACACATTATCCAAGGATTATGAAGACATCTCCACTGTATTCTTGGCACATAATGCGCGAGAAAAGAAACCTCATTGTTCAAAGAACACGGCGCTGCTAAATACACAGAGGATTTCAAATCTCTCGGAGCAAGCTTTTTCTCGTCTTAATTCCGTAGATCCTTTCACTCTGAACCTTGCTGTACTCGGCGAGGCCTTAATCTTTTTTTTCATAAAGTGTTCCTGTAATGCCAACCTCTATTTACTGTTGCAATGATTAGGGCCAAAAAGCTGGAGGAAACTATCACTCTGTGTAATGTGCATGGGAGACATGTAGCCACCTGCACCCTCTGACACAGTGGGGATGGATTTAAAAAGGAAGCCTACGGGCCAGCTTTGTTACACAGAGCGAGGGAGAGAGTGCAGTGAAGGGGAGCAGTCGTTTGGCCGCCATCCCAGGCCTGTTTAAGCTGCTGATGAATGGGAGGTGATGTCGAGAGGAACAGATTCTGAACTGCCTTCTGGGACCTTGGGCCAAGTCACCTTCACCGTCATTTATTTTAATCAAAGACGGCTGTAGAGACTTGTCTGTGATAACTGATCTGAACCACCTCATAAAAGCTGAATACCCCTGGGTGCATTCATATTCAGTTCCTGTCTTTTCCAATTCAGCTTCATCAGGATCTGTGCATACTGCGTGTGGAACAGGTTGCAGCACAGTAGCCACACTTTAGGTCAAGTCATAAAGGAACATGTTAACCATTAAAATGAAGGGCTATTCCACCCAAAGGTTTCTTTTTTTTAATAAGTATTACTGGGTGTGTCTGTATGCTCTGTGTACAGATGAGGACATCTGTAAGCTGTACTGCATCGCGGAAGACTACGACTTTTTCTTCGCCATGTCCGGCAAAGTGAAAGACGGCACCTCCTGCTCGGAGCACAAAGGAGACGTCTGCATCGATGGAGTGTGTGAGGTACACTGTCTGAGTTAGGGTTAGGCGTGTAAGCAGGTGTTACAAACCTGTAACGAGAGAAAATCCCTCAATTGTTTCCGTATTTTGTCTCCAAATTTATTGCATATTCGTCTTTTCTCTGCACTCAATCTTTAAGGTAATACTGCATCATCTATATCGCCCTTAATAATAAACCAGATGTCAGCTGCAGTGGTTACAGGAAACCTGATGTCAACACAGATATAATTATTTCCCCCTGGATTGTTACAATACATTTGTTCATTCCTCTTAATTCTCTGTCTGTCCACATTCATGGTTTGTGTGTGTTTTTGTGTGTGTGCAGGCCGTCGGCTGTGACCAGATCCTGGGCTCCAAGGCCTCTCTGGATGCATGCGGAGCCTGTAAGGGGGACAACTCCACTTGCAAGTTCTTCAGGGGCCAATACACCCTTCAGCACAGGGCTAACGGTAGGCCTGTCTTTGTTTGTAGTGAGTCTGTGCGTCAGCTAGCATACACTTCAAGGGAGACTGAAGCAGATACAGAGACATGGAGAAAGACATGCACAGACCAATGCATATGATCCCTCGTCATAATGGACCAGTAACACACATGGACACAGATAATGGGTTAGAGCAGGGTGGTGCGTGTGTGTGTGTGTGTCTGGGTAGCAGGATTGTGTGATGAAACATGACATGAGAGGGAGAGAACAGCAATAAAGAATTATTATTAAGATTCAGCCTTGACTTTCCTTCCATTCCTCCAGAGTACTACTCGATGGTTGCAGTCCCGGCGGGAGCGCGAAGCATTCGTGTTCAGGAGATGGAGGTCTCCACCAGCTACCTGGCCGCCCGCTCCCTGAAGAGGAAGTACTACCTGACTGGGGACTGGACCGTGGACTGGCCGGGGAAGTTCCACTTTGGCGGGGCCGTGTTCGACTACCAGCGCTCTTTCAACAAGCCGGAGAGCCTTTATGCTGCCGGTCCTACTAATGAGACGCTGGTGTTTGAAGTAAGCCGCCGCCGCCGCCGGGTGATGTCCGTTTGGGGCAATCGACAGTGACAGCGCCTTTTTTTTTTTTATACGTCTGGATATGAATAGGCTGAGATGAAAAAAGAAGTTTGCGGTGGTAGGGAGAAGCGGGGTGGTTGTAACCGTCTGCAGTGCCTCTGTGCGGTGCTAATTGTGTTCGGTGATTGGTTACGTCAGGGATGATCTGGGGATGGGTGGGTGGAGTGGAAGGCTTTAATCAGATAAATTGGGGGGTTCAAACCGCCCGTCTTGTGCAGAGCTGCCCCTTTTGTGGGGGAAAGAAAGAGACTATAAGGCAAAAAAGTGGAAGGAGAAGAAGACAAGAAGGTTCGTGACATGTCAAGGATTAATTAACATCAAAGTCAACAGTTTAAATGGTCGGTTCATCCAGAACAAACTGTCCAAGTGAATTTAAGACAGACATCTCAACAATCACCTCCTCCCCTCAATCTTTGTCCATTAAACACAATCACTTTTAAAATCCCCTGCAGTCTGTCTGAACACCGTTTCAATATTTCACTGCTGTTTGGGGATAGCAGTAGCTCATGGGGAGAGTGGTTGTCCTGTAAGGTAGCTGGTTCAATCCTCAGTCTCCTCATAGTTTGCATGTCAAAGTGTCCTTGAGCAAGACACTGAACCCAGTTGCTCCCTGGGCACCTCACAGCAGCCCACTGCTCCTAAATTGCAAAGGATGGGTTACCGTAAAAGTTGGGTTACAAGCCGCTCCTACCTCCGGTTAGTGCCCCCGCTGTAGCAAGCTAGGAGCAGCGCTGGCTAGCGGTTGCTGCTACCGGCCACTGCTGCTGCTACTGCCCGCGTCCCCTCTGCCCAAGTCGGGTGTCGAGCCTGGTCCCGCTACCTTCAGTGGTTTTCGGGGAGCTGGCGGAAGTTAGCGGATTACCAGAGACAGAGGGATGTGGCCTTTGTGCCACTTTCAGCCTTCAGCTCCGTCTCACATGGCAGAAGCCGGCCCCTTGTTTATATGCAGTGCAGTTACTTGGTACTGCCGGCTCCAGCGTCACACAATCACGTGATTGCCCACGTACACACACACACTCACACACTCAAAGCCATCGATCTCAAAAGTGCTTTGTTGCAGCCATGTGATTCATGGCTAATAGAGCGAGTAAAATCCCTAAATCAACTGCCCCGTTAGAGTCAGCGATGAAAAGTATGAAATGAGATGGTTGCTTTGAGTGAGATGTTCTGCATGGTGTGCGAATGTTTAAGAGTTGATAGACCTGTCCAGCAGCAGCATGTGCTGCTGCTGGACAGGTCTATCCTCCAGAGAGAGAACTATTATTCGACAAGTGCTTGAGTCATTATCCTTAAGACTGTAGGGCTGAAGTGAAACGCTGGTGATGTGTGGGATGTTCTTCTCACATAACTTTGTCAGCGAAAGCATTTATTTTCTTTTGAACTCTGAACCCTAGGCGTGGAAACAGAAGTGGAAACCGGCTAAAGGGTAGACATGTGGGTTTTACGTCTAACTCCATACACGGGTGAAGTGGTCGCCCTCGGTCCCCTGGGCTACTGAAATACTGCGGTTAAAGCGGGAACGATTGGCCTGGGAATCAAGGAGGAACACCAGTGTGAAATGTCCAAAGTCCTTACTGGTCACTTGTTTGTTCATCAGGAAATGTCTGAGTGTTTTGTTGTAGCTATTTTAGAAGAGAGACTTTAGTTTGTGGGCAGTTTAGAGGAGCAGCTGCTGTAGTTGGCACTGGAACAGCCTATTGTTGTGTCCTGCAAGAGTTGCAGACTAGTAACAACAATCTAGAAATGTCATTCCCAAAAGAGCAGTTCTGAGAAACTTTCGCGAAAAAATTCAGCTTCAGCCATTTCTGCATTCTGCGATATCACAATCATGCATTGGATGAGCGAGAGATGATTCAGTTGTGTTTATTTTTGCTTTCTGCCATGTGGTTTTAGGAATGGAAATATGTCCGTATGTGGTACAGTTTGTTGGTCCAGACTAAAATATCAGAACTGCTTTTATATGGATGTCAATTTAAACGACTGACGTTTCACTTCTGCCAAAATATATCTCAACATCTACGTGATGGATTAGCACAAAGTTGGGACAAACTAATGCCATTCCTGTCAGCCTTGGCTTTACTTTGTGGAGTAATGTTGATTAGCGAGCAGTAGCATGCTAACAAATGCTAAAGACAGATGGATAACATGGGGAATTAGTACCAGTATATTCTCACAGACCCCACAGTAATGCAAGAGAAGTGTTTTCTAAGAAGCTTCCAGGTCAGTCAAATATTTGGAATGAGAATCCAAAAGGAAATTGTATAACTGTCTGGGAGTTTGTGGACCAACCTCCTGGACGTGCACGTAGTTGTGAATGCACTCAGGTTTCCTGTGCAATGAGAGATGGATAGGGACAGTTAGGCTGCACTCCCTTTTGGCTTTACCTCCAAAGTAAACAGGTTCAGATAATCGTGCTCAACTATTGTTGCGCTTACATCTGATCGTCTGACCATGAGGTAGCAATGCCATCATAACCAGCGTCATCATAACCAATAGCAACAATCACCCAAGACCCCATTTGTAATAACCCTAAATATTCCTTGAAGAAGAGACTTGGCTCAGACCGACAGAGCTCCTCCTGCTTGCCCGTGTGTCCCAGTCATACATCTGCTGCGGCTCTGCCGATGACACGAGCATAATCTCTATAAGTATGTCCTGTAATTACAAAACGGAGAAACAGGGTTGATAGAGTGAGAAGGATGAAGAGAGGAGGGAGAGTGAGATTAAAAGATTAAGAATTGAACTCTTTGGATGTGAGAAGTTAAGGTCAGGGCACGGGGACTTTAACTGCAAATGGAAAGAGCCAAATGAAGGAAAGGGAGTAGTTTTTTTTTTCACCGCTGATCTTCATCTGTTTCACACATTCTACTTAACTGGCGCTGTCACAAGAAAACTGAGAGAGTACGTGGGGGAGGGTGTGCACAATCACTCGCAGACCCTTACTCAGATCCAAACTCGGCAAAGGGGAAAAAATATTGAGGAGTGTAAGCGCAAACTGTGACAAGGTGTTCACATCTGTACAGCTGCTCAGCTGGTGGGGCTAACAAGAGCACGGGAACATATGGCTGAGGTCTCAGAGGAAACAGGGAAGGATTATTCCCTCTGAGTTGACATTCTTGTGGTATGGCGAGGCCGACGTCATGCCAGTCCAGGCAAAGCATTGTGGGCCCACAAGTGAGATTGATATCTGTCTTCTGCCACATTCTAATTCATCATCCTCTCATCTGAGTTGATGACATGTGTGGCGGCTGGGTTGTGAAAAGCAAGATGTTGTACTGTCGGTCGACAGGCTCCCATCGATCATCGCATCGTGAACTTGGCAGACACGTTCGTCCCAATTATTCTCTAAGAAATGAACGTTTCTTTCAATATATGTTGTTTTTCTATGAAGCAAAGGATTCCAGTTTTAATTCATTTAAGTTGTTTTTAGGACAGTGTATTTGAACTGATAGAACATTAGGTGGCAGAGAAGTTTTTTTTTTTTACTCTGAAAAACCTTTTAGTTTCTTTAGTGAAAATATTTAGATTTTTAACAATTTGCAGCTCATTCCCTTTGCTTCCAACCTGCTAGTCTGCTGCACGGCGACTCCTTCTTGTCTGTATTTATGCCCACTAAACGGTACTCGAGGAGAAAATGTCCTCTTCATTTTCTTTCCCCTGACGAACTATGTGACTCATAGTTTCTACAGCTTGGATGTACATGCATTAAACATTTATATCTGGTTCTTTGATGAAACAAAGTTGAAGATATTAAAGGCCTGTGTGACAAAACCAACTCAATGGCCAATTAGAACCAACCCAAAAACCCAAGTCCAACAGCGTTGCTTTCATTGCCAAATGGATTGTAATGTCTACAAAGTAACACAATACATGTTTAGTGTGCCATCTTTAAGCCTATAATCGCCATGTGCAGTTAGATACTATATTACCATAAATTAAATGCAGCTCTGTGAATGTGAAGTAGCTTTATCTTCACGTTTTATTCAATTTCCCCTCTTCCTCCCAGCCTGGACAACATGAATGTAGGCTACTGTTTTTACTGCACATGCATTTACTGTAGTTATTAATGCAATGCCTCATTTCAACTAAAACATCTTATCATGTTGGTTCACTATAGCTTTATCATATACTTATAGTGAATACATGCATAAAGACGTTATGTATTTACTGTTAGCACTTTTGTTCAACTTTTTTTAACTGATACACCTGATCCTGTTAATTCACAACAGTATAATAATGTACATATTTATGCAGACAGGCATGTTTGCTGAGCTTTGGTACTTCCAAGATGCATTGTAGCACGAAACATCCAAGGAGCCCAAGGAAGCAGGAGCCTCTCCTCACCAATATCACAGATGCTTGGTAGATGGGTGCCGATGATGTTCTGAATCTGTTCAACCAGATTATGAAATTGCAGTGGTAGTTTGTGTCCATGAAGTGATAACGAGCGTGAAGTCACTGCTGCTATTGTGATGGATTTGCAGCAGGTTAATTGGATTTTGCTTTGTAGTATAGGGAATGTTTTTCTTTGTTTTTTGGGAGTTTTGGTGTCAGTTGATGATTTTTGCCAGCAGATGTCCCAGACTAAGAACTAGAGAGAATACAGGTTTGGACATGTCTGACATTCTTAATTAAAAGTGAGCATCTCTCTCTCCTCTAAGACAACGTTAATGCTGTGGTTGGTTGGGTGTAGGTTATTCGACTAAGAAAGACTGATCAGTTATTTATAAAGCATCAAGGCTTCAATGATGTGTAAGTCCTCTATTAAATGGATTATATCAAAATCCAGCTGAATGTTGTTTTCATAGCTGCTGGTTCACATCATTGGTGGTTGTTTGGGGAAGAAGCAGAAAGAGTTGGTTTGCTTGGATAAGCATGAATACCTGGTGAGGCTCGTGGTGGACATTGTTTCATGGCAGTGGGTTTTGGTTTGGTTGGGTGGTAGCATCAGAATAATATGCACAGCAGGCTTCAGCATGCAAGTCTGAATCAGTCGGATCAAACTGAAGCTTTGTCGAGGTTTTAAATGACTACCTTACAGAAAACAGATAACAGAAGTGGACTAGCTTGTTTCAGCCCACTCCAAAAGTACAGTTCCTCTGATACTTCTGGGGTTGTTAACAGGAAGTGTAATGGTGTTGCCCATAGATTCACTCTATCTTATATCTAAAACACTGCCATGCACCTGCATCTCACGCAGTGTCACGCCTCACAGCTCTCCCTCCGCTCTTAGCGGGGATGTGGTTCGTATGTGAATGTGTCGGCCTGGCTGCCCCTCCAGCTGTTCACAAGTCTGTGAACACTGTACCAACATATGTAGATGTGTGCGTCTGACAATGGACAGCTCTGTGATTCTTGCTACATAAACATATCTCTTTTTGCCTCCTGTCTGGAGCGGGGCCAAGCAAACACATGGAAGAGTTTACATGCAGAAGGAGGTGATTGGTCCAGTCCCTGGATGTGCCCCAGGACTGTTGCATGTGGATCAAACCCAGAAGATGCTTGGCTTTCTAAGTTGGATGCCTCATGGTAGATTCCCCGTACGTTAGAATCTACCCCAAAGAAAATACACTTGTCAAAACTAATTATTGCAGATATTGATAGACTTAGGGCTGTTGACAGTTGGCTTTAATACAATTTGCCAAATGGATTAGGGATTAATACCCACCCAACCTAAACTAAATTGAGGTGGGCTTTAAAAAAAAACATGATTATGCTGAACAAAGACCAGTGCAGTGTTTTGAAATGAGTCAAAATGACTCAGCTGACTATTTAAATGAGCCTCAAACTAAATTCCTCACCATGGCAGTGACTCCTCATGGGGTTGCTTTAATGATAGCCTGATGCTTCTCCTGTAATGGGTACGTCTGCTTTCGTTCATCTGGTAGACTCTGCTTGACTGGAATGTCCAAATAAATCTTGCGAATAAAAAAAGGTAACTCAGACTCACCAGCCCGTGTAAAGGATGTGGTACAAAAAAAGAGCTAACTGCCCTAAGAGAATGGAAATTGTCCCTCAATTGTGCACTCTGCTGTCTAAACAAAAAGACCTTGTAATAGTGTGGTGAGCCCGTTTGGACTAGAGAGGGAACATCATGCTCCTTCATGTTCCTGCAGCTTGGTGGGTATCTACCAGCTCAGTGGGGCCTCGGTGGCTGAAGCAGGCTGCCACGTTGTCAGTGGGTTTACCTTTAGTTTCTTGCGGTGGAATCCATAACAGATGGACCTGTGTCTGCTCTTCTTTCACTGCATATGCACATTTTGGTTCAGACAGTGTGGGGTCTATTGTGTATATTCTTGGATTTCTACCAATGCATAATAAAATACTGATACTGTTTTATACATTGACTCAGAGCAAGGGTATGAAGACATGTTATGGTTGGTTGCTGTGAACCTGGTTTGTTTGAAATTATAGTACAATAGATAAGTCTGGACATCAAAGAATATGTGGGTCGAGTGCTGAAAAAAAAATCATTATTTATTGGCAAAAATGTGCAGTTTACCACCTCTCAAATGTGAAAATTTTAAATTTTAAATAAGCCAGCCAGTCAACACAAGCTTTTTAGAGATGTCACATTGCAGAGCTGGACAAACGTTATTGATTGTGGGCCATTTACAGAAAAACCAAGATGTTAAAACACCATGCTTTCCTTAATTTAATAGCTTTATCGTTACATTATGTTATTGATAGTATTACAAGTATTTGGGAGGTTATTTGAACTTTATTTGGGAGGTTATCTGACTTTAAACCAACCAGAATGTTATGGAAAGGTTAGTTGAATGTTCTTAGAAAGTTACTCAGCGTAATGTTCCCTCGATGTTAAAACATCATGCTTTTCTGATCATTCCGTCTCCAGAAAATGATTGCAAGATTATTTGAATGTTCCTAAATATTTACTTGATCGTTTACCCATAGTGTTCCCTCGATGTTTAAACAACAAGGTTTTCTGATTTAAAACCAACTTTAGAATTATACTAATGTTCGTATAATTTTCCAAGAAAGGGACTTTAACGTTTTCCTCATCACGTTCTCGACATATTAACAGACAGTCTCATAATGTTCTGGGAGGTTTAGTTAAATGTTCCAAAAAAGTCACTTTAATGTTCCCTAAATGTTATGCTCCTCTGACTTAAATACACCGTTATCGTCCACAGAAAGTTATTGCAAGGTTATTTTAAAGGTTCCTTGAACATTTACCCATAATGTTCCCATAAGTTATTCTGATTAACAACCAAAGTTATTGTTATGCTCCCAGAATGTTCCAAAAAGGTTCCTCGAACGTTTTCCCCAAAACTTTCCCCTGATTTAAAAACCCTGTTTTTCTGACTAAAAACCAACGTTATTGTTCCGCTCCCCAAATGTTCTGGGATTGGTTAAAAAGACATCCTATATTCACACATGGGACACTTTTCTGATGTGCTGTGCTCTCGCCTGACAGATCCTTCTACAGGGGAAGAATCCGGGTGTAGTGTGGGAGTACACCCTGCCTCGCACTGAGAGGAAACCCGACTACAGCTGGGGCGTGGTGCGCTCGGACTGCTCCGCTCCGTGTGCTGGAGGTGAGGTTGTGTGTGTGTGTGTGTGTGTGTGTGTGTGTGTGTGTGTGTGTGTGTGTGTGTGGACCCGAATGTGTCTGATAGATGAAACTGAAAGAACTCTGTCCTCTGTTCACGTGTTGTGTACAGTTCACTTGGACAGCAGTTTTCCAACTCCACAGCGTAGAGTCTCGGCCCAGCAGGCCAGTGAAGTCTCCACATGCTGAAGCAGCGAGCATCGGGGTGCAGAAAGAGAGAAAACATAGGATATAAAGAGTTTGGCGTTTCGCCAGGGTTACTCGAGATAGAGTTACATTTGCCAAACACATCTGCTATTCCTCATCTTTAAAACCTTTTTCTCTTGTAATGTTCCAAGTGAAAATACAAACATGTACATGTATACTAGCTAAGTGGCCAAACAGGTTGCAAGTATGCAAGTATGATTGTCAATTATTCCCTTATGATAATGAACAATGTGGTTTCTTTAATCGTTATAAATGCTGACTCTTTACCCGAGACCTGCAGCTTCTGCCTCAGTCTCTATCAAGTGCATATTTAAGACCCCTTTTACAAGGTTTCTTCTGAAAAAAAGCACTTTTAAACAAGTTATGGAGCATGAAAATATACGCTAACTAGCTACAGCTATTAAAACTCGAAACAAGAAGAATTAAGTATATTTTTGTCCCAAAAGACTCCAACCCCCTGCTCTCTTGACAGTGGATAGCTCTGTGTGTGTGTGTGTGTGTGTGTGTGTGTGTGTGTGTGTGTGTGTGTGTGTGTGTGTGTGTGTGTGTGTGTGTGTGTATGTGTGTGTGTGTGTGTGTGTGTGTGTAACTTACAGGTTTCCAGGTTGATGGCATGTTGAAGTCGTCCAATTGTTCACAATAACTCTAACCCATCTCTCTCTCTCTCTCTCTCTCTCTCTCTCCCTCTCTCTATCTCTCTCTCGCTCCATCTCTCTCTTTCTCTCCATCAGGTCGTATCTCGACCAAGACGATGTGTCTGCAGGACCAGAAGGTCCAGGTGAACTCCACCATGTGTAATCCCCACACCAGACCGACACTGGGCTCCCACCTTTGCAACATGCAGCCCTGCCCAGCATAGTAAGTGCTGCGAGAGTGTGTGTGTGTGTGTGTGTGTGTGTGTGTGTGTGTGTGTGTGTGGCTCAGGGCATTGCGTCGTGTACAGTTGGCTGTGGGATATGTGGCATGGGTCTTCATGTTGCCAAATTTGCAGGAATCTTTGGTTTTGTTTTTATTACACACACACACACACACACACACACACACACACACACACACACACACACACACACACACACACACACACACACACACACACACACACACACAGTGGTTGAGCAGTCTTAAGGTTGCCTGTGGTCCATTTGCTGTGGCCAACCACCACTTTTGCTCAGCCTGTGTTCTCCTCCTCCTCCCTTCTCTGCCCGCTCTCTAATTTTCTTTGGGGAGTTTATTTCCATTTTCCTACGTGAGAGATCCATGAAAGCTCTCCCTATCTGCTGCCTTTTTGCAACACTCTTTACTTACTCCAATGCAGCGTTTTCTCCAGCTGCATGTCCGGCAGATTTGAATCCCTTAGACATGTAATCTGTGATGTTGAGGTTCGTCTTACCACTCGATGACAACAGGTTCCTTGAACAATGTCCTATTATCTTTCTAAGATAAGGCAAACATAATTACATTTATCAGTGAAATTGATGAATAAAATATCAAATGTTTGTCCTCAGACTTTCCCATCAGCAAATGTTAGCATACTAACACGGAAAACTAAGATGTGAATGTGGTAATAACGGCTTACGTGCTAAACATTGGCCTGTTAGCATCGTGGCTAACATTAGCATGTAGCTCTCAAAGCAGGGCCTCAATACGACCTCACAGAGCTGCTCGGCTCTCCGTCTCATTTTAAACTTGGAGCTGTTACAGTGCTGAGTTGTTGGCTCGTCAAACTTTAAGGTGGGTGGGGTTCTGTCTGAGAATTTGGTATTTCTAAAACCTGGCTACAGCCCTTATCTTATTCCAGTCGAACAAAATAACATTTTGTCGTGTAGTAAATTCACCGGTATGTTTCTGTAAGTCTGTAATGGACCTTTTCACTATAGCGTACACTTGAGAATGAGAAAGAGAGATGCGGGAGAGAGGGAGGGAGACATGGACGCCGACTCGGAGTGATTGTTGCTTTCAGTGCGCATCATCGCTCTCAAACAGCGCTCAGCCCAGGGCGTCCTGACTTTCTCCGAGGCGAAATCATGCCCACGTTTTATCTCAGCTCTTGTCTAGACGTTGTGCTTAATGGCATGCATTTTTAAAGGAGACTGTGCATTCGGGGACCGGCGCAGCGAGCAAAGGAGGAAGGAAACCAGGCTAAAGTGCAGCAACAAGTTGAAACTGCACTAAATAAATGGCCTCCCTCCGATGTGGAGCTACCCTGATTTACAGCGCTGCTCCAAAGAACAGGCAGGGAACCGTGTCTTGGGTTCAGAGAGAGTACACACACACACACACACACACACACACACACACACACACACACACACACACACACACACACACACACACACACGCGCGCGCGCAGGGCGGCATGCACAATAACAGTTCATATTCACACACATTTTCCGAATGTACTGTATGACGCTTGGGATATGGACTTCGGGTCCAAACCGTGGGGCGATTTAGAAAGACATGCTGCTTCTGTCCGATGTTAGCGATGTTGTCATTCCGTCCGCCATTAGCCATGCCGCAAGAAGTCCAAACTCAACTTCCTCCAGCGTCAGGGGTTGAACAAGCCAGACAGCTATCGGTTACACCTCCAGCAAACAGCCCCTGCTTCTCACTAAGTTTCCCACCATCCGAGAGGGCATTTCCTGCCCCTACTCTCGGGCATGGCGTATCTCTTATCTTGGCCAAAGGTATTAAACAGCCCCGTTGCGTGTGTCCCGACCTCCCCCCTTTGTTTGAGTAAAGAGAATGGTATGGCCTGGATAAATAACATCAGTGTAGCTGTTCATTCAGGAACACAAAGCAGTGTTAAACACCCGTGGATCTTATTATGCAGTAGGTGACACCGTTTTCTCAGCTGGTTGTGTGTATGGCCCAATTTATGGGCACTACGCAGGAAGAAAGTAGAGTTGAGTGAGCAGCATGAAAGCTTTAATGACTGCATTAAGATCCCCAGGATGTACGGGCGCACATTCAAGAGCCCGGCAGAGGAAAAGATAAATTGACAGTGAGGCGGGATGCATGTGTGTGTGGGTCTGTGTGTCTGACAGGAGGGGGAGTGTAGAAGTGCCTGCTTATCTCTGCAGCGTGTATCTCGGGTGCTGACAGGCCTATCCATGTTTTATTGTGCAGAGACGGCAGGGTTCCCACGGGGCCAGGCCAGTCTAGCCGTGCAGAGCCAGTCAAACTGCCCCCACTCCCATCGACCCCCTGTTGCTTTAAACCGTCACTCTCCATGCTGCTGTTAGCCTGTCACCCAAAGCGGGAATTGTCGGCTGTGGCGTAGCAGCAGTTTTCTGGACATAAGAGAGATGCAAGGAGAATTTTAAGAAGCCAGTTCAATCTTCCGGCCCAGCGTGCAGTTAGGAAGAGATACGCTCATATATCATAGATTTACTTAAAAGGTTTTCTTTTTCCACAGCGCAGCTCGTCCCCATCTCCTCCTACCTTGCCTTCCTCCGCTGTTCTGCGTCTGCTGCTTCAAGTTCCTTTGCTCTTTCTTTTGGCAGAGACCATCTGTCGAGTCACTTAGAGATCAGCGGTTGGGATACTGCTCAGCGCATCATAGGGCGGCAGGCTGTGTGTAGATGGATCAAAGAGAGACATGTCCTACCTGTGCCAGTAAAGATGTACGGGGCAATATATGCACACGATTCTGAAAGAGTTGTTTTCATTTCACTGAAATGAATATCTCCAGTTTACATGGAAATTGATCACAGGATGTATAAGGTATATATAGAACTAATTAATTAAATAATAGGAATTTTGGTGAAGGTCATGTAATCATAGTCCTGAGTTACATAACTTAGTGAATGACTGAATGAAGAATAAATGAAAACAAAATAAGTGGCAGCTTTAATTATGAAATAAAATGGAAAAATAAAAGCAAAGAATTCTATTAAATATGTGTTCGGAGCGCAAGATACATTTGATATTTAGCTTTTATTCTTAAGAATAAATGTTGCATTTGAGTGTTCGAGTAAATGTCTGGTATGGTAGTGCAACAGTAAGCCAGTCATGTCAAAGGACCCTGAAGCAGCGAAATGGAATCCAGCCATCCTTAATTCATTATTTACTCCTGTGCCTGTTTGCATTATTTTATTTCAACATGTCTTCAGTCAAAATGACCTATTTCAGTCCATTTATATGCAGGCAAACTTTCAATAAGTGCTACAGCAACATTGCCAAATGCCAACATTGTAAATGTCAGCGCCTGCCCGAGCCACGGAACGACCGCGTGAAATACTGAGAAAAGAAAACAACACAAGGGCCGAGATGGAAAAGATGTTTATACAAGCAAAATGAGTGCAGATGGGAAATATCACCAAAGTACACCAAACCACACAAATGTAAATATGTACAAACCCGGGTTTAAAGGAAAAAATAAATCTTTGTTCAGAGTCCTGCTAATATGAATATAGTAAGTTGGGCAGAAATGGTCATTTTGTATATAATTATGCAGAAAAACTTAACTCAATATTAGATATAGAATACATATTCATTCAGTAGCTGGTGCTTCTAAGAGCCTTCCCTCCAGTATCGCACTCTTCTACCTCAAAATATGTCAGTTTTTGAAACATTTCAGTGATACAAATTACAGCGAGGTCAGTGGTGGTTTGCAGCCACTTGAGCCGCTTTTCCCCAGTGATATATTCTTATTCATCAGCCAGGCAAAACAGAGGAGGAAAAAGAAAAAGAAAACAGCCACCAAACATCCCTAACCAATGCTTTCGGGCCCCGCTTTCAAATTGCAGTTCGGTCCCCGCTGCTTCGTCATCCAGTGGCGCTTGACGGAGAATGAAAGCGTTTTCCTTCCTCTGAAGCAGGTCGGCGGCGGCGGCGGCGGCGGCGCAGCCTTTGCGGCAGCACGTGGGCTCAGAACCGGACTGAGCCATCTGCCCATCTCTCCATCTCCCTCCTCTAAGCCTGCGGTTGTCAGACCACTCATTCGCTGTAATCTGCCCCTTCAGCCAAGACAGGAGCTATTTTAGAAGCAGCAGTTGGCTTTCATCAGTGGCGAAGCAGGATTTCAAAGAAAAGGAGAAAGAGGCAAAAAAAAAACACACTGGACAAAAAGAGAGGAGATTGGAAATCATGAGACCCGAAGAGAAAAGAGAGATAGAGGAATTAAAAGAGGGAAGAGAGGAGGGAGTCCTCATCTGCCCGTAGCCGTATGTGTGGTATACTGCGTGCGGTTAGCCTTGGGAGAGCTGGCAAAGCTCTCCCAAGGCCTCGATGGCTATGGATATATATTTTGGCCTGTGTATTTTCTTTGTCTGTCTACTACCAATCTGTGCTCTGACAAAGATCAATGTGTGAAATCTGTTGTGAGTATTTTAAAAGAAGTGTTTTATGACTCATAACATTTAGGAAAAGCAAGAAAGCGGCTTTTAACCGCCTAATAATAAGTGGTTTCCTTCAGTCTTTGGTGTAATAGTCACTGCTAATTTAGGGTGAAATTGTGTTTTTTCTGTGTGTGTGTGTGTGTGTGTGGGGGGGGGAGGGCCCAAAATAAGTGCAGCAGAACCCGTGGTTGGCTGTCCTGATTAGCTCAGTAATGTGGTTGCTGTGCATGTACGATGTGGCATCTGCCCGCTCATGCATCCTCCCTCTTGGTGTCCCGCCACAGCTGGGCGACGGGAGACTGGGGCTCCTGCAGCCGCTCGTGTGGAGGAGGTCAGCAGACCAGGGCCCTGCGCTGCCTGAGGAAGGTGACGTATCAGAGGGAAGAGGTGGCGGTGCACGCCCTCTGCCCCGTGGTCTCTCCGGCCCAGGTCCAGCCCTGCCACACCCAGGCCTGCCCGCCCGAGTGGAGCACCGGATCCTGGTCACAGGTGGGTTCCTGGCAGCATTTAACTCTTTCATGTGTGCAATCTGAGAGCCTGACATATCGGTGAAATTTCGTTGATGTTTTGTACAGTTGTTCATGTTCCCCACGGGATGAACCGTAAAAACGTTGGTCTCCCCTGTAGCTTTTTATCCAGCATGCCGGGTCAAAAATACCTATTGGTTTTGATTCAGTATATTTTTCAAAGAACTGTAAAACTAAGGACAATAAGCCTCAGTCGATCTTTGTGTTAAGTGGCATTTAGCGAAGGTTAGCATGCTACCACGCTAAATACACCACGTGAGAATGCTGCCGTTAGCATTTAGCTCAGAATTTAATTGGCAAGGATAAAAAACAGAAGAATCATGCTTGACTTTTGTTTTGCATTCCTGACGGAACGGAACGGAGGATCTGGGTTAAAAAAGAGATGCTGCTCAGCTCACAGCTGTAGCCTGAGGACCGGTCCTCTGGGAGAGTGAGTGAGTGATCTCCTTTGACTCTCTCTCTCCCTCCCTCTGTGTGTGTGTGTGTGTGTGAGTGACAGCGATGACTACTGGCATATTGATGTAATGTCTGTGTCATACTTGTACATCATACTTGTATGATACAGAATTCTGTGGGCTTGCAATGATTATTGTAAATGAAACTGCTGTCCTGAGTGATTGTTGCTGCACTATTGTATTCAAATGACTCGTGACTGGTTTGTGCAGGTTGAGTCATGCTGGTGCTGAGGGAGAGGGGCCTCTGGGCACAGTGCTAGAACCCTGCAACTGGAGCAGCTGAATATAATGCATCCATTGTTAATTTGACTCTTTACACGTGTGCTTTTCCGACTGCGACGATGTGAAAAAAGGCCAGTAGTTACCTTTCTCCTCGCTGTTCAATCAGAACGGTAGAGTGACGTGCTGACTGTCAGTTTCAAAGTGAAACATTTTCATTCCTGTTGATGATGATGATACTCTTCCGCTGTTTCCGCTTTGTTGGATGTGAAATCATTCATTTAGCTGTCAGGGTTTACAGGTTACGTGTGCCACCTGTCATAATTCATCTGCCGGCTAAAAGTGATCATCGTCTATCGACAGGTTTTTAAATAAGTTGCATGTTTAGACATCTGCATGACACACACACACACACACACACACACACACACACACACACACACACACACACACACACACTAGCGAGCTGTCAGAGGTTTCACGCACGCTTAAACAAACACTCTGCTGCCCTCTGTTGGTCATGGGAACAACACTGAACACAAACTACAGAACTGAACAGCTTGTTGTTGGGACAACTTTTATCCTCAGACATCTACATTTAAAAAAAAAAAAAAATTAACTGCTAAACCTTTTTGGTTTTTTCAACCTCAAAGAAATATGTTCTCTTCTCCCCTTGTCCTTCTTATTTTGAACGGCTGCATCGCAATTAAATAGCTGAAGGTAGGAACCAAACACGCCTTTGATTAGGCTTTTTAATCCGATGGCTAATAACCAAGTATGAAAGAAAAACCTGAAGGTTTTGGCATCTGCAGCCACTCGACAGGTCTTTTATTTGCTCATTGAACTGTATACAATATGAATAGCCTGCCAGCTATCTGCTGCTGATTGGCTGGTGTGACCTGCACAGTTGGACACACAGCTGCCAGTCAGCCGTTCTTCAGGATGCAGGTTGTGGGACTACTTTGTCACACCGGTCCGAGTTCAGTCGGCGGTCAGGCGGATGCAAGCCAGTGTCCGTGAAAACATCAATCTGGACTTTCAGTGACAAAAGGACAACCGCACATTTATGCACAGATGTGTGTGAGTCTTTTGTCTCATTGATTGATGTGACGCTGTCACATTAACTGCCCCGGCGGCTGTGGTTTCCTGTCCCGGCAGAGCAGTTTAACACTGTTGTCCACCTCTGCTTTCTCCCGTCGGAGTCGACAGCAGCGCTGTCTGCCGTCGGTGGATACTTTGACGGGTCGGGGTCACAGTCATCTGCGAGTTATTGGTGTATTATATTTAATGTTAGGCCGTAATGGACTGTCGTCAAAAGCGGTGACCTTCTGTTTGCTCGTACACCATGTGGGGCATCGCAAAAGCATTAACAGTGTCCGTGCCAAGGATTTAACCTTTGCTAAATGCGATGAAAGCTGAAGGTTAAAGCAATATTAGAAAGTACAGTGCGTGCATGTATGATTTAATATGTGTATGAGTATTTGACTTTTGCTTATTGAATCACTACTCTGCTGAGGACACGCACGTCTGTGTTCCTTTGTGACTTCTTTGACTCGTCCGTGTTCCTCTCACAGTGCTCCAAGACCTGCGGCCGCGGACTGAGGAAGCGGAGCGTGTTCTGCCGCAGCGCCGACCCCGGGGCCAAGGCCGTGGTGGTGCCCGACAGCATGTGCAGACAGCACCACCGGCCCAAAGCCCAGGAGACCTGTGTCCTGCGGCGCTGCCCAAAGAACGAGAGGCTGCAGTGGATCACTACTGCCTGGGGAGAGGTAGGAACAAAAGAGACAGGAAGCTGAGGAGGGATGGAAGTCATTTTGAGGGGGATAAACCTCCTAAAACACACATGTTATAGGAAACAAACAGCTCCAGATGAAGCACATTGCTGTGTGAGTCCACTCTGTTGCCTGGTGGCAGAACATGCACCTCATCATCATTCAAAACATTATTCATCCAGAATTTAGAAAACAAAAGCTCTCATTTTTCAAAAATATTCAACAGTCACACATTGAGAAATCCAGGAGCCTCCATAGACCAGAATGCAGTGCAATATCAAGACTGCTTCATCTGGACTGAACTATCAGCACTTTTGAACTGCTGGTTGACAAAGCGTGATCGGCATATCCTTTTTACAACCACCTGTCTGCTTCCCCTCTGCTGACACATCCACATTATACGTCCATCGCTACTCTGCAGTCCTGCCAGTTTACTTGTGGGATTATAAAGGCTGCCATGGCAACACAGTATGCTGCCAGGTGATATACTCCACCGAGGATTCACTAACCGTCTCCAAAACTAATGCAAACTGCCCACGAAACGACTGCGAGGTGTTGCTTCTGTTTGGCAAAGAAGTATTTCTATATCTGGGAAGTGAATGTTTGAATGAATCTGTACAAGGTCTAACATAAGTAAGTGGCGGCCTCACCCTGTCGCCCGTTATTTAATCATGAATTTCAGAGAACATATTCCTTTCGTGTTTTAAGTGCCAACGATTTGTGAACTCCTACCTGACTTGGTACTGTAAATCTGTCTTTCTCCTCTTTTTTGTTAAGTGCGGTAGTGTGAGTGAGCGAGAGGCGCTCAGTGAGTTCACGCTGCTGAATATGGAATAGAGGAGGTCAGCGTGAGGGTCAGGTCTGCGTGAGGGTCAGGTCTGCGTGAGGGTCAGGTCAGCGTGAGGGTCAGGTCTGCATGAGGGTCAGGTCTGCGTGAGGGTCAGGTCTGCATGAGGGTCAGGTCTGCGTGAGGGTCAGGTCTGCGTGAGGGTCAGGTCTGCATGAGGGTCAGGTCTGCGTGAGGGTCAGGTCTGCATGAGGGTCAGGTCTGCGTGAGGGTCAGGTCTGCGTGAGGGTCAGGTCTGCATGAGGGTCAGGTCTGCGTGAGGGTCAGGTCTGCGTGAGGGTCAGGTCTGCATGAGGGTCAGGTCTGCAGAGCGAGACGACCGAGATAAAAAACACAGAAGTTCCCACAACGGTGCTTTTCTTTTGGGAAAGAGCCGCATGCATTTACACTCTCTCTCACGCACACACACACACACACATATATATGTGTGTGTATATACATGCATACGCTGCTCTGCTCATCAAATAAAATGACTGAGAAAAAACACACAGGATTTTGGCTCCATTACTACAATGATAGGCGACCTTGTGGTGTCTGCTGCCATGGGGACACACAATCAGAGAGTTCATTTTGTGAAATTGTCCCTCCTGGCTGCGCTCTCGTTTCAGTGCTCCAGGTCTTGTGGCTCAGGCATCCAGAAGAGAGAGCTTCGCTGCGGGGAGAGAGACTCCCAGGGAGGGTATGTGCCTTCAACTGCACACCAACACACTTTAACAGAGCCCACTGTGTCATCTGTCTACTACTCTCTGAGTCTGAATGTTATCAAAATTGGACACTCTGTGAGAAAAGTCATTTTAAGGCCGACAACCTGTATTCTCCACAGGTATGTGGAGTTCCCCATACGGAGGTGCAGGAACATGGCGAAACCTTTGCTGGATCTCCAGCAGGGCTGCAACAGAGGTCCGTGCCCGGAGCTCCCTCGAGCCGACCCGGGAAGAACCGGCTCCGGTGCTGTGTCCTTAGGCTGGTACTCCTCTCCCTGGCAACAGGTACATTTGCTCAGGCTTTGCTCATAATCTGTCTTCATGAGAGATCTTTAGTGCCAGCTGACTGTCCTCCGATCTGGACGTGGCACTACACGTGGCACTACACAGATACTTGGTCGAAAATTCCCGTGACAGGTAGCGCATGACTGGATGCTCTAACGAGAATTTGCCATCATAGCCATGATAAAACTTAAGTCTCACATCGGTCCCCTGGACAGGGACTTTCATGGTTTCAAACCATGCGAGCTGAAAACATAAAAAATCAGCCAGGGACAGGATTTCCCACCAATGACTGAAGCTAATATTAGCTTTTCAACTGGCTAGCAACAGTGGAAATCAGTGGCTACCTCTGTCTGATATCAAGGACACAATATATATATGTTTCAAATATTACTTATAGACTGTATATAAGACGTGAACACAATCATCGTGACATCACCCATTGGTTTGTGGACTGCACTTTTGAAGCCTTTGGCATTTTGGCCGTCGCCATCTTGTTTTTTTTGCAACCAGTGAGTGGTAGTGACCATGTTTGGTCTGTAGAGGAGTGATGTAGATGTGACGACTAAGGTAGCACCCTGTCAATCACAATGTAGCTTTAATGTCGGTTTTACTCTCTATGGGACTATAATGAACCATATGGACATCCTGCTGTATTTAATAAGACGTGGCTCTGACGATTGAGACAATAATCTACTGTTTTCATTTTTATAAATCAAGTCAGAAGCAGGGTAATTTTCTGATAGACATCTATACAGTCCGACTTCTTTTTGCAAAGCAGAGAAGTCGCCCCCTGATGGCCATTAGAAAGAATGCAGGTTTGAGGCACTTCCGTATTCAGAATCAGAGATAGCCGCCAGATATTACTACAAACTTAAAGGGTTAAGTGCTAAGAAGGGAAAGTTTGACAGGCTCAGGAAACAGCAACTAAGACTTATAGAACGGCCAAATGACAAACTAAATAAATAGTGGGATCGGAATGTGACTGTAGAATTAAATGGATCAAACTGAAGTCAGGAAGTGTGTCAGGTGCGTAGTATAACTCTGCTGTCAATAGGATCCGCATTCTTTAAAAGTAGCAAAATCCTCACAATTGTTTGTTCGGTTGCTTCTAAACTAACAAATCTAGTGAAAAGGGTTCGTCAGATTCTTGTTTTCCACCTCACCATCGCTCGCTTCATTGATTTTTGTTTGCCGGGCATCTTTTTCTGCGGGGCCCTGGCAAGAGGAGGAAGGCAACACAGCGCCAGGGCCAAAACAATCAATCACTTCATAATATATGACCATGGGTGTTCATATATCTGTTTCCCCAAAAACAAACTGTGCAGTGTAGGTGGTGGTAGTTTGCAGACACAGCAGAGTTCTTGTATGTGGAATGGGCCTCAGATGCAATCCAAAAAGCTCTGCTCTGATGCAGAGCCTATCGGGGCAGGTTGTGTAGGCTACGTGTTATATCATCTATTATGCAAAGTCTTGAGGGCAAACTCTTATAGCACAGTGTGCTATTCTGCTTGATCTCAAGCTTGTTTCCACCAGAGAAGATATCTGCTGACAGCTCGCTGGAGGGCAAGTACATGCTGGATGGGATGTTTGTTTTCTTCATCTGTTCTTTGTCTCCGTACTTTGGCTCCATCCCTCTTCTGCTCCTTTCTCCGTGCGCTTCGACGTTTCATTTCCTTCTCCTATTTATATCTCTGAGCTTTTTCTCTCTCACTTCCCTCCATCTCATCCCGCGTTTCCATTTGTTTCTGTCGCTCTGTCTCAGTGCTCTGTGTCCTGTGGGGGAGGAGTCCAGACTCGGTCCATCCAGTGTCTCCGGCAAGGTCGCCCCGCAGCCAGCTGCCTGTCCCATCAGAGGCCGGTCACTTCCAGGGCGTGCAACACACACTTCTGCCCCGCTGCTCCGCCGGCTCCGGTACAACGCCCCGGCCGGGTCACAGCTGCTGGACCAACGCTGAACGGTAAAGTTGAAAATAAAAAATCTAAGTTTGCATTCCCTGTTTTTAGTGGGGTTTCTGCTCTTCTTGATGCAATCTTCCTATCGCCAACATTATGTTGCGAATTGCTAATTTGCAACAGGCCAAACTAACATTACCTGAGTAAACAATAAACCTGCAGAAAAATCTGTGTTAGCATTGTGAACATGATATTAGCATTTAGCTCAAATGACTTCTGCACTGCATGAATACAGAGCTGCTTGATATTAGTCTTGTTTTATATTTCAATATATACAGTTTGAATGATCATTTGATCTAATGAAAAATATAACATTTAAAAAATTTAAATGGCGCTAAATCCAGGTTATATGTAGATTTGATAGATTTGAACCTGAAAAAACAAGTTTTGAAAAAGTCAACAATGTATTCTAAATTAAAATAAGTGTATGACATTTTTTGGGTGGTTAAATATCAATTTAATTTAGTTTAGTTTTTTTTACAATATTCTTTTCAGTTTTCGATAACAGATTTTATATTTTCAATTTTAAAATTAGGGTTCAGATCTTTTTTTTAGGTTCAGATCGTTTTTTTTCAGGTTGCGTTTCAATGCAGGGGCGTGGCCTCATGAGTGACAGCTTAACAAAGAAGGATGCCGCTCCATCGTAGTGTTTCAAAAGACACACTAACTCCTGTGTAGTTATTGCATGTGGGTCCTTATAGTAACACAATGAGAGTTAAGTCATGTTTAATCTGACTTAACTCGTGCTGCACAGGGTAGAATATCGTTATGATGATAGAGATGAAAGTCCGTAGTCTTTAATATAAAACATTAGCGATGTGAAACAGCACAGTGTTGTATCACACGTTAATCTGTGAGAATCTGAGTTTCCACAGCTGACAGTCATCTCTACGCGGTGTTTGAGTATATTTCTCTCACCGGTGTATGAATGCACAGGCATCAACTTGACATCAGATTAATAAATATTTATATATAATAGACATATATGACGGACAACAGCGTTTTGTAAAGGATGTATTGACGGATTTATTGAATAGGCATTGTGCCGTACCACCAACTTTCACTCATGTCCTCGCTACGTGTCGTCGGCGTCTCAAGGACAGCCTCACGAACGGGAAGTGAGGTTTACAGCAAACCGACTGTTTATAGTCTTTAAAAGTAATGTGTTCATTCAAGTTGATTCAAAACCAGTTCATCTCACACACCGGACGGCATCGCAGGGAAACGTCAGATATTATAGTGTGGCTTTTAAACAGCACAACCCGGCATAGTTTATTGCTCTTATACTGCGATTCATGCCAAGTATGGTCTAAAACAGCTTGCTAAACATAACTTTGTCACTGGTGTCTACTGCCAATCATGTGAATATGCTGTATTAAAAAGAATTGAGTCATAATTAGTCATAAACCACGTTACCTGAAGGCAACGTGGTTGAGGTGGTCCTCAGCCTTCATTGTTAAGCTGTCACTCATGAGGCCACGCCCCTGCAGTTGAAACCACGCCCCCCAAGCCCGATCCAGGCCAAAAGTCTGAATCTGAAAAAAAGATTTGAACCTGAAAAAGAAGTGAAAGTTGAAAATATAAAATCTGTTACTGAAAAATGAAAAAATATATTTTATTTAAACTAAATCAACCCAAACAACTTTTCATTCACTTATTTTTATTTTGAATACATTGTTGAATTTCTCAAAGTTCAACAACATTTTTGAAGTTCAAATCTTTTTTTTCAAATGAACAAAACATATGGCCTGGATTTAGCTCCATACTATTCTTCCATTATCAAGTGCCCCAAACATTCCTGCTTCTGACTTCTTGAATTTGATACTTAAAAAGAAAAAATCATGGTAAATTGATTATAATTGGGTTCTAGACTTTCGGTTGGTGGTTTCTGGAAAACATGATGGCTATTCACGATTACATCAATTCATTGTTCTGCCGAGCAATAGTAATGCCGTGTTCACACCGGAATTTTCGAGCCGCGTCCACCGCGGAAGTTTACTCATGCGAGTGAAACAAGGGTGTTCACGGGGAGACGGCGGTGGTGACGGGCGGAGCTGCTCAACGCTGATTCTCAACGCTGATTGGCTGCCGCAACTTTGCGTCACGCGATTTCTCCGCCAGAGTTGGGAGAATTCAACTCAGGCGAATTCGCGCCGCGTCCTTCGCTTTGTTCGCCCCAGGTCAAACGTTCTGTTCGCGCCGCCTCCAACGCATCTATCTCGCCACGGCGCGAATAAATCGCCATTCGCTTCGCATCGCGTCTGTGGATTGACTTTACATGTAATCTGGTCACGCCGCAAATTCGCGCCGCGTCCGGTGTGAACACGGCATAATATTGCTCAACAGAACAATGAATTGATGTAATCGTGAGAGTTCACACTACCAGTGACAGAGCATCAGTGGCAGCGGGGACAGGAAGCTACAAACTGACGCCCCACACTCGGCGAAGCATCGACCAATCATATGTGTTTGTTTGACCATTTCCTGTCTCCTTGTCTCTCCACGTTGTTCCTGTTCTGTTCCTTCTTTAATGGAAGACTTTGTCGTCAGTTCCCAGTGCTATTAAACAACACAACTCCACCAGCGAGCGCTTGAGCCACGTTGAACTGCTGCTCAGCATGCGCCTTATGTATTTGGTTTTGTTTCCTCTGCAGATGAACACTGCATGGACCATTTCAGCTGGTGTCACCTGGTTCCCCAGCACGGCGTTTGTAACCACAAGTTCTACGGACAGCAGTGCTGCAAGTCCTGCTCCAGCAAGAGGCAGTAGAGCTTGCATGCCCTTGAGTCTGTGGATGCAACAACACAGCAGCCGGTCGCCGGCTATCGCTCACAACGCACAGAACTCTGCTCCACACGTGTGTGTTTCCCTCCTGGAGTACTTGACTAATTATTTTTTTTTAAAGAAGTGAAAAAGAGAAACCATAGACTCCTCTTGTTGAAGAAGGCAGTGTGGCTGCTGATGTTCATCTGCCAAAGCGCTAAAGTCCTCCTCTCATCAACTACATTGTAACTGGAAAGACGATGCACATCACAAGGGACATGTTGATGTAATATGTATATATATACATATATATATATATATATATATATATATATATATATATATATATATATATATATATATACGTATATATATATACGTATATATATATATATATATATACATGTTGTCATTTTGTTGAGCGTTTTCCTTTTGAAACCTCGAAAGCTACAAGCCATCAGGAGAACAGGAAAGGACAACAGCGTTTCAGTTTGCTTATATGTCGTGTTTTTAAAGGCGTCTGGCTCCATACGCCTTTTTTCTTAAGTTATTATGGTTCGTAATATATGATTTTCCATTTTGTCAGGTGTACAGTGGATCTGTGACATGTTATTTCTATGTTTGGATATACCAGAGGATTGTGCCAGTCACCCTTGGATCCACTTTTGTTTTTTTATATGAGGCATTAGTAATCAGTGGTCAGATGCCTCCTACACCTCCTCCTTCACACACTCTCCGCTTGTTGTGTTTAATGCCGCTGAATCCTTTTGGGAACAAGCTGGAACACGTGTCCCCTGTGCATTCCGGTCACGCTATGAAAACATGCCTGTCTGTGTACGTAAAACATTTTATCCAGTCACGTTGTAAGTGGTCGCTCTCCTGTACGGTTATGGTAATACAACTCGATCACACATCCGTCTTTCTTTTCTTTTTTTTCCTGCATTCTCTCTATCGATTACAGCCACAATGGGAGGGAATAATGTGCTGCATTGTCTGCGGGGTCTGGAGCAGAGGAGGGTGAAGAGGAAGAGAAGAGGGTGATTGCAGGGTGAACGTGGGTACGGTCTACGTAGCATGTAGCATGTAGCATCACAGCTTTTGTTCACAGTGTGGGTGTGTTCCCCACAGACGTCTGGTCTAAATGCACCGATGAGGCCGGGGTTTGGTTGGAGGACTTCAGATGAGTTACGACGCAGTCACATTCAGTTTGTGTGAAGCAGCCACTCTGAGCAATGTGACGCCGGATTCAGAAAAAATATGGCTTTATTTGCACATTGCTCCTTATAATAAATCATTTTAGGTTATTCTTCATGCTCCACGCATCCATATACATCCATATTTGGTACCAAGCCAAGCTCTCCCACTAAGCAGTGATTTGAAGGTCAAAAGACAAAATAAAAATGTGGGTTGACATTGGACATTGGTCTGCTACGTTATTAAAAGTCATGTGGCATAATAACAATGAGCAAGGCAGTCCAGAGGGGTCAAACAAACAGCTGTTCATGTCACATGACTCTTGTTACTTAACGTTGTTACACTTGTCACATGAAAGTCCTCCGTTTCTATTTACTACCGCTAGTTATATGCTGTTACAGTTTAGTTACGTTGTGACGGAATTATTTGAACACAGACCATAATCTTTCCTCAAACCTTTACCAAGCAGTTTTCTTTGCTAAAGCTAACCAATCATTTCACAGTGTTAACCATGTGTCATGTGCATTTCTGCAACCGTGATACGAGGCTGATATGAGACGTTTTCATAAACAGTATTTTTGGCTCAGAAGCCTTGGTGTATCCAGTGATTTGCAGAAGTGTACAATGCCAACATTTCTTCTGGCAGGTAGGTCGGGTCTATTTAACCTAATTGTCAAAAGAAATGTCCACATCAGATGTTGTAAGCGACGTGGGTTTATCAGTAGGAATAAATCAGTCCAACACGTTCTGGGTTTTCCTCATAACTTTAGTCAACCAACTCCACATTCCAGCTGGACTGTCAAGCCGTTTTCCCTTTCCCCTCACTCTTCTTCTTCCCCTCACTTTACCCTCTCACCTCCAGACCCCCGAACAGCGCCGACTAGTGGTCATAACTAATACATGTAATTAAGTTTATATCATACAATTTCACTCTTACAATGTTTGTTTTTTTTTACCTGTTGCACGCCTCCTGGGATGAGCAAATAATTCCACCTTTTACTTATATTCAACCCTTATTTAAACAGGATGGAATGATGGTAAATTGTGAAAAAAAGGGATGGAATAAAGCTGTGATGAGTGAAATTCCCTGAAAGATACCAAATAGAACAAATATATGCCATCATTGTTTCAAAGTAGTAACCCAGAGCTGACACAAATTGATACTCATTCAAAGGGTTTTGTGTGAAATGTGAAATGACGACGTCACTGATGTCTCCTGGGCTGAAGTGAAATAAACTTTTTGTGCTTCGCTCCCAAAATAATTCTTTCACATCGTTTGGCAACCGGAGCAGCGTTTTATCCGCCACCTTTTCCATCAACCAGCTCTCCAAAAAATCCCAAATAATTCCAATCACGCGAGTTCCAACCATTGCACCCAATAAGTCCTGATGCTTCTGTAAAGATGTTGCTCCCCGCTGTGGCAGAAAGCACTAACCAGAGAAGTGAGAGGGAATCAAAGCGGTTCAGTTGCTATACAACAAAAACAACCAGCTTAAAGACGTTAAAATGCTCCGTGGAGCTGAAGTCTGCTGTTGACTCATCGCTGCAAAAGATCTTTCACATGACGCATCCACTGGTGATATGAGAACATATTGATAGAGCAGCTTCAAAGTTGTGTATGGCATCAGTGATTCCTTGTATGCTAAACTGTGCACAGTGATTATCATACCCTGTGAGGCCCACTGCTGCTCTCCGGCCACTCAGTGGGAACCCACTTGTACTATCATTGGCCGCTTTGGCAACTGCAGACATCTGACAACTTTTTTATCGCCAACTCCTCGAAACTTTCAGAACTGGAAAGCGTGCAGAGATTTATGCCGCCAAACAGTGTTTTCTAACAATGATTGCGCCACCCTTTCGCGCACCGCGGGGGCATCGATTGCTCTTTAATCAACCCGTCTGCATGAATCACGGCGCCCGGGGTCCCCACATCGCCTCGGCTGCACGCTGTTTACCGGCGTGCTGCGAGCCAGACGCCACAAGCTGGGGCCCGCGCACGCAAATGTGTGCGGCTCGGCTAGCACGCACAAACACAACGTGTTCATTGAGCGCCGGGCTGGCTGTGGAGGTGTGTGTGTGTGTGTGTGTGTGTGTGTGTGTGTGTGTGTGTGTGTGTGTGCGCGCAACGCATGTTTGGCATGCTTCCCCGGGTGCACGCCTGTTTGCTGGTTGAATTCATGCATTTAGTCTGTGTGTGTGTGTGTGTGTGTGTGTGTTAAAGGGAGAGTGTGTGTGTGTACAATACATATGGATGTCCCCACAACCCAGCTTATGATGTTCCCCTCTCAGTGGGGCAGCAATTTGACTGCTGAGCTGATGTGAGGATTTTCTATTTCTCCACCCTGCTTTCATTTCCAGATGGGACTCAATATCCCTCGTCCATATTTGTTCATAATGACACATTTTGATTATCTTTGCACGGGGAGCCACATCCACCCTGAGCTTTACTGCAGCAGAGAAATAAAGAGATCAAGGCTGGAATAAAGAGACAGGAACTGAGGGGTGATTCTCGCTGAATTCTCTCTGAACTTGGATCTGTTCCCACGTGTCGGGCCGGGCGGTGGACCCCATCGCTATTTTTAGTCCCGACCAGAAATGTGTTTGTTGCAATCGATTGAACACTCTTTGTTAACTTGGTCTTTGAACAGATCATTCTACTTGAATCAGGATCAATCACAGCTTTATTTATGTTGATGATTTATTTTTTTACTGCTGTTGATTCACTGATGAAAAGTTGTTGAATAGAAAAAAGGCTTTTATCGACAAACAGTAATATTCCTCAATGTGAGCTGTCGCAAAATGTATTGTTTCAGTATCGGTACTGAAAAGCACGGAAGTAGCACTTTGGTCCTGACAGATTATTTTAACTGTTGCATGGATTACCATGAAATTGCCTTCAGGAAATCCCTTGACATTGTTTTTTTTAGTGAAATGTGTCTACAGCAACAGAACGCCAGAACGTTCCTGACAGATATTCATGTTTCCCCTTCAGCACCATCAGCTCACATTCTGTCATTTGTCCAATACTTTAGAATTCCTGCAAACCAATATCAATCCAGCTGTACTTTTAGCGCCACTTACAAACCACCACTATGCTAACACACAAGCCCGTTAGCATTGTCATTGTGAGCACGTTAGCATGCCGGCGTTAGCATTCAGCTGAAACCCCTGCCGTGCTGGAGCACTCTCCCTCACGGAGCAGCCCTTTGTCTTGTCTCAAAATTCCAATTTCATCGCTTTCTTTTTGTCATGAAAAATGTAACGAGCCTCTTCGACGAGACAAGCTTGTCTGAAGCAAAAATAAGTGCACCAATTCACCCTTTGTGGAGCGAGGGTACACAGTGTGCACGCCGAGCCAAAGCAGAAGCCCTGCTCTGTCAACTCCAAAATAGGCCTGTCTCTCTTAATACCTCCCCAGCCCGGGCTGATCGATGCAGGGCTTTTTTTCTTCCTGTTTTCAACAATCTCTCCAGGTCAGTCTTTTTTTTCTAGTTGGCAAAGCACCAACGGTTGTCGGTCCAGCTGTAAGTCAGGGCCGGCTGTTATTTCCAGCTTCGACATCCCTCTACTAGCCGACTGTCAGGCAGGCCGGCTAAGACGGCCATTTGTGTGCGCTTGGCGTGCGGTGAACCCTGATAGGACCCTCTCACAACTGACAGTCAGCCTAATCACATCTTAACAGAGTTCCTTCTTAGTGCGCGTGTGAGTGTGTCAGTGTGAAAGTGTGTGTGCGGTCGGAGAGAAAGTGAGACTGATCTCTCTATTTCTTGCAGGGCTTACTCTGAGGGCACGCTTCAGAACAAGTGAGAGCTGTCATATTTCAACGCCACCTCACCCGTCTCATCCCTCCAGAGTTCACCGAGCTCGTGCCCACACATACAGAAAGATAACAGACACACACCCCACCTCTGGCTGTCTCTCATCCCTTCATCCCTCTCTCTCTCGCACACACACTGCACAGGAGAGAGCCTGGTACTTGCTGCAGGGTGATTGCAGGTGGATCACGGCATCGGCGGGGCTTTGGAGGTGTGCGGCTGCGTGGGAGTCGCAGTGTGGGGCTCGTTTGTTACTGCCAGGCGACTCCTCCGCCGTTAAGAGATCTGCCCCTCGCAGATCTCCGTGATTAACGGCTTAGAAGACGAATGACAGCGGCGCGTCAAACCGGGCCTTGTGTGTCTGTCACGCTGGGTGATTTAAGAGTCGGGTAAAGACCCGTGGATATCTGGCTAAACCTCCCCTGCTCTCCTGAACCCTCTGCCCATCACACACTCCCAGCTTGCCTCTCGTTAGCCTCCTCCTCCATCCATCTCCACGTGTTTGTCTTGTTTTACATCTTCTTCACCTCTCTACTCCTCTCCTCTGCAGTGCCTCCTCCTCCTCATCATCCTCCGCCGCATCGATTTCCCCAACCCCTCATCGCCTTCATCACCTTTCTCTCACTCCTTTCATCTCATTACCCTTGCTTTTGTAAACTCTGAAAGTTTTCAGTGTTTGGCTTGCGGAGCACCCAAATCACTTTATGACCCCACCTGCTGTGTGTTGTCTGTCTGCAGTGGGTGTCATCTGGGAGTCAGCCACAGCTGGTGTCGATGCCAGTCTTCAAATGCAGGTTTAAAGGGAAAGCCTCTCCTTCTTCTGGAGCTTATCTATATGCTGAAGCAAAACTTTGTTTTTCTATAAAAAGGAACATCTTTGACCCCACTAATCTGATCGAACAGTCACTTCCTGCTTCTTACTTCCCGTGTTGCTGTGTTGTGTGACGTTATCGACCCAATGCACGTACAAATAAACCAACCAACATTCTTCTGTGTTAAGTATGTTTAGGAACCTTGACAATAAACAATGTCTTTATTTTGGCTCATACAATCGCTCTAGAGCAGTGTTACAAATCACAAATCATCACTTCACCCAATTCACAAAAAGACTTATCTAATAATCGTGAGGAGAGCGAATTTGTTTTGAATAGGCTAAACGTATGATAAATCACAACTTTGTTTTATGCGTGCGTTCTTCTTGAAAACATACGCACTTTATGAATGAGATCAAATAAATGCATTTAGGCTGAGTTAACAGTCATTCTTTTCATTTTCTCGCACTCAACCAACACTAGTCGTTGACATTAGATTCAATGTAATTGAATTGAAGACAAAGCCGGAGACGAAGGCGAGACAAAGGCGGGAGGAGGCGGGAGGAGGCGAGAAGAAGAGACGAAGGCTACCTTGTGTGACTGAAAGCTGTACTGCACATATAAAAGACAATGGCAGATTTTCTACACATTTATTTCTTGATCTCAGAATACATCCTGCGTCCCACCTGTGGGTCAGGTTGACCTCTCCAGAGCATAGCAGCTGTGTCACTGAGCATCCCCGCTAACATCCATCGAGGAGAACGCTTTTGCTTAACATATTTTCTCCTTGAGGCTATGAATATTATTGATCTGTGGTTTTGCGGCAACCCTCTCACATACGTCTTCCTTCGAGCAGCCGCTTTCTCATCATTTTCCCCCTGAAATGTATGATTAGGATCCTCGGGGCCCCGGAGGCAGCAGCTGCAGCGATGCCCACCTGCCTGTTAACCCTCCGACCTTGAGGAAACAGCCTCCAAGTAGCCGCTCGCATCTCTCTCTGCCCTTCTTGTCTTTGTGCAGTTCAGACTTGCTCTCGTTGGGGTTGTCGAGCGTGTGTTTGTATGCAAATTAATCAATGTAAAGCAGAGGGCTCATCCATTTCATGCTCAGAGGACTTGATGTTTGTCCCGCCTCCTCCTCCTCCTCTTCCCCGGAGACGTGTTGCTCTGCTTGACATCAGTTTATTCATATAGATCCATAAAGAGTGGATATATATGTACACACACATAGGAATGTGCACACTGGCTACCTTTGAAATGGCATCCGGCTGTGTTTGACAATGGAACTACACACACACACACACACACACACACACACACACACACTCTGAGGGAGCTTCTGTCGAAACAAGATCAGTTCCTTGCCTGCCCAGCAGAGGGCAATGCTTACTCAATAAATACATGATAATGTACTTTCATCTCCCTCTTCCTCCACATTTTAAATGCAAATGATGAACAACAACATAAACCAAGAACAACAACAGCAAAATAAATCATACTCTTACACCTATGCTAGATGTATGCAAATGAATTCCCTTTGATTGCCACTTCTCCCTAAACAAAAAGCATTGACTGCTTTGACCTCTGTCACCAAGTTAAACATTATCACTGTATGCACACTCCCAAACTTCATTTTGACAGGCGTGATTTCAATATTTGTTTCTCAGACAGTCATATTTTATTGATGAACTGCGCACTCACGTTGGCCACGGGGAATGCAATTGCACAACAGATATGTAAATTCCAAAACCTATCAATTTTTCAGACTTTTGGGTCCGCGATGCCAGCTGAATTTGGGAGCCAATCCTTCATTTTCACCCCTTGCGGATAATAAAAAAAAAACATCCAGGCTTGATTTTGTCGACCACCAGTGATTTCCTAAGTAAATGAAGTGAGCTGAATTACAATAATCAGGGGGAAACATCCTCAGATGGAGAGAAACAAGGTCAGAACATTTGACCACTTAACTACTACTTTGCGTGTGTGTGCAAGGCAGGCAAAAGAAGTGTGTGTGAAGCCCGCACTCCAAACAAGGACACAGCAGTGGTCACATTACAGCGCATTATTTTCAGACACACTTTAGTTGCCGTCGTCCTCGTCCATAATGACTGGCTGCTCTCCCCATTACTTGACCTACGTACGTTCTGTTGCATTGAGTGGCACACATAGCGGATGAAGAGCCCCCACACATCAGGGTAGCCTTCATCTAATTGAGGCCTTTATGAGAATGAACAGATTGCATTTTGAAAGTGAAAGGCCCCGTGCTTGAACAAAATGCCTCTGAAGTCGTTTCAGAGGGAGATTCGCTTTATCTGCTGCTATTTCAACTCAACAGGAAGATGTTCTGAATCGTTGTGAAAGGACACATTCTCCAGCGCGGCGGCGTGAAGTTGATCTTTCCACAGCTCGGATCAGCTTAATGGATCAGAATAACTTGATAACAATCTCAAAGTCATCCCACGAGCCGATGCAAGTTTAGATAAAGTCAAATTTGGCGCTGTGTTTTTATCCTACCTCTGCCTCACATTTCCTGACTGACTTGGCTCCGCATCGGGCCTTTCAAATCAAAAAAAGAAAATCTACAGTGTTTACAGGACGCTTCAGAACATCGGTTACAACAAGGCGCCAAAGGAGTCCATCTGTATTCTGTCTGGTGTACATTAAAGCTTGCATCTTTAAATTAGCAACAACAAAAAAGCATTGACGCTGGTGTTTCGTGACGTCTCCTATGGCACGAGCAGAAGCACTGTACTGCCGTTCACACTGTGTGTGTGTGTGTGTGTGTGTGCACGCTTGAGTTCATCCTTTACTAAGACAGTGACAATTAAATTAAATTAAATGTTGTACAGCCCAAAATCATAAATTACAAATTTGCCTCAGAGGTCTTTACAATCTGTACACATACGACATCCTCTGACCTTTGACCTCAGATCGGTTCAGGAAAAAGGGAAGAAACCTTGAGGAGAGCAACAGAGGAGGATCCCTCTATCAGGATGGACAGAAGCAATAGATGTCATGTGACCAGAATGAACAAGGTAACAGAGTTACAACACATTACATGAATATAATGATGAAAAAGTCACAACTACCAAAAATAACAGCGGCAGTGGATATAGTAGAATAATAATGATATTAAAAGCATGAATGGCATCGGCAATACTACTACTACTACTAATAATAATACTAATAATCATAATAATAGTGGCAGGAGGGGTCCAGATCAAACCACCATCATGTAAACCTGAAATCCAGAGAAGGAGCAACGTTCGATATGTGCATTGATGGGGCATAAATTCATAGTAATTCAATTGCAAGTGTATCTCAGTCAGCTGTCAGAAACTGCTCTGAAATGTAAATATATATATAGACAGAGTCTGACGGGTTTCTGTGACAATGTGCCTCACAGCCACTTCCTCAGTGTTGTTTTACCCGCCGCCTCTGGTGAAGTGCTCACATGAAAGCGGAGGAGGCGTCGCGTGGAGCCGAGCCGGTGAGCGGCTCCATTACTGATACAAAACAACTGTCACCCGGAGCCAGAGTCAGCGGATTTGACGGCTCACCTCACCTTCGTTTTAGTTTGTTTGCAGTGAACTTAAACAGTGCAATTATGTTCTGAAAAAATGTCCATGCAACTCTTGATAACAGCACAATGATTAGATCCCATATTTACAAATGATTCCCTTCATTAGTTGTAGCACTTTTAGCAACTGGAGCATTCTCTAAATATATACCCACCTCTCTTTGCTTCTCTCAGGAGTTTGCATGAACCTCCGTCGCCAGCAATCACAACAGCAACTAGCTACGAATCCAAATGAAGCAAATCAATCAAACCGCCTGCTCCTCTTCCTCCTCCTCCTCCCTCCTCTTCCCACCAGCAGAGAACACAGCTGCCGTTAAAGTGGAGCTAAAAATGGGAAAGTTTTGCCTCCACTCCGGGTCGGGTTTCCTTGGGAGAGCAGTGGGGTGTGAGCAGGGAAGCAGGGAGAGGTGGGCAGGTGTGTCTGGCTGTGCTGGCGAGGTTCAGTTTCCTCGTTACCTTTGCTACACCTCAGCTAATCATCTAACTCAGTGGTCGGTCCGCCCGGCAGGAGCCTCAAATACCTTCAGCCCTCCCCGCGTCGGCCTCAATTAGTGGAGAATTAAAGTCCTGCTTTACGGATGCGATTCATGGGGGACACTGCTCCTTAATTACAGCGGCTCTCCGCGTGCTGCCGGGGACTGATTGCCATGCGAGTCTCTCTTCCCCCAGCCCAGCACCGCCTCGGCCCTGTTTGGGGTGTCAGGGATGTAGCCTTGTTGAAATCAGCAGGCAGATGCAGATTAGTTATTCAGCTGGTACAATAGCGCAGAGCTACAAGTGTCGCTGTCATTTCTTGTTTTTTCGTTCTCTCTCTCTCCATTTTCTCATCCTGCTGCCTCCAACCAGTCGAGGGAGAGGAGAGTCGTGTCTTTGTTCTCGTGCAGAACGGTCGACGGCACAGCTGTGAGGGAAGTTTTGTTTGGAGGCTTCGCTTTTGTTACAGTTTGTCCAAGGCTGAAAAAACAGACAACAGACTTTTTGGAGAATAGAATCTTCTTCCCTCCTACATTTGGACTAATTGTCTAAGGTTGCATTGTAAGTATGCATATGCTACATAGATGTGCTCTTTAAATTGAAGCTATGGCCTAGATCGAATTGAATTCAAGCTTGTTTTTCTTCTTTCAAATAATTATCAAGGTCTTTATCCTACAGTCTACTATAACACACAACTAGACGTAGCTTGCACACTCCATATGCGCATATTCCCTGGAGTCAATGCAGTTAGTTTAAGACAGACTTCTCCTCATTGTACCAGATGTGAAAAAGAAAATAGTAACTTTGCTCACTGTTTGTTTCTCGCCACAAATGTTAAAAGAAGCCTCACAGGAATTTAGACTTTGGGTGCTGGTGTAGTTGCTGCTCCGTTTGCTAGCATGCCAAATGCAGATCAGTTCCCAACCTTTTCGGGCCCAGGGCCCCCATTTTTTGCACTGAATACATTTGCAACCCCAGCTACTTTACCATTGGAAATGTTTCCATTTTGCTTTACAAGCATCACTAATACCGTGCATTCTGTTGAAGCTGATGCTCATCTGAACCCCACGTCTAATGAGCCCGCTGTGCTTGCATGTCATGGCGGCACCGCGGTGCCAAAACGACGGACGCAGTCGGGATTGAACATCGAATCTCGTCTCTCGCGTCGAGCCTGGAAAGGTACTTTGACTTGGAAACCACGTTTGAAAATGCACCGTGTCACCTTTGAGTAATTGCCTCTTGCTCCAAACCAAAACTCCTTGTCACGTTCGATCAGTTTTGAAGTCAATCAACTGTTCGATAGCAGCGGCAGACCCACAGCGGTTTGCATTGCAGTGGAATGGGTCAATCAGGCGCTCAAGCGTTCTGCTAACTTGCTCCCAGACATCTCGGGGAGATTTGCTGCTATTACGACGTAAACAACTGGGCTGCAAACATTCTTTTCAGCCAGCTTTAAATACAACTTTAGATTAAAGCAATGCTGATCCAACATTAGTTTGTAGTCACTATTAATGATTTATTATGAACTTCATACTGAAAAACTGAATCTGTTTTTAGCAACTTCCTTGTTGCACATTAGACAGAAAAAGGCAAAAAAATATCCTACAATATATTTAAAAAAAACATTTCAACCTACCGTTCCTCTGAAAAACGAAACCAAAAGGGTCATAGAAGTGAATACTTACAGCCGTGTGTGTTATATTATATATTCCATTGTGGATGGGCACGGGAGAGCATTGCATCTGAACCTACACTTGTAGGCCTCCAGCTAACTGATGGTTTGATATGCATTCTTTATTTGGGAGGGTAGAGAATGACACCGCCTGTTTCCACAACCCACGGCTCCGCGTGGCTTTTTGTGAAAAAGGTTGGAATAATTGCTCTTTGTCTTTGCACCTGTGTGATACCGAAAAGCCAGAAAACCCTCCTTGAATTTCCATGAAAAAAGCCCACGAGAGCCACTTGTGGCATTGGAGCCGCGGCGGGCTGAAGTGCCTGCAATATTCTGGAATTAGCAATGATAGCTGAATACTCAGGGAGGCAAGTGGGTACACATCTCCTTGTGTTATTTTTACCTTTTTATTTCAGAGAAGAGGGAGAGGGAGGAACCACAAAATGAACCAATTCTGCTGCTACTGTCAGCGTCCGACCTTAAATTAAATCTGAATTATAGAAAATATTAGCAGGATATGAAGCTAAATAGCAGCTGAACCTTGTCTTTCTGCAGGAAATGGCAACCTTCAGCATCACACATTTGTATTTGGAGGTAGTATTTCCCTGTCACGCCGCATATCCCCCTTTGAATAGAATAGCCCTCGGTGAATTAACTAAACTATTTCAAAGGAGAGGCTCAGCCTGAGCCTCACAAACAACAAAGATGGCCTATTTCTCTTTGACTGGGAAACGACGTGCAGACTGTATCCACTGCAGGGCTCTGACAAATGTCACGAGGCCACCTTTCACATCGGATTTTGCACTTGTATCAATAGTTAGGGAGGTTTCATAAATCAGCGGAGACAAGTTTTTCCCAATCTTCTCAGAGCTTAGATTTACAGTGGTGTCAATGATGGTATGACAAACGGGGCCCATTGTCACTTTTGAAGAAAAAAAGGAAGGGGACATCAAAAGATATAATGATGAAGAAAGGAGGGAGGGAGGAGAGAGCAGTCAGGATGAGAAGAGGGAGTGTCGATGCCCAACCAGGTCAATAGAGCATTTTGTTTGAGCTTCTCCGGAACCTGCTGACCCCTGATTAAACGCATATTGGCATGTTTTCATTCATGTCAGAGAAAATAATGTAGGGTTTATGTGCACATACATGTGGAGTGTGTGACCGTGTGTATAGGACATGTCTGCATGAATGTGTGAATTATTACCACCATGACAGATGAGTGGTGGAGAGGAAAGAGCAAGAGAAACAGTCACAGCTGCTGTGTGACTGAATCACAGGCAGGAGCACATACAGTGATTTATTGTGAGGGTGTGTGCAGTGTCTAGTCGCAAATAACTAACTGCATGAAACCACAAATGAGATGGAATGAAATATTTTTACTTCAACTTCATATGTATTCTTCATTTTAGCTATGTATATACATGCACATATATATGTCTACATATACACATATATACTGTATATACACACATAACTACTCACACACAGTATGTGTATACAGTATATATACACGCATATATACACACACACGCATATATATGTATATACATTCAGTTCAATTCAGTTTATTTTGTATAGCCCAAAATCACAAATACAAATTTGCCTCGGAGGGTTTTACAATCTACATATATACAGTATATAACTACATACTTCAATAGATGTATGTAGGTATATACTGTGTGTATGTACATATATACCTTTGTATATATATATATATATATATATATATATATATATATATATATATATATATATATATATATATATATATATATATATATATATACAGTATATAACTACATACTTCAATAGATGTATGTAGGTATATACTGTGTGTATGTACATATATACCTTTGTATATATATATATATATATATATATATATATATATATATATATATATATATATATATATATATATATATATATATATATATATATATATATATACACACAGTATATAACTACATACTTCAATAGAAGTATTGTAAAGTGGAACAGAGCACCATTTAACATTTACACATTCTGTAAGAGCCCAAGGACAGACTGGAGGTCACGGTACTGGCCAACAGCTATTTGATTGACAGGTGATGTCCAGGTAGAGCACACCAGTCACACCACAGTGAGTGAGAGCGACAGATAGTGTCACAATGCAACATGGACACACATGGACAGGACGGGCTAACTCTGAGTGAGTGAATGAATAAGTTATTATATGAGTGAGTGAATGAATAAGTTATTATATGAGTGAGTGAATGAATAAGTTATTATATGAGTGAGTTCATTTGTGGATCCGTGGATCTAAACCCACCAGAGGGCTTAGTTTAAGACAAAATAGATTCTTATCCCTTGATGAATTGATTTTCTGCTCGCACACTGACATATTACCATCTCCTAAAGTTGAAAGGGAAACGTGTTGGCAAACTGCTTCTTTACCCAATCCTGGGGTCTAAACTTTCATTTGGATTAGAGTGATTTGTGTGTTCGCCTAGAATCCAATATTCACTTTGCTTTTGGTTCGATATTGGAAATATTTGGCTCTTAAACTGTTGAACGCTCCCCCGTCAGCAGCTGAACGACGCTCTGAGAGCAGGGAGAGAGAACCAATAACACTCAGGTTGTGGGCAGTAAAACCAAAACAATGAGCTCAAATGTTCTGCACAACTGCGGGAAACTGCCGAGTCACCTGATACTTGTCACTATGAGCGACGCCTTTCATTAATCCCTTTTACATATTCCTTTCATTTATTATCAATATTAAAACATTGATTAAAGCAGCTTTAAAGTAATACTTCACCCACAAAATGACAATTAATGAATCACCCAGTTTTACGTTGAATTCTTGAAAACTCGCAACGAATCAAAAACAGGATGAAAAATCCTTTCCCAAACCAAAAAGTAGTTTTAGCAAAGATACTTGTTTGGGAAGTACCGAGCTGGATGAACAGGACTTGCTGTGTTGTTTGGAGGCATGCAAGGAAACGTACATTTTCTTCAAGAAGTCAAGGTAACCCAGGGTGAGTAATTGATACAAATGGTCCTTCTTTGGGTGACGTATTCTTTTCAAGACTCAGGTCGAACATGAAATGGAGCAAAATACCCTGACACCTTTATCTTGTGATAGCTATTCAGTTTGGGTTTTGTGAAATCCAATCCTGACTTCTGCCGCCACCCTGATTGAGGTGAATGGGATTTTGCTTTAGCTGCTCAGAGCTTTGAAAAAAATAATCCTTTTGATTCAATTTCCCCACCATTGTATCGGAGGGGTGGCGGCATAATACTCAGAGAGCACTCATCTGCATGGCCGTACAGGTTTGGATGAAGTCAGCCTTTAAAGACTCCACGATTAGTCCAAACTGTCAGAATAATGTCTGAATACTCGAGGCTGCCTCATCCACAGAAAGATACATTAAGAAACAAATGAAGTGCCTCCATTCCACCATAATTAAAAGCTGACATGAGTCTTCTAGAGCACCAGCCTGAAAACAATCCAAAGGTGGCTCTTGTCACTGTGGCGCCACAAAGTAATGCCACTCTCACTCCCCCCCCGCTTGACACCCTCTGTTTAATCCTGAAAGCAGCCATGTCGAGTCTTTGGTAGTTCGCACAAAAGAGAGAGGATGGAAGCAGCGGGTTTGTTAGCAGCACCAAATTAAAATGTCATTATGTGTCTCTATTCTTAGCTGAGACTGCTGCAGGGATCTCCCACATGTCTGGCTTTGTTCAGAGAAGTGGCTTGTGGTTTCAAAAAAGTTCACAATTTCATGTAGATCCCAAAGAGGAACTAATGTGCCGCATGACACCCGTTCCAACCGGATTTTAATACCGTGTTCGCGGAGTCTACTGACACACGGGCGAGTGCACAAGCAAGGCGCCGCCCCGTAATGATGCTCAGAGCTGTGAACAGGAGAGCGAGACAAGATAACAGCCAGGTATGCAGATGTCGCAGTGAGGATTAATAACATAAAAGCCATATTTGTGTGTAACTCACAACGTGTCTGGAGATGGAGCTTTTATGAATACTGTGATAGCCACAGTCACACATGTTATTACTGTTCCAATGCACTCGCTCTCGCCTCATTAGCTCTTCCTGCACAGGCTCGTTCCATTTGCTACACGTCAGCTAAAACCCAAACAATTAACACACAGTTTGTCTGCTTTCAACCTCACACTGTTGAGATGTTGAGCACACATTTCTACATTGTAGGGTCACACGTGCAATTGTTACGTTAGTCCTTTGTGTCTTTTTTTTTTAAACTTATTTGAACGTCTTCCAGGCTCTGGCCTCCCAAGTATGGGTGGAACACTACACGTGTTTGTACTGAGCTGTTTGGTACGAGGCTTTCGGTTCGGCACGCATCACAAACTGAACAATCCGTTAATAATACTATTGCATCTGCAAAACAAAATACAGCTTAAATTGTGTGAAACATGATGTTCTCGGTGGAGCCACTGCGCTAAAAGGGAACCCACGAGGCTTAACAGGCAACGTTAGCTGCACTAAGCTAGCTCACCTGGGAAACCAAGAGCAGCACACTGTGGCTCAGTGGTGAGCGAGGTCGTCCTCCAATCAGAGGATCGGCGGTTAGCCACGGCCATCAGTGTATGAATGGGTATAGTAAAGTAGTGTTAAAGCGCTTTGAGTGGTTGGAAGACTTTCTTTTTTTTGTCAGCCATTTCAATTTAAAAACAGTGTGTGAAAATCCCCCCGCTCCTATTATCAGACAAAAAACAACAACATATTATTTCGGAACCACATCATTGTTCAACTTCATTTAAATTGCTACAATACCGCAACCCTTGTGAGAAGATACATCTGGTGTGAAACATAATTAAAGTAACCGTTAAGTTTAAGTACTTATGTAAACTCCATTTTTGAACCGAACGACACAGTTTTTTGACTGAAACTCCTTTTAACACCCAAGTGCTGTGTTCCATTATACTAATGTTGCAGTTTCTGATTCTTTAGGTCCTAATATTTCCAAAAAGGTGTCTTATTAGTATGTGGGCTGTTGTTAAGGCACCATAATACAGTTTGAGAAACTCGGTGACCGCTCAAGGAGGCATTTTTGGGAAATCTTGCTCATATCATGCTGGATGTTCATAGTTATGATCAAAATATCTTTTAAACGTGATTTTTTTTGCAGATATACATTTTTTCCTCAAGACTTTGCTGAACAAATACATACAATAAACACAAGTATTGATGACACAGTACGATGACTCAAACACAGGGTTTTTAAAGGGGCAATCGCCATCGTGATTGGTTTAAAGCCGCGGATATGAGACGCTACTCCTTCATGGAAAACGCGGGCGTTACGAACATGCTTAATGTTCTGTGCCCAAATCGGGAATCAAACGTCTGATGCACCCGCTGCTGTTCTGACAGACGGTTGGACTTTAAGGGCTACACAAAGCTACCTGACTGTCACATGACCTCACCACCGACTGGGAGAGGCAGAGCCACGTTCTTCAGACACGCCCCCTTGAGAGTCTCACCAGAGAGGATTTGGCCCAAGAGACGACAGCAGTGATGGAAGTTGGAGCGAGCTAATGTAACTATTCCTGTGACTACGGACAATGCCAGGAATCTATTAATGCTGCTGGAGCTGCTGGACGAGGGCCACGGAGAGGATGCTTGGCCCCTGTCATCCATCCAGCATTGCAGAAGCCCCGGCAGCGCAGCGGCTCTGTGGCCGCCCAGCGAAGATCAGAGAGATCGTGACCTTCTTTCACAGCCCATGTGTCAGACTTTCTGCAGCTTTCTATACACAAATTAATGCGTTATTGTTTAAACTCAAAAGTAACTTTCTGATGTTAGTTTTAATAAATCAAAATATTTTAGAATCAAGGACATTTATCTGGTATTTCTACTTCTCTGCTGCGTTGCAAGCGTTCCAAACCGTGGCTCCACTGGGCCGTATTGAACCGAACGAGATGAGAGCTAATTGTCAAATAATCTATTTACTAGTTTTTTTTGTCAAAACAGCTTCAATGACAAAATTAAGCGTTTGATGAATACATCTGTGTAATATCATGTCGGCTTGCATTCCTCTGATTTCATGTGTTTTTATTTCCAATCTTGAATCCTTCATGTTTTAGACTATTATTGACATGCCAGGCTTCAGCCGTGTTTACGTCTCAGGCTTCCACAAGTGGCCCCGCGTTTAAAGTCACATTGCTATGCATTGTGGGTAATTACCTTAGACCAGCGGTTCCCAAACTTTTTAGGCCACGCACCCCCTTCTACATCCCGACCGGGTTCACGCACCCCCAATCCCCCACACCTTAAAAAAAAAACCCGCAACAGAGCCTATTTATAGCCGCATAAAATCGGACCAATGCGAGAACTGTTTGCTCGCGCGTGGCGTTTGTTATAAGATTTAGTCCGCTGTATAAATTTCAGTGACACAAGGCGTCACTTTTAAAGAGCAATAAGGGGCCGTTCACACCAGACGCGACTCTCAAAAACGCGTCGCTAGCAAAACCATTGTTTTCCTATGGTACGGCGCGCCTTTCATGCGCGCTTTTTAAATGCCGCGCGACGCGTTTTTCGAGCGTTTTTTCGGCGCGCTTAAAAGTTTAAATATTCTCAACTTTAAGCGCCTTCCGCGGCGTCGCACAGCTCAGTCGCACAGCTCAGTCGCACAGCTCAGTCGCACAGCTCCCTGGATGGCGAGGACACACGCACAGGCTCAGAGGCAGATTGCATTTCACATTTATTTACTTAAACACAGTAAGCCACGTAAAGAACAATGAGTGGCACATAGGCTCAGAAACAGATATAAATAAAAAAGGAGGAGTCCATATGAGGATTTTCACATGAAGCGCAGGTGGCTCAGCCTGCAGCAAGAAAGATAGAGAGGGAGAGGGAGAAAGTGAGAGACGTGAGTCTCTCACTTTGAGAGACTCACATGAATGAGACTGCAATTGTTTTTGGCTGTTTTGTAACTCTTCCAATTTTGATCTAAAAAATGTAAGGGGCTTCTGACTTGCACTGGCATGCTTGGCGTTCAGGTGGCGGCGCAAATAAGAGGCTTCAGACAGCTGTTAGCCAGAACCTCACTGCACAACACGCACTGGCTTCGGGCAATCTGCATTGCCAATCCAAGTGAAGCCCAGACCCAGATAATTGTCATCATATTTCCTCTTTTTTTTCCCAGTCTGATGTTCACTCTCGTCTCCTCTTTCTCTGACTCCGGGTCGATTTCTTCTCCCGGTCTCTCCCCAACGCACCTCTCCGTTTCTCTCCCTCCGGTTCCTCCCTCTCTCTCTGTCCCTCTCCTCTTGTATTACTGATAGCTTCAGATGTCCCACCTGACAGCTTCCCCGATTTCAGCCAGTTTAACATATTTTCATGGATGTTGCTGAATGAATGAAATGACGTTAGGTGCACAAGCTAGGCTAGCTAGTGTGTAGTAAAAGACAGTCTGGCGGCCGGACCGAAAGTGCATCTATTTATTAAATTGTACATTTTTAATTTTAAATTTAAATCTTACAGGGACATTTTATAATTAAAAAAATCCTACTTAATATTTTTTTATTATCTTTAATATTAATTTTTACACCATTAGACCACCATTACATTTTTCCTCTCGCGCACCCCCTAGAGCAGGGGTGCCCACACTTTTTTGGCTCACAAGCTACTTTTAAAATGACCAAGTCAAAAAGATCTACCTACATTAATAATGCTTATATATATATATATATATATATATATATATATATATATATATATATATATATATATATATATACATTAATAATGCTTATATATATATATATATATATATATATATATATATATATATATATATATATATATATATATGCTTATATATATAAGCACTACATTAATAATGCTTATATATATATAAGCACTACATTAATAATGCTTATATATATATATATATATATATATATATATATATATATATATATATATATATATATATAAGCATTATTAATGTATATATATATATATATATATATATATATATATATATATATATATATATATATATATATATATATATATAAAGCATTATTAATGTATAAATATACAGAGTATACTTTATATTTACAATATTGGCGTACCTTGCATAACTGCATGAACCCTTATGACACAATTCAATTCTGTACATTTTTGGTCATTACATTTTGCTCTGATGACTTCACTGCATGGAACCAGCAGGGTTGCACAGTCCGGACAGTAGCTGCTGGTAGTCAGCGTCAGGCAGACCAAATGGTCATCAGTCATGGTGGTACGGTGTTTGGACTTAATCTTTTTCATGTGGGAAAAGGCTGACTCTAGGGCTGCAACTAACGATTATTTTCATAAACGACTAATCTATCGACTATTTTTTCGATTAATCGACTAATCTAATGACTATTTCCCCTAGCAAATTAAGAATAGTAACTCAAAATGTTGGAATTTGAACTTCAAATGTATTTGAGTAACAAGATCTGAACATCAGAACATCATCATAACAAATAAATTAAATAGTAGTACAAATTAAAGTGCAAATATGCTTTAAAAGTAAAGAAAAAGTACAAATAAAGCTTTAAAGGTAGCTCAACATAGCAATCAAGCCTCTGAAAGTGCAAAATAACTAAAGAATAACTGGGCTGCAAGTGCCATTCAAAGTCCAAAAGTTTAAAAAAATTGTCCATCCTACCCGATAATTATGCGTTGTAGCGCATAATGCTTGTTGGTGTATTGTGCAGTGGTAATTAAGGAAGTCGGGGAAAACATCTCCCTGTACTTGGCAATACATCCATTCAAGCGGCCAACCATTGCGGGCGCAGCTTCCGTAGTGATTGACATTAATTTGCACACTGGGAGCTGGGTTTTGTCGCTTTACCATTTAGTTATGGTTTGGCCAAGCCACTATATATCTTTCCTCAACCATCATTGTGAGTGTGTTTTTTAACTGCGGTGACATTCTGTATAGTTATGGTAGGTTGACCTCGGTTATCGGCCTACTTATTCAATTCTTGGTTTCTAATTGGTTTCCGCTCCTGTTTCCTTAACGCTTGTTCTCTGATAAATGCCATAAAGTGGCTTGTAGTTGCCATGGAAATGTTCATGACTTCCTTGTTTTCAGATCCATAGATGCATGAGTCAGAACCATGTTGTGCAAATTATTATAATTATGGTCTTTCAAGTACGCAACATTTTCTAGTTTTGTAAAACTCTCGTCGTCTGTGATTCAGTGTAAATCCATTTGAATCACGCTCTTCAAAAAAATGTGTTCAGGAATAATGAAAAATAAATAATTGCTGTGGTGAAAAAAACAAAATCTATTGGATCCAAACAGTATGTGTTTTTCACAGTGATTTGTGGCCACAAAATGGCCACTTTGCACTGCCTTCACAGGTCAATCACTTTGGAAAAAATGTCATGCAACTACAATTTCCTTCATAGGTCCGTCGAGGGCAAATAGAACCGCTCTCAGTCGCTGTTTCATGAGCGATGGCTGACAGGAGACTCGCTTTGAGTTCCCCTTTTAATCTCGGGATGAGCACTTTGCAGCGCATTGAGGATGTATTGAACTAAGGCAGAAATTTACCTGACGTAAAATGATATTGTACTTTGCGGTAAATCAGAATATGCAAACATATGTCTTAATATAATCTTTATTAAAATATTGGAAGGGGGAAAAAAGTGTATATAAATTGTATATCCATAAATATTTATTGTTATTTGTATTTATTTGTTCAGTTTTTGTTGGGCAATCAAGCAAATTAATTTAAGACCACGTACTTTGGATGGCAGGTAGGACAGGTAGGACCTAAATATGGAATCTATATATGTAAAATGTTCCTCGGAGCTTTCAACCACAGCTCCTGGTCTTCATCTGCAAATGGGGTTTGCTCAGCACTCGTGTGAGTCAGAGCCATGAAACCTCCACCAGACTGACGTCCACCAGACAATCTCCCATCGTTCTCTTCTCATTTTGCAGAGCGCTCACCAACACATCTCGTGCTATTTCCTACCCTTCATTAGGCTCGGCCTTGTAGAGCTCAATCCTCCCCTTTCTGCTTTCCTCCCACCGTCCCCCAAGCAGTGTCGCGGGCGGGAACAAAAAAAGCAGCCTGTTGAGCAGCCATCAGTCTGCTGGCATTTGATCAATGCCCAGATCCTTTGTGCTGCTAAGCGGCAGATAAAAGAGACCGTTATCGGCTCCACGGCATCAGCAGCAGATAGCTACGTTGCCGTGGCAGAGCCGGCCAGTGGAGCTGAGGGTGTGTGTGTGTGTGTGTGTGTGTGTGAGGGGGGGTTACACTTCAGCAAAGTGTCGAAAAGGGTGAATCAGTGAGGGAGGGATGAGGGGGAGGATGGGGCAGCACGCCGTAGGTCACCGCCTTGATACAAGGTTTTACAGCTGTCACAGGCCCTCTGGAGAGAAACACGGGAGGGGGCAAGGCAAGAATAAAGGGAAGCAGAGATTACGTGGAGATGTGGCGGCGCAGACGGCCTGGACCTGCAGGAGGACTGTGGACGAAACACGAGGGAGCGAGCATCAACACCAAGAAGCATTTATATTCACACACACTCACATTACAAAGCCCTTATCATCACATTTTGTGCCTGCCTCGCTGTCACGAAATAAATATGAACCAAGTCACATTCATCCCATCAAACCTCCTTTTCCTTTCCCCGTCTCCAGGCCCCATCCAACACTGCCCCCGCCTCTTTGAAGAGTCAATGAGGAGCATTGATTGGTGTGTTTTTAAGATCTCTTTTCTCACTGAATTCCTTGATAATTCTGTCAGCACCCCTCTTCTGGTTGATGGAGTCAAATATATTCAATTTGTGGCACCACTTTGACTAAAGCAAACAGAAAAACGTTACACTTGTAAACAGCCTAATGGATTGAAGTGTCCAATTCTGCCAAGCGACGGATGGTACAAATGAGCGACGCGGCAGAATAGAAACGGATTCTGAAGCAGTGCGTGACAAGCAGAGTAATGACACGATGCTTGGAGGGCTTTCTTTTTTGATGTGGATTACTGGGAGCGACAAAGAAAACGATGGTGTGACAAAAGGCTGACAAGACGGCAGATATCAGCTGCTATTAAAGACCCTGAAGCGCAGACAGAAATAGGCTCTCTAATTTACTCAGGATGAGAGGAGAAGTTTAGAAAATTGTTTCACAAGATGTCTGCTTATTTAAAAAATAAATAAAAAAGCTGTCGGATTAAGCCAGGAAGTATAGTCAGAAAAACAAAATTGAACGCAAAAAGGCGAGTCGCCCCAAGCCCCGAGAAAACACTTTGATGAACGATCACGTTCAGCGCTGATCTAGACAAATACATTGTGCTTCCTGTCATTGCTTCACAATAAAAGCCTTGCCAGTGATATGAATAAATAACTGTAAATGCATTACCTCGCTGTACATTTGTTTTCTGTTGTTAGTGGCGGGGTCTGCCATCCCCGTGCTGGACTGAAGTTGGAATTCCCATGAAATTGTTGCTTAATATCAGCCTCCCTGTATGAGGCCTCTACTGATGTGAACATGTGAAGCAGCCAATGGAAACGCAGTGAGCCCTCAATGTGAACTGTGTCTACAACTTATTACCAGCAGTGAACCCGGGTGTCAGCAAATCAACCAGGAAATCTGAATTCTTATCAAATATATATTTAAAGTAAAAGTATTCAATGGGCGTATTGACTTACATTTACATTGAAGTACATTTACCCAATTATTATACTTGACTGCTGGTTTTTAGGTACTTTACTTCCATGTTATGTAACTATATACTTCTACCACACTTCTGTTGGTGCACTTATGCTGGTTATTCTACTACATTTATAGCTGACAGCTGGTGACCGTTACAGATTCAGATTTTAAACACACAAAACTGTAATTAGCAAATAAATGGTGCATTAGTATGACATGTGATTATCCAGCAGTACATAAAGTACTTCAAATGACCCCCACCTATTTAACAGACTATATTGTTAAATATATATATATATATTGCTTCTGTACTTTTACTTCAGTCAAATTCTAAATGCAGGACTTATTATTGCTATTAGAAGTCATCACCACATCAACCCAACCAACATGCCGATGTGTGTGTGTGTGTGTGTGTGAGTGTGTGTTTATGTGTGTGTGTGTGTGTTTCTAGTCACCGCCACAGACACTCTTCTGTGTCTGCCTTTACAGAGCTTTTGTTTCTGTCTTTGCCTCCCTCTCGTCTCACACTTCCCTCCTGCCTCCCTCGCACCTCTCATCCTCGCCGCCGTCCTTGTTGTCTGTTTTCTTCTGAGAATATTAAATGGCCTCGAGTGTCTGTCAGCAGGGAGCCCGCACTGGTGTGCGTTTAGTGTGCCCATGGTGTGCGTGTGCGTGTTTCATGATTCAGGATTGCTTTATTTGTCCCAATTACGCCGGCAATTATAGTGCAGTGACCGACATTCACAGTGCATTCACAGACCTAATGAATTAAGACTAAGTGTAGACATAAAACGCTTTCTCACTTCTCACCCTCCTTATTTCCTCAGTTGTTGAGATTCACTGAATGGAAGCAGTTTGAATGCAGGACAGGGAGGGTTTAGAGATAATTTTACAAGCCTGTTTAATAAGACTCTTGTCAAAACTGTGTGTTTTGTGTGCGTGTGTGTGAGTTTCCTCCTCAAAGTCTGTTGCGTCGCAGATCAGTCGCCAGACGACTTGCCCATGAAACACGCAGAAGATTAAACTTACAGGAGGACGGCATCATTAACTGTGTATAGTTAAATGTTAATGGGCGCGCTGCTGCCTTTGAGCACAACGGAGGAAGGAATAAAAGAGCAAGAGCAGAGGAAGGGTGAGGAGAGGGGAAGAGAGAAGAGAGGGCTCAGGTTTTGACCGCTTAAAAAAGACAATTTATGCAGAGAAATTTGACTGAGAGAGCTCTTCTTCAGCAACCTTCGACTTCAAACTGCTGCACATATCTAGACGGGGAGCTGCCCCAGTCTGCTCCTCCTGGCCGCCCCGCTGCCCGGAGGCATTTCACTGGCAGTCAGAGGAAAGGAAGTTTCTTCATTTGTTCACTTCAACCAGAATCTACATGTTTCACCTCAAACAAACTCACTTTCAGATCACAGGGCTACCTCTGACATGTCAGCTATCGAGCTAAGTCCAAGTGGTCATGCAGGCAGCTGCCTCAACGTCAACATCCCCCGACAACGACCTTACAACAGGGAAGCGGCCGATGTAGCCTTTACCCAACGTTCAGCAACAATCACAGCTAAACAGTCAAGGCTGAGGAGCAGGAGTGGAGAAAAGATGTTGAGGGTCAAGTTAAACTGAATCAGCAGAAATATCAAGTACTGATGAATAAATTGGAAAACATTAACGACCGACTGACTTAACTTTTTGTCCGTCTGCTCAAGATGTCTTTCCGCTGCAAGTTGGAGGATGTGTTATTTCTTCTATCAAAAGTTACGCAGTCTCACTTGTACGAACGGGTTGAAAGTATTTCCCATTTTTTAAGAACGTGCTAGCTGTCCTTTAAGCTAAATGCTAATGTCCTTTAAGAACGTGCTAGCTGTCCTTTAAGCTAAATGCTAATGTCCTTTAAGAACGTGCTAGCTGTCCTTTAAGCTAAATGTTAATGTCCTTTAAGAACGTGCTAGCTGTCCTTTAAGCTAAATGCTAATGTCAGTGCGCTGTTTAGCAGGTATGTTGTGTACCGTCTTCATGTAGCGTGCTAACATTTGTATTGGGTGATGAAAAAAAAAGTATTTGGCAAATTAGAGCTTTGACCCGATGGCGACGCTCGATGAACAGCTAAGCCTAAGGGATCATCACAGTTATCATAATTCATCCTCCGGGGGAACATATTTCTTTGCCATTTAAACTATCCAATTTCTGACTTTCACATTGTGTGCCTCGCACATTGTCGGTCGTTGAGTCCTTTTCCTATCTTGTTGTAGCTTTCATTAAAAATAGTCGTGTACGTAAGTGAAGGAAAGGAGGCTGAAAAAGAAATGTCAGCTGAGCGTGTTTGGGGAACCTCCAAGTCCGGCGTGAGGAGGCCTCGCAAGCTAAAAGAAAAACAAGCGGGGGTTGATGCGGGGGTTAAGACAGGTGTCGGTGTTTGTGTGCGTGTTTCTGCCCGTCTGTCCGTTAGCAGGCCACACATCTGGCGCCAGACGCCTCAGAGATTGACAGTCTTTATCGTGTGTTGGTTAGCTCCCATCCACCTCTTGTCCACCATGTGACATGGCCTGTCACACCACTTTGTCACAGTGGGAGAGAAACGTACGGCACGCACACACACACACACACACACACACACACACACACACACACACACACACACACACACACACACACTCCGTCTAACAATTGGTTCAGAGTGTGAGAGAAGGGGCTAAAGACGCAAAAATACAGATATAGAGAGAAATATATATCCTCATTCACTGGGGTAGAAAAGTTAAGTGTTTTTTGAGGATCATTTAGAAGAAAGAGCCGCATCAGAAATGATCTGTTTTCTATTCATGAACTGAACTAGAAGCTCCCAAAGTGAAGGAGAGAATAGAAAGAGCACAGCTGCTTACTGACTTCTCAATTTGGAGGTCTAATATTATAGTGTCGCTCTCTCTCACACACACACACACACACACAAGCTTTAAAATACATCAGTGAGACCCTGCCGTTCCCTCCATGCTTGCTTTTTCTGGATTCTTGCCAAAAGTACTTCATGATTGCCGCTGGAGAAGCTCGCCGAACGTGTACATCTTAATGTTTCAGCATAGCGGCTTCTTCCAAAAGAGCAACCCACCAAAAGTCAATTGTTAACAACACTGGTGTGCTGGTAAATCACTCTGTTTTAATGCCAGATAAATGTAGCGCCGCTCCAACAGAAAATTAAAAAAGACTTATTTCTAAAGACGTGGTTCATAAAATGTGCTATATGCTAAAGGGCAACAAACTCACACTTTTAACCGGGTAGGATTGTTTTCTAGCCCGGGAGCTTAGACAGAAAGCCGCACGGTTTATATGTAAACAAATGTCAAGCGTAGTGATTTTCAATGCAGAGAAGTAGTTTTCTAGGACAACAAGCTGGCGGCTCCAGGTCAAAAGACTTAATATACAAATGCAGCTCCGCTGAAGTTGGAGGGTTGATGTGCACAGGAGGCAAACTACAGCAACAAACTAGGTCAACGATAAAGGTAGTTTTCCCTTTGATGTAAAAAAACTTTACAAAATGGGATTTAATGGGTCTGATACCACGCCGAACTGGACGTGAATGGAGATGAAACCCTATCGTCTCAGGTGGAGCAAATATCACCAGTATTTAATATTACCTGACCAGCTTTATTTTTGTCAGTAAGCTAAAAAAAAGAGTCCATGCAGCAACACAAGCTCTGAAAACCTGCAACGCTCCGACTGTACCAGAGTGGTATCGTTCCAGCTTGTGGTCAATCACTGCAATACTCTCACATCGTAGAGGAGAACATTGGGACCACCATTCAATGTGGTGTTTCAGTAGCTCAAATGTTATTCACTCACAGGAAAAACAACGTATTTGTTCATCCGGGAACATTTGAGTGGCGATTTGAAACGTTACAGCCTGAATGTGACCGGAGCTGGATCCATGCCGGCTTGGTAAGAAGATGCTCTTTTCTGTTGTCATACCCTCTTTATGTATCTGGTATTTCATGTAGATCATGTTAAGAGTTACATAGCTCAGATGTGTGATAAGAAAAAAACATATTTTTGTTCATTGTTTATATTTTGGTGAGCAGCAGTACCCCCGTTCACCTGGAGGGGATGTCACCATACAGCAGCAAGAGAGCAATGCCAAAAATATGTTTGAAACGTGAAGAATAAAGCGACTTCTTCTACTTACAGTGAAGAGGAAAAGTAACTTTTAAGTGACCACATGATGACATCATGCTTGCTAAGGACAGAATTAGCCAATCAGATACAAAGACTTCCCCTGCAACATCCACATTGTTCTTTCTTCAATACATTTAAAAAAAAAAAAACACAATCTCATCAATATGGAATAAGCCTCAATCTTTTTCACCAATGATGACCAATGATGACATTATCATGAAAGTGGATTACATAATGTCATGAAATGGTTCCATCATACGGCGACTTTCACTTACATTAAGATGTGATCAGAAAGTAAAGTCCTGCATATTTATTCATTTATTTTTTAACTAATTTCTTCAATTTAAAATTCCATCCATAATTTGTTCAATTACTTTTTTTGTAACAGCTGTGAGCAAAAATGCAAAACAGCTCGGCTGATCGCAAATTTGGATTTATTATATGCAATAATTCAGAATCTGACATGAACAAAAAGTCAATATCAGCATATCTTATTTCCTCATATCTACATCTTCTCATGTTTGTCAAAGCACTGAAGGAAGTGTTGATTGTGATAAATAGATCACATGTGATAAATAGATCACATGTCATATTATGAGTCCATGCTCCCTAAACGAAGAGCGTGACATGTGTCCTGCAGTTATTGGACCTCGACATAAATACAATTATCATAAACTAGACCAGGGCTGTCAAACTCATGTTAGTGAAGGGGCCGCATGCTGCCCATTTTGATCTCAAGTGGGCCGAACCAGTAAAATCATAGCATAATAATGCATACAAAATGACAATATTTCTTTAGGTTTTTGGATGATGAACCCTATTTTAATGTCTTTCTACAATAAACTAGAAACATAAAACCAACAATTCAGACATCAGCCCACTGTCTACCTGCCTGGGCTCTCCTCTGCAGATTCCCTCGCAGTTGAGCAATATGTGTAGTAATGTCAGTGGTCTAATCAATTCTGACTCTGGGTCAATGGTTAGCATGCCCATTTTTCAATCAGTGGATCAGTGGTTCGAGCCCCAGCTCAGCATTTTTTTTTTTCCTGCAATTTTAACAATTATCCGTATGTTTGACACCCCTGGACTAAACAATAGAAGAGAACATCTGCATGCTGAAAGGCATACTAATGTTAACATGTTCCAAGGTCTCCAACAGCCAGTATACAGTACATCCCCATGTCGTGGTATTTAGGAAAGATTCATGGAAAGAATATTCACAGCCATACAGTCTCTTTTATAATCTACTACTGTTGGAATTACTAATTTCTTTACAAAATGTTCTCTTTGTTCTCCTTTGCCCTATGTCGTTTTTTACTTGATGTGAAGTTTTCACATGAATAAATAATAAAAACTTTCCCTTCAGATAATGTTTTTAGAACTAAATCCCAGATCCCTCGAACGCTGAATTAAAAGTAAAAAGGTCCTGTTTGCTACTTTTCTTTCTACATTTCCAAAGGGTGGGAGTGATTAAATCAAATCTCCTCTGTGATGTATCAAAGACTCAAAGCGACACTTGAGTGTGGAAGACTGCGCTAATCCACAAAAGCAAAGTGAATCTCCAGGTACTGAATTATTCCTGTAGATTTGATTTTTCCTTTTTGATGAGACGATTTTCTTTGGCTTGCAGTCTCAACATCTGTGTCCCTCCATGCACACACACACACACACACACACACACGTTCCCACTCTTTCTCACCGCCACTTCCATCCCGTTTTGAGACCTTTTGCGGCTGGCGTGTCACTGCTGAGCCACCTTTCCCTTCACAGGGCTACCTCTGTCACAGCTGAGACCAGGGGAGGCTCATCCTGCTCACTTCCTCTCTTCACAGCACTCAGACACACTCCCAGCAAATGGCCTGTGTATAAAGACATTGCAGTGGTTAAACCTCACCAGAGCTGAGATGGGACATCAGGAATGTAATGTCTACTCTGCCTTTTTCTCTGCATGGGTGAGTCATTGTGAGCGAGCAAATCGTTTGTCATTACAATAATAGCATATCTTAAAGACCTTCTGGGAAGGCAATGAATTCTGACTGAATTAAAATCTTGAAAGCATGCATGTTCTGTATCAAAGGAGATATGAGATGGTTCGCACATCTGTGGTGTGTGGTGATGAGACCATTTTGAAAATATTAAACTTTGCTTGTGAATATACAGTCATCTGGGTCCATTTGGTGTAATAACTGGTTGGTTATTAAACAAACTGTAGACAAAATTATGTTCATCATAGAATAAAGAAGTTTGGCAAAGGGTTATTCCATCATACGGGGATAAATCCATCCCAGAAGACCCTCAATTAGACCAGAATGGAACATAAGCAAGCCGTGCCGAGTTCTTATGAAAGTAAAACCTTTTTGCTCTTGTGTGCAGACAAATGAGGCGGTCCTGGTGCAGATCAGTGCAGCCGTATACATGTTGGTTTCCGCTCATGCATAACAGCTTGCACTGCTGTCTGCCACTGTGTGTGTTTAATCATGCCAGCTGCACTCGTGACGGCCATGTCTGTTGATCGGTCAGCCTTTTGTCACTTTTCAGGCTGGAATACAACTATTGAATGGATTGCCATCACATCGTATTCTCCTTAAGGCCTTCACATACTGGGAGACTGTCAATATCATCAATATCACAAAGAACACTAATCATTTGTGTGCGACGTTGATATTTCTGAGCTTTCGCATCGCGAATAAAGGCGTCAAGCAGAACCGACACGTTCAAAATGTGCTCTGCAGTTTACGATACAATGGGGGCTTCGTGGTCCGAATCACTACCGCACACTTTATTACTTCTGCAGCGCTCACCAGATTCACACCTTCCGTTCTTTCTCACGGTGAAAGCTCTAGACATCACTAGGTAACTACAATTCACTCACAGCATTTCGCTAAAAGGAATTTCAATAAAATAGATTGCAGCAGCTTTGGCTGGCCAACGTTTTACCTCAGACCGACTGGCAGTTTGCTGCTGTGGGTCAATATGATCTTGGTAGTTGGTCCTCTGTCTGCGCGTTTCCATTCCAACCTTTTATTAAAAATGAATTGCAACGCCCGCCGGAGGGTAAAGGCCGTAAGACTGAATAGCTCAGTTATTCGGCCTTTCAGTTTTTATTTCTTTGACAGATATGAGCCTGATGTAGAAGTTTAGTCATGGTCTTAAGATGCCAACACCTAAACCATGTGTGCCATTCTGCAGAGACAATGGAGACACCAGGACCACAACATGCACACAATGTAATGTGTATTTTATGTCATTGCGTTATACGTGTGATGACGGCCTAGCTTACAAACTGTTTTTCTTTCATTGTGTGCGTACGTGCATGCACATTAGCTGTCATGTGCACGGACGTATTAGTGGGGCAGATTTGACCAAATACCTCTGGAGAACAACTCCACCAAATGTCATGCTTGTATCATAATTTGCACGATTATTCTACTATCTGCCCCACTAATAGGTCTACTGCTGGTAACAAGGATTGCATGGAGCATAGCTGCTAGCATGACTCTTTCATAATCCTAACCATAATGGGTAAAGCTATCTCTGTGTCTCATAAAAAATAAAACAAATCTGCCACTTCTTTCTTTAGTTTCTAACATTCTCTTCCCTTTCATGCACCAAGTTGACATCTATTTTTGAGCAGGTATAACACGATATTCTGGTAAATGGAGGATATCATTAAATAGAGGTCGACAAGACAGGTTAAGGATAAGTTGGTACACACCACAAAATGTAATTACCCTTCACTTCACAACTAAATAAACTGAACTGGTGGTTCAGTGATGATGATGCTTCAAAAGTATCAAGTACTTTCTCAGGTCCTCCATAACCTTGAATGAAGACAAGCAAAGCAGAGTGTCCCACTTCCTATAGATACACATCTGTGTTGAATGTTGTGCTCGACACATTTGGAAAAGTGAGGTTTACACACAAGGACCAGACTGCTGATTCAAGGTCGGAGCCAAACCAAACTATTTCAGTGATATTGCTAAATTGTACTGACTCAATCCGACCTGTTAATAATGAATAATGCGCCGGCAGGTAACATCCCTGGAGATTCATGTTAATAGCATTTGGCCATGCTGCTCATCTGCAATAACGATATTAATGGGCAGGCTGCAAACGCGCGAGTAAATTCCTAAATCAATATTCTTTTCATTCCCTAGTTTGTGTACACGCACACATGTGTGCACATGTTGTCTGAGCCGTGCCCTCGCTGCCTCCATGTGAAGCCGTTATCTTCACTTCAATCAGCGGCATTAAAGAAAGAAAAGCAGGACTATTTTAATAACAGCGTCAACACAACGTATGTTATACCTCAGGGTGTGAAAAGACAGCTTCCCACATCCGACACAGACACACGCCTGCCGTGCCATTCCACTTCCACCGGTCTGCGACCAGCGGCGCCCCATCCTTTGACAATTACAGATAACACGATGAACACTGGAAATGAAAAGTCATCAGGGTTCCCTTTCAGCCGAGCGTGAGCGACCGTATCGGCCCCCTTCATCTTTGTGTTAACCTTGGCTTTGTGTGCGCTCCAGGCCGCAACGCCTTTATTGGCCTTAAATTCAAAGTGGTGGCGGATGGGTAGTGGGCGAAACCCCCCACTTCACCCGTCTACACACACACAAACACACACACACACACACACACACACTGACAATGCTAGCTTGTGTTTTGTCGTTTTCCCAGCAACCCCCACCCCCTCTCATTTTGTCCCCAGCTCCATCTGCTGGGGTTGAAAGGGTTTTTAATTTTCGATCCAATCGGCGCTCTTTGGCTCGTAATGCGGCAGCATGTAGCCATAAAGAGCAGGGCTGTAATGTTTGTGTGGGCTGGGTGTTAAATGCTACCTGTCCCCGTTAAGCCTGTCTGGCCATGCAGATAGCCTCCACTCACAGGCATTAGGCACAACTGGAATAGTTCTCATCTGCTGCGGGGAGCATGGCCGCATCTGATAATAAGGTGTTGATAGAGCGCATTAACTTGATGGCTTCTGCCCCGATACACCGACAGACCGCGGCCTCAGGGAGGAAACAGACAGCAGACAGCGGTCACACGTCAATTCACATATCAATCATTCATTTGCGAAATGAATGAACTGAATTGATTTACTGGCAGATCTGGATGGGATCTTTAAAGGAGCCCCTGTCAGGTTGGACTGTGTCTGTTAGGTGTGATTAAAGCTGACATGCATGCAAAATCTAAATGATATTGTTTGTTGGCTCCAGTTGAAGAAAAAAAGTGACGCGTGACATTATCGCACAAAGACAGTTATCGCCACAACACGGCAAAGACTTTAGGGCCGACTGATAACTCTTACAGATATTGATCACACATTCACACACGTCCTCAGTGCACTCGTACACTATGCTATTCTGTGATGTATCGTCAGTAATATTCACTGATATGGATTAAGCACCAATTGTTACTAATACGACCCGAAATGAAACCCAACATGTATAGCGGTGCAGATCATTTGCACAGAGGTGGTATGTGTTTGCCTCCTGTATGTAATACATTATGTACATTATGTATGTATGTAATACATTATGTAATGCAGACAGTAGGCTACACTGGGTGTATACTCAGTGTAAACAGCTGCTCCATGTCTGCTCTGGAGGATATAATTAACCTACCTTTACTCATCTAGATCTAAAAAACACTATAAATGGACAAAAATGATGAGTTTTGTAAAGGCTGTTCACAAATACAGAGGGGGGTCCTGGTGGGTCTGAGGCCACCTGACCACCTCAATAGCAACATGTCAGGGGTCAAGGCAGGTATGTGTTACTTGCCATTGACACTAAAATGTATTCTTAAAGCTTACTAACGCACAACAGTTTTCATTATTCCCCTTCGGATCAATTTGATCCAGTGCTTTTCGTGAGAACCTGGATGGCATTTCTGCTCAAAAAACGATAATAACAAATTTAGTTTTAGACATTTATTTACATGTATCTACCATTGTATTCATATATTTCCCTGCTTTTGTGAACCTAAAACCTTTGGTAAACCAGTTTCCATCACCAAAACTGAGTTACCACCTGAGTAAAGCTAGGTTTTCACAAGCAATATGAAGAATTTCCAAAAATCGAGATTCCATTTTTCAGCTTTAGTGTCATATTGTAACGTTTTTCTCTGTACACTTTTGCCTTATGACAATGGTGCCTCATTATATAGATAGATGTGATTGTTCTGCAATTTATGATGTAAAACATGGGTATGTATCTTATATGCAAGTGGCTTAAAAAGGTGAATTTAAGAAATGTAACATCGAGAAAATCGAGTGAAAATGACCTCAGTGTTCCAAGGGTTAAAGCAGTTCATCGTCTCTCCTCTTCTTGGACAGCAGGACAGCAACAAGCTGATCCCAGGTCTGTGTCTCAGGCTCATGTGAGAGAGGCGGAGCTGTGTAGTTTTGTGAGTGGTGGTATTGTTACGCCATCAGCCTTTACGTGTGTGCAAAGTGTGTACAGCTTATTTACCTTTGGATTGCACACAAAGTCCTTGTATGTGTGACTGACTTTGCAATAAACCGTTTCTGATTCTGACTTAAACTATAGGGACATGACCAAATCTCTTCTATTTCCTCCTGTTTCAGTCGGCAAACTACAACACTCAGAGTCAACATGTGGCAAGGAGAGGAGCCTCCTCTGGCTCTCTATCTTCACCCAGACTGCGTTTTAATTCAGCTAAACTAACGATTTAGTCGCAATTTACATATTTTCTGCTTCTGTTGTCAACAAAAACAAAAGGAAAGAAACAAACATGCTACCAGTTTAGCTCAAGGTAGCGTTTATGATGTCTCAGTGACGTAATCAGAGACATCCATCAGATCCCTAGTTTCATAATCTGGTGATGAGTTCTGAAGCACATGCTTATAAGTAGAGCTTTTTATTAACGTTTCTCAAATTTTTTATTAAAAGTCATCGCTCCAGATCTTGTCTCAGTTGTCCAGCCTATTGAGGCGCCGGCTTCTTCTAACCTGATGGTTGGGTCTCTGCACAGTGGGGAGAAAACATGGACAGCTGGTGAAAGAGGGAACGAGAGCAAAAGAAGAGGTGGAGCTGAGATGGAGCGCATTGGTGGGAAGCCCTGGAGGAAAGCTCAACTAAAAATGTCAAAATTACAGCTCTGTTCACAAGCAGGGGTCATGTTTAATTTAATAAACAAATGTCTGTGAGCGCCTACGAACGATGCTATGAATCCAGACACGAGAGCGTTTGATGTTCCGACGTTGGTGGGACTTCCACAACACGTACAAAGCAGAACTAGTGGTTATGTCTTCCATGGTGAACGGCAGGAATAAATGGCTCAGTTTGGAGATAAGCCACTCCCTCTCTCCGGCACCATAAAGCAAATGACGCGAATAACCACGCGATGTAACACAATGCAAAAAATGTGTGCGCCGTTTGGTGTGAATTCAGCATAAGAAAGCAGAAAATGTGTATCAATGGATATCAATATATGGAGATAATATTGAAAACAAAGACCTGTTTAGTTGTTTCTGTCGAGTGGAGGCACCTGTAATTCAGAACTCATAAAGCTTCATGTTGATCAAAAGAAATCCAGTCCGAGCTCTAAGGAAACGTTAGATGAAACCAAACAGATTACACACATGAACATGTTCTCCTGTCGCCTCAATATGAAAGTGCAATTGACTCAACTCATGAGACTCGATAGTGGAGTAATACAACGGAGAGGTGTGTTATGACATGAACGGCATACAGAGATACAGGATCAGTGATGTGCAGTGACTGTGTGGAGATTGGCCTGAGCTTCACTCTACTGCTGTCACAGTAGACTGGAATAATACCCCAGCATACAGAGATATGAGAGTATATGGCCAACAGTATGTCAACATATAGTCATCTAAATGCTCGGTTTACCTTGGCCACACTAAAATGCAAGGGTGCTGTGTTCAGATGTATCCCCAGTGGAGACGCCTCCAAACAGCTCACAGAGAATGGAAGGCCACAATGTACAGATTAAAAGGTTCCAGATGTATCTGGCTTAGTGTGGAGGTAGTATTCATGCTGTTTCTGTATTGATTCTTATTTTCTCATTAAATGTGATTTTCAGATACGTGAAGGCAGTAACGCTCGTCGGGGGAAAGACATGCTCTGGCACCAGCCACCGATTTCATCACCCTTTCGGTGAGTTTGCACTATTTGAGGTGTTTTGTGTTCTGCGCAGTAAATGCTACACACATGTGTTCTTTACAAGGGCGAGACGACCCTGAGACACTTGATTTGATTTGGTTAAGAGATAATTTGCAACCTTCAGGGATGGAGTGGGATGAATTGGTTTTCCTCTCAAAAACAGACGTAGGAAGCGAGAGGATGGAGAGCAAGGTGAGGATAGAGGAGGAAATCTTCGGGAGGAAATAGTGAGAATGATAAAGCCGATGCCATAACTCACCATAGAGGAATGGACAGTACAGAGAGAGAGAAAAATAAATAAGAATAGAGAGACAAACAACAAAAAAACAGAAGCAATCCACACAAGGGCGCAGTGAAAAATGCTCTCTCTCTTCTCAGCGTCAGGCCATTCAGAAATCTGATAAGCGAATATCCTCCCAAGCAGTGCCGCCTCCGCCGCCATCACTACAGACTTAAGGGCGAGCACGGTGCGCAGTGTTTATCGCCCCATTGCCGTCATTAGGGATCGCACAGATTAGCCTTGACATTCTCGCAGATGAGAGGGGTAACAAAGGGAGCGAGCTATTAGCATGCTAATGCAAATCGAAAGAGTTCAGAGCGGCCCTTTCATCCGGCTTTAAGCCCTCTATTGCGGAGGAAAGTGCACAGATAATATATTTCTGACTCACCTGTGAGCATGTCTGCGTGCACGGGTGTGTGGATCTTTGCATTCTCAGTGTGTGTGTGAGTGTGTGTGCCATGCTCAGGTTGTTTCACAGTCACAATAAATGAGGCTACATTTGAGCCACTTAGCAGTGGCAGAGACATTGCTATAAAGATTAAAAGACAAACATGTTTAACTGTTCACAGCTACTTGCAGTGGTCATTAGGCAGGCGAGGCTTCCATTATTTGCCTGTAACTGCTGCTTGTTAGTCTGCCTTTCTTTCTCTCACAAGATGGCAGTGTACCGCCTTGGTTTCTTTTGTTCCAGAGGGACAGACCGCGGCTCCTGGACACATTCAAGGCTTTTTGTTTGGACTTTGAAGAGAAAGAGGTAGCGGCTGAAGCATACAAAAGCTGCTGGTAGCGTCTTTCAATCCTAATAATGTGCTGCAAAGAGTTGTGTGTGGTCTTATTGATTGGACAACTTGCCTGACTTAGAAACAATGGCTTTGCTAAGTGTGTGTGTGTGTGTGTGTGTGTGTGTGTGTGTGTGTGTGTGTGTAGACTGGAGTGCTGTGAATCTCATTGAGCGCATGTATGTGTACGTGTGCGCGGACATAGTATTTATGTGGGTGCACATGTGCCTCAATTGTGTTTGGAGTGATACGTAAGCACCATTGTCTCATGTTACTTTGCATTGATAATTTCAGCTTCTTCCTTTTGTTCATGCAGCTGCATCGTTTGTTGAAAATGAGGACAACACGCCTCAAATCCCTTGCGACCCTCATATGGCTGTAAAAAAAATAGAAAAAAATAAATAGAATGGCATATCAAAAAAAGGACCAACATGCAATTCTTTAAGTGTAAATCTACTCCTGCTTTCTCATTTTCTCGGATAAATGGGCATTAAAAGAATTTAGTCAAATGAGTCCATTATTTCGTCCACTTACTGACAATCCTGTCCTTTGAACATGTCTTCAGCGGCTCTGCACAGAGAGCATGTGGTCCATATTGCTGCTGAATGACATTGCTATTGGCTGCAATGCGAATGTAAGTGTCTGGATGAGCATCAAGCCAGGGAGATAAGGCCCTCTCTAAAGAGAGATCACATTGAGAGTGTGGAAGAGTCAGCAGCCTCTCACGGCAGCTAACGGATAGCTCGTCATGACAATACAATATCAATACAACATCTGCTGCACATATAGAAGCCACTGTGCTGGGTTTTTCAACTCAAGAGCAAAGCTTCAAAAAAATAATGCTTTCTACTTTGAATAAATGACGCATTTTTACTTTAGTTATTAATAACGTGCTGTTAGAAACTGTCATGTCAACGGAAGGGGACGGTAAAGTGGAATCATACGCAACAAACACACACAATTCAAGTGATTAGAAAATAAAAGAGGGTATTCTTATTGATAAAAAAAACTTAAGATTAGTAATTTGAGCTATGTATTATGAGCTGCTTAGAGCTGGTGTGAGGAAGTTAATAAGATGATAATTATCTCTAATATCTACTTATGTTGCTGAAAACATCACCTTCAAACAACTGTAGATATGCAAGTTTCTCACCAAAAACGTCCTTTTATAAGATATTTGTAAAACAACAAACAACGTGTCTCAATGCAGAGAACAGGAATTTATAGATAACTTCTTCAGTTATTATGGTTATAAAACCAGGATTTACAGCGCTAGACAGCCTCTCTGCTTTTTTAACTGACTCGAACCAGATTATATTTTGTAGGAAATGTACACATTAAATACAATAAATGATGACACAATAAAAAACTAAATATGGTGCGGCTAGAGGATGATGTTACATATATATATATATATATATATATATATATATATATATATATATATATATATATATATATATATATATATGTATATTAGAATGTGGAGAAAGTGTTCAAAAGAAGAATTGGTTCTTTAGCTTCGTAAAGATAATTTGACTGGAAAGAGAGCAGTGATGCAACATACCTCTGACTGACCCAATGCATCATGGGTTACAGCTTGCCCTCAGTAGCCTTCAAGAACAACAACAACAACAACAACAACAACAACAATAACAACAACTCCTTTCAACAGGGATAAATGGATAACTATTCAAAGAAGACATTCATTTTTGGATTTATAAGTTTTCTGTATTCCAAAACAATGAAGTTCCATACTGGATTACAAAGTTTCTAAAAGGGTCACAAACGCACCAGAGTCCAACATGGGAAAGCCTCAAAGGCGACAGAGGAGAGGCACTTTTAACTGAGCTTCTTGACCGTTCCAGAGTTTTCAAAAAAAGTGTAATTAGAGTACTACTTCATCACCAACCTCAGCGGGGTTTAGTTTGTCACCCATCCGTACTCTCGCATTGTCATCGTTTTGTTTCCTTCTCATTCACTCACCTCCGCGTACATGCTCATCACGCTCGTATACAGACACATGGACGCTGTGTCTGTCGCTACCATCTGTGGAATAAACAAGTGGCCCAGAGGTCAATTTACCCGGATGATTCAGGACGAAAACTAAATGGCCAAAGTGGTAGTGCCCATCACACTGTTGGATCCAGCCACCAATCAGGTTGGGAGGCCAGAGAAGAGGAATCAGAAACAGACATCCCAAATTAATCTGCTGAAGGAGTCGACATCCCAGGAAATTCCACTGCAACAGCATTCATTAGTTTGGACGGTGGACGAGGAAGATGATGTTTTGGGCGAGTTCACTTGATTTCTCTCAAAGCCCCCTAACTCAACGTCAAGGGTTGCCGGCCATTGTTCCTCCATGATGTGTTCCAGGGGAGACCAGGGGCAACACACCTAGAAGATCATGAGATTCGCCCTCATGAGGCAGGGAATGTATCGCATTCCACAGAAGTTGGTGCCAGTGTTGGAAGAGGACATTAGTGTCATGTTGGAGCTGGGCGTCATCGAGCCTCCAACAGTGAATGAAGCAATGGCCTGTCAAGAAAGATGGAAGCATCCAGTTTTGCATTAACTTTTGCACAATCTGACTGATGAGTACCTTCTGCCAAGACTGGAGCACCTCATGGATCGGGTCGGCCAACCAATGTTCTTTGCCATCCTGGACCTTTGCGAAGGCGAGTGGCGGTTGCCCTTATCTGAAGCTGTCAAGCCTGGAGCTGCTTTAAGGACGCCTCAAGGACTGGCAGGTTACCAACATGCCTTTTGGTCTCCATGGGGCTCCTACCACCTTTCAGAGTGTGTATGGAAACATGTGCAGCCACTTACCTTGATGATACTGTTGTATACAGTACCTCTTTGGAGGAACATCTGAGTCACTGGAAAACTGTGTTGGTGAAAATCAAGGATGTAGGCCTGACCATCCTGAGAGGGATGTCTTTAAATGTCTTAAATATTAAAGAGGACAACATATTTTCAATTCAGTAGACTGTTATGAACTCTTTCAAAATTCATGAAATTATAGTATATGGTTTGTAACAGACTTGGACATTCAGGGATAACTCACTGTGACTTGATAGTATGGATAGAAATTGGCCCGTGTGGACGAAGATCGTTATTGTTTAAAATGAAAATGTATTCGTGTGGATGTTGCCTGTCAACAAAACTTAGTAAGCATTGTAGTCATTATTTTAGTAGTAGTCACATATAGATGTAAACATTTCTGGACCATTGAGGATGGCAGAGCTTCTTCACTCACTTACTCCTCCTTCTTCTACTGTATGAATGCACTTTGAGGGAATCATATCCGCCGCTTTTCAATTAATAACATATTCAGTTGTGGTTTTCTGTTGCATTACTACCTCCTTTTATCTCTCCGCAACAACAGGAGAAGATGCACGTCTCGTACTCCCTTGCCCACCTCGGTGGTGGAGCTCTGAACACTGGTTCGATACTGAGCGGGAACTTAACAACCAAGCCACCATAACACTTGGACTTTTGTACATGTGATCTGTAATTCTGGTTTTGGGACCTTCACCGCACCATCAGCCATCAGCCTGTGGACGGTCTACCTATAGAAACCAGACTGTTTGTATTTTATTCTAGTTTTGTTTCATTCTTACTTTTGATTTGATCGGTTCTCTGATTGTAGGAGCTATTTATTAATAGTCTAAGTTATTTTTATTCCCAAGTAGTATTGTTTAATTCTAGTTGTTTGCTTATGTAGGCTATGTTTTTAGTTGGTTTGTTAATTGGGTAATGCTGTGGACACCTGTAGGCGGGTCCAGGACTGGGATGCACCTGGGTGGGCCTATGATTTTTTACCAGCATCAGATCAGCTCAGCGGGGAGTCAGCATGGTTTCTTTGTTCTTTTGTTTGTTTGCTTGTTTTGCTAAGTTACAATACATTTTCGAAAAAACGGACTCCCGCATGGACCCTGCATTCTTTTTAGCTGCCTAAACTACAAACATACGGTGCATCACTGGCTTTTGGATTTCGGTTTATTTTCTTTGATTTATATTTATTTTCTTTGATTTCACCGGACAGATGACCACTACACTGACATTTAAAAAAATAAAAACTCATAAAAAAGTATGATATAAATAAAGGACGTTATTATTGTAATTATTGCTGCAACTTGGGCTCCCCATTGATATAGGAACTCAACAGACCTTCTATTGCAGAGCGGAGACTCGTGTGTTCTGACTGCAACTCGGTCAATCCGTCTGTCTCTTATTATTTCTAAATGCAGCACTTAGAGCCGTTCAGCATATTTGCTTGCATGATTCTTACTTTTTCAAAGTTGCTTTGGATAAAAGCATCAGCTAAATTATGTAATGTAATGGAACTAGATTGCTATCAAATTTCCTTGAGGGAAGAACTTGCTTCCTCAAAACTTTAGGAGTAAGTAACTTTTGAGGTACGTTTACTTCACTATTGTGCTAAAGAACTACGCATGTTAATAGTTTGAACAATATATACTATTGTCCCGATATTCTGTCCGATCAAAGAGTTGATGACTGAGCACCAATTCAGGGAGCCGGCATATGAATGAGGTCGCACAAGAAAATAGTTTTTTACGACATTCAAATTTTTCATGCCATGCCATACTATACTATTTTGAATGTATTTTTATTGATAGCATAGTAACTATGCTATCATTTTTCTTAGACCCAGGACACGCTGGAGGGATTATATCTCCCGGCTGGCCTTGGGACGCCTCGGGGTCCCCCAGAAGGAGCTGGAAAGTGTTGCGGGTGAGAGGGAAGCCTGGTCGGCCTGCTGGACCTGCTGGATGAGCGGCTGATAATGGATGGATGGATATACCATGACATTTTCATGTCATGTTCCTGGCATACTATACTATCAATTAAAAAAAAAGTTGTATTATTAACTATGGCCTTCTATATCATATTTTATTAGTTTTATGACAAACTATAACATGACCTTTTATTCCCCCTTTTATTCTGATGCCATACCATCTTATATATTCTCACTATTACCTTAAATATCATTGCACTGTTGCTGTCGTTGACTGTTGAATGTTGTTTGTCTCGTCTAATGTATGCACTTTCCGCCTAGCAAAATTTCTCGTTTGTGTAAACATTCCTGGCAATAAACGGTTTCTGATTCTGATTGTATAACACTAAAAGCATACTATACTATTATGTTTTATGACATACTATATTATGACATGTTTATTGAAACCTTTATGGCATACGGTAGTGACATATTTTGAGCATTTTTATGACACTTTTTTTATGGCATACCATACAATGAAATATTGAATTAAATTGTTTTATGGCACTATGATACATGTTTGACATGCTACATAATTATCTTTTTTAAGGCCAACTATAGGTTGACTTTTTTTTCATGACATTTACTTTTTTTATGGCCGCATGACATTTATGGCAGTCTTAACTACATTTTTATGCTATAGTATACTATGATATGTTCATACTTTTTTACGGCATACTACATATAAACACCCACTCAGACACCTGCAGCTTAGACCCAATTTCCTCAAAAACATCCATCATCTTTTGAAAAATATATGAAGCTGTAGTATCATTATAGTTCATATTTCCTGACAAAAAAAGAACAAAGGGAATTTTAAGCCTATAAAACAAGAGACACAGCAAGCTTCGACTTTCCCTTTAAAATATGCTCCACTGTGGATAAGCAGGTGACCTCCATTAAAGGAACTGAAGCCCTGTACAGATAAATATAGAAAGGTGAGAGATAAAGTGGATAAACCTGCAGTATTATAGAAGAGAAAAAAAACAAGATGGAGCAAAAAGCAGAGCAGTGGGAGGAATTGTAAAGGGGCCACTTTGTTTTTTGCAGTGTGATTGAATCTATCTGCCACATATCACACTCCAGAGACTGAGCTCTTTAGCAGGCGAGCTGAACATGTTAACATCTCTTTTTGTCCCGGTCTTCATGCCCTTTTCTTTCTCTTTTGCCTCTTTCTGTTTTGCCCAAAAAGCCCACCACCTAATTGCTGGTCAGCTGCCATCGATCTGGAGGCCAAGTGCAAAAGCATCGACTTTTCCTTGTCAGGCCCTGCAGATAGATGCTGGCTTATTATTTTGGTTCAGCCCCCAAATATCGAGACACACAGTCAAGGGACTCTTGGCTCCATTGATTAACCATTAAAAGGCAGGCCATCCTTTGGGTGCGTGTCCTGTAGAGTGTGAAAGGTCAAAATCACACACAGGTGTTGATGGTGAAAGCAAATTCCATCCTTCATCCGCTGTGGCACTTGACCCTTCAACTGGTCAGGGTTTAGCTCTCCATGTGCCGAAGGAGCTGTTGAGGAGCGTCTTCCGCTTCCTGGCAGTACTCGAGAGCGTCCTCAGTATTAACACCGGCTCTTTTCATCAGCACTCAAATGCCTGTGGTCACAAGGCAATATGACGATGCAGCAGAAGTCACCCAGTAAATATGATATGAATAATTTGTGGTTACTCATGCAGCACTAAATCAAGGGTCATTGCAGTTGAACCCGCTGGGGACTGAGGTCATTTTCTCGATTTTACATAATTTCTTAAATTCACCTTTTAAAGGCACTTGCATATGAGATACATACCTTGTGTTACATCAAAAATTGCAGAACAATCTCAGCTCTCTATATAATGAGGCACCATTGTCCTAAGGCACAAGTGTAAAGTGATAATTTGGCCCTAAAGCTGAAACAATTGAAGCTCAAATTTTGAAATTCTTCATATCTCTTGTGAAAACATAACTTCACTCATGTGGACGAACTGTTTTGGTGATGGGAATTGGTTTACCAAAGGTCTTAGGTTCACAAAAGCAGTGGAATAAATAAATACAATGATAGATAAGTGTAAATAAATGTCTAATACCAAATTTTGTATTATTGGTTTTTGAGTAGAAGTGTTGTCTGTCACTACTTTCATCAAAATGAGAGAGTGACTGAGATAAAATGGGACTGAAGAATGACTTCACACTACAGACCAAGCTTCACGGGGTGTGCAAATGAAAAGTTTATGTTACAACTGTTTTTGTTTTCAAATACCTTGAGTACTATTTGTATTATATAGAAAAACAAACTATTTACAATGTTTACAACATGTGCATATTTCAGTTTCTTATTTCAAGAACAGTTTTCAGAAAAAGAACAACACATGTACTCTGTATATATATATATATATATATATATATATATATATATATATATATATATATATATATATATATATATATATATATATATATATGTACTATGTACTCTTTTGTTCTGCAGTACACTGCAAGAAAACACAGGTTTTCAGGTGGGTAGTGTGTTGTCTATCTAACTGAAAACCAGTGTATTTTTGCAGCGGAGGTGGGTGGGTAGGTCCTTCGGGATTTCCTGAGTGTTCATTGGGTAGTTTCACACAAAATGTCGACGGACACCTGAATTGACAAATAACGGTGAAAGGCGAAGCTCGACACAACATTTAAATCTTATTTCTGTGCAGTTTTATCGCGAAAATATGAATATATACAAAACCTAAACATTGTAAAACGCAGATCCGCGCTGCAAGTTTCGTAAGTGTTAAGTACATATGGATTCCTATGCTCTTTCAGAACTAAAAACTATACAAACAATTTCATTTCCATACAATGCACAGTAGAAGTCTCAGTAAATCAATATTTTTACATTCGTGAATATACCCATAATATACCCTTGTTTGAAAGCCAAAGGTCTATATGACTCTATTGGGACATGTTTGACATACAAGAGACTCTGTTTTACTTCATGGCAGGACTCAGTTAGCAACTTCTTCACACAGTTGACAGCAATCTTGCTGCTATCTCGTCTCACTGAGTCACAGCACAGTAGTTTCAAGGAATGTGTGGGTAAAAAACAGACAAGAAAAACAGACAGCTTCATTTTTAAGGCCCAATTTAACCACATCAAAACCCTCTGCTCGAAAGGGTTTTTAATTAAGCAATAAGGTACGAGAGGCAGTACTGTATCGTCAATAATGTACTGTTCAAGGGAGTTGTTAGGCCCGACGCTCAGCGGAGGGCCGGCAAACCCTTGTTTGTCGGTTGGAAGCAGGGTGGAGGATGACACTCAGCCACCGATGTAAAGAAGTGCTCTCGTTGCTTCTGTCCGTCTTTTCTCCGTAATTTTTCTCCTCCATGATGTTTAGAGAACTTGCCTCACGTCGGGAAATTTCCGACGCAATTATCTCTCACTGGATATTATCACGATTTTGTTATCAAACCCTTTTCATTCCTCATCTTAGTTTCCGGTTGTATGCACTCGCTCCCCGCTAACTAGTCTCTCTCAGAGCGTTATCTGCTCTTCTCTCCTGATGGTGAGCCGTATCAACGTTTGACTGTACAGCAGGAACAGGGACCACAAATACATTATTCACCGCTGACATCTCATCAAAAGTCATTCCCCCCAAAATATCAAAGTTTACACGAAACATGTTAGGTAACTGTCAAGCTTGAAATGACAACTAACGGTCGCGCAATTTAAATCTGCCTGTTATTTTGGTGCGCACTGATTTGGAACACTCTAAATGTAAACAGGCTGTACAGTACTTTATGGCTGAATAAAGTACACCCCGTGACTCACTCTCAACCAATCAGAATGCTTGATTTGATCTACCCGTATTATAAAAGGTTTTAAGGGACTGATGAACATAAGACATAAGCTTTTTGGAGGCAACCCACTCTTGGTATTTTGAGGTGGTTTGGGGTATTGTTATGCAACATCTGTTGGAAATGCTGATTAGTTCTAGAAATGAGTTCAGTCATAATTTAGATACTCCTCATATTTGGTACCAGACCTGTTATTTTATCATTTTAGTACTTACTCTGCCTTTGCTGTTTTTTTTGAGGGCACAAAGTTAAAATGCATGGCCATCAAGTCCATGGAATACATTTTTTATTTAATTAATTTAATTGGTGCCTCCTTTTGTTGTGATGTATTTAGAGTTGAGCTGAGAGTTCTACTCCAACTGACGTCCACAATAAACAACTGAGTAGGTGCAGGTTATGCTGTCTCTCTGTATGTTCTACTACTATGTGAATATAGAGGCCATAAAGACCTGCCATACTATGGCTGATGTTAATTAAGTAATGTGCAGAATAAGGCTGAGTGTGCATGAACTTTTGATTCAGGAATTACAACTATTGGAATAGTATATAGTATATTGATAGTTATCATCATTGATGAAGGTACCGAGAGTCAGAAAGCAACAGATATCTCCACACTGTATTGTGGCTGTGTTTGAAGGGCCTTTCACACTGGATGTAGTTTGAGCTGCTCAGCAAAAAGCAGTCGTTGTACCAAGCATGCCATTGTAAATGATTAGTTAATAAAAATACATTTTCCTCATAATTAGGCAATTTCGTATACTATATATATATATATATATATATATATATATATATATATATATATATATATATATATATATATATATATACATACATCACATACGAGCTGCGTAGACTAATCAGGTATTTTTTATCAGAGCGGAGCGGAGAGACGTTCTAGTCGGATGTCTATGTCTTTGGAGGCCTCCAGAATGGCAGCAGGTGAAAACATGGGATTACATTTGTGTCAAAAGATTTGTCATATATAGCCTGGCCCCAGGTACGAAATCTGGTTATGTTCTGTTATGTGTGCAGCGTTACAGTTGATGGTGAGAAATGAGAATTCAGAGTCTCAACAAAAGACACTCTAAAAACCGTATAAACAGGAAAGAGGAAGAGCAGAAAACAGCCAGATCAGCTCATGCGGGGCATCAAGGTCACGGCAGCTGCAGGGCACCGGATCTATTCAGGGGCATGAGGCCAAACTCACGGCCGCCATAAAATACAAGCCCTGTTTGGTACGCACCGAAGAAAAAAGAGAAAGGAAAGAGAAAAAAAAGGAATGGCTTTACAAAACCACCATGCATCAATTTTAAATTTACAAACAAAATGCATGAAAAATAACAAAATAATAAATGATCTCTCAGAGGTTGTCACAGAAGGCAGCAATAGCATAACACAGGAATATGAAGTTGCTTTATAAGTGTATCAGAAATGACAAGCATAGATTTGATAGGACTCTCAGCATCAAAGGGAAACACTGTGAAAAACAAATGTATGTGCAGTCATACTTATCTGATCAGGCTACAAGCCAAACCGTGGCTTCCAATTTATACCAGAACTTTTGTCACACATACAAAGTCATTTTTTCTTGTCTGGGAAACACTTTGAGCGATTCTCGGTGCCAAATGAAAACAAATGATGGAGGCAACATTTCTTTTGTTATTTTCATTGGCGTTGGGGTTTGTGTGTGGCAACAAAAAAAAAATAAAAAAAGAATAAAACACGGACGAAAATGCAATGTTTATTGTTTTGTGAGCGATGAGCCCTGCCAATTCTCCACACAAACAGATAATGAGTTAACACGGGAGGGAAAGTAATTCTGCCATGTGTTGACAGGGACGTCACGTCGGAGCTCGTCCAAGTCGTCGCTCTCTCCTGGTCCGGCCTGATCGTCCAGCCTCAGCCAGCGGATGATCATTTTGCACAGCACCTCGGAACGATCGGGCCGAGGGAGATTAGAGAAGCCATCGCATCCCATCTCCTCCCTTGTAGCTCGCCTTCAGCCACACTCCTGCCTGCGACTTGGCAGACATGCAAATGATCCTGTCAATATCATCCCAGCCGCACTCCCCACAGCCCCCAACCCGGCAAATAAGTCATGCCTATTTGCTGAAATAGGGTGCTGTGACCCGGGCTGGCTGTCACACCACATATTGCTTCTCCACAGTCACTTTGGAGATAGCGCTGACATCTCAACTAAGGGATGGAAGAGAAAGGGGGGGGGGGGGGGGGGGGGGATTTATATGTTGGGCTGCATTTATTTATGGCATAATAAGAACCACTTTGGCAGCATTTAGAGGAAACCATTTCAAATTCCATGTCTATACAAATGCACATGTAGAGGAAAACAATGGCATTCATACGTCTGTTCCAGTTTTAACTAAGCCAGGATGATAGTCATTATATATTGTCTAATTGTATGGAATAATCTGTTCCTATGGAGACTTTACTCTCCACATGTAACTTTTTAAATCCTTTATCACTGCTGGAATAACAAGCAATCTTGCCAGATGATGTTGAGTTGAGATTTCTGAATTGCTACAAAAAGGTTCTGATAAACATATTTGTACAAAATTAAATGAATAAATGAATACTTTATAGGATCACGTTCACGTCTCAGGTCAATGTTTTGCTGGAGCAGCTTTGGTCGCGATTTGCAACTTTTCCTCCTCGTCGTGGGTTTCAGTATTTACACCAGCTCTGCACATCAGAATTTTGTGATTTTCTCCCATCTTGAGATGCAGATGTGCTGAAGCTTACTCAAGTTGGATAAGGAGCGTCTGTGACGGTCTGTCTTTAAGTTATTCAAAGGGATTTTCAAAGGGATTTAACGCTGAGTTCTGGCTGGGTGACTCAAGGACTTTTCATATTCGTTGTCAGAAGCCATTCGAGTGTAGATTCAGTTGCATGATTAAGGTTAAGGTCCCAGACAAGAGTTGTTCCCTAAAACTATGCTTTTTTGGTACATTTCTTTTAAGATATGCACTTTGTTTTCCATTCTTTGTTCTATCTTCTTACAGGTCTCCTCGATCTATGATGAAATCCCTGCCACTGCATGACACCAGAACATGTGGTTTCAACCGCATTCTCCACTGTCTCCAACACTGGAAACATCAACTCAAGGTCATTTATATAATTCTTCTTCTTCTGGGGCTAAAACTATTTTAAATGTAAGAAATACTATTGGTGTCTATATTTCAATTCAATTCAATTTATTGTGTATAGCCCAAAATCACAAATTTGCCTAAAATGCCCTTACAATCTGTACACACACGACATCCTCTGTCTCAGCCCTAACTATAAACCTGAGCCAGCCCTAACTATGAACCTGAGCCAGCCCTAACTATAAACCTGAGCCAGCCCTAACTATAAACCTGAGCCAGCCCTAACTATAAACCTGAACCAGCCCTAACTATAAACCTGAGCCAGCCTTAGCTATAAACCTGAACCAGCCCTAACTATAGACCTGAACCAGTCCTAACTATAGACCTGAACCAGTCCTAACTATAACCTGAGCCAGTCCTAACTATAACCTGAGCCAGCTCTAACTATAAACCTGAACCAGCCCTAACTATAAACACTATCAAAGAGGAAAGTCTTAAGTCTACTCTTAAATGTTGTGACTGTGTCTGCCCCCCAGACTGAAAGTGGAAGCTGATTCCACAGAAGAGTTGATTGATAACTGAAAGCTCTGGCTTCCATCCTACATTTGACTTCAATTCAATTCAGTTTATTTTGTATTGCACAAAATTACAAATTTGCCTCGGAGGGCTTTACAATATGTACACACATCCCTGTCCCAGGACCTCACATCGGATCAGGGAAAAAAGTGAGTGCAGCTCTCTAGTGTGGTAATATGGTACTATGAGCTCTCCAGTGGGGTAATTTGGTACTATGAGCTCTCTAGTGGGGTAATATGGTACTATACGCTCTCTAGTCGGGTAATATGGTACTATGAGCTCTCTAGTGGGGTAATATGGTACTATACGCTCTCTAGTCGGGTAATATGGTACTATGAGATCTCTAGTGGGGTAATATGGTACTATATGCTCTCTAGTGTGGTAATATGGTACTATACACTCTCTAGTGGGGTAATATGGTACTATATGCTCTCTAGTGTGGTAATATGGTACTATACACTCTCCAGTGGGGTAATATGGTACTATGAGCTCTCTAGTGGGGTAATATGGTACTATGAGCTCTCTAGTGGGGTAATATGGTACAATACACTCTCCAGTGGGGTAGTATGGTACTATACACTCTCTAGTGGGGTAATAGGGTACTATGAGCTCTCTAGTGGGGTGATATGGTACAATACACTCTCTAGTGGGGTAATATGGTACTATACGCTCTCTAGTGGGGTAATATGGTACTATATGCTCTCTAGTCGGGTAATATGGTACTATGAGCTATCTAGTGGGGTAATTTGGTACTATGAGCTCTCTAGTGGGGTAATATGGTACTATACGCTCTCTAGTCGGGTAATATGGTACTATGAGCTATCTAGTGGGGTAATATGGTACTATGAGCTCTCTAGTGGGGTAATATGGTACTATACGCTCTCTAGTCGGGTAATATGGTACTATGAGATCTCTAGTGGGGTAATATGGTACTATATGCTCTCTAGTGGGGTAATATGGTACTATACACTCTCTAGTGGGGTAATATGGTACTATATGCTCTCTAGTGTGGTAATATGGTACTATACACTCTCCAGTGGGGTAATATGGTACTATGAGCTCTCTAGTGGGGTAATATGGTACAATACACTCTCCAGTGGGGTAGTATGGTACTATACACTCTCTAGTGGGGTAATAGGGTACTATGAGCTCTCTAGTGGGGTGATATGGTACAATACACTCTCTAGTGGGGTAATATGGTACTATACGCTCTCTAGTGGGGTAATATGGTACTATGAGCTCTCTAGTGGGGTAATATGGTACTATGAGCTCTCTAGTGGGGTAATATGGTACTATACGCTCTCTTGTGTGGTAATATGGTACTATACACTCTCCAGTGGGGTAATATGGTACTATATGCTCTCTAGTGCGGCAATATGGTACTATGAGCTCTCTAGTGGGGTAATATGGTACTATGAGCTCTCTAGTGGGGTAATATGGTACTATACACTCTCTAGTGGGGTAATATGGTACTATGAGCTCTCTAGTGGGGTAATATGGTACTATACACTCTCCAGTGGGGTAATATGGTACTATATGCTCTCTAGTGGGGTAATATGGTACTATACACTCTCGAGTGGGGTAATATGGTACTATACACTCTCTAGTGGGGTAATATGGTACTATATGCTCTCTAGTGTGGTAGTATGGTACTATACACTCTCCAGTGGGGTAATATGGTACTATGAGCTCTCTAGTGGGGTAATATGGTACTATACACTCTCCAGTGGGGTAATATGGTACTATACACTCTCTAGTGGGGTAATATGGCACTATGAGCTCTCTAGTGGGGTGATATGGTACTATACACTCTCTAGTGGGGTAATATGGTACTATACACTCTCTAGTGGGGTAATACGGTACAATACACTCTCCAGTGGGGTAATATGGTACTATACACTCTCTAGTGGGGTAATATGGTACTATGAGCTCTCTAGTGGGGTGATATGGTACTATACGCTCTCTAGTGGGGTAATATGGTACTATGAGCTCTCTAGTGGGGTAATATGGTACTATGAGCTCTCTAGTGGGGTAATATGGTACTATACACTCTCTAGTGGGGTAATATGGTACTATACACTATCTAGTGGGGTAATATGGTACTATATGCTCTCTAGTGGGGTAATATGGTACTATGAGCTCTCTAGTGGGGTAATATGGTACTATACACTCTCCAGTGGGGTAATATGGTACTATGAGCTCTCTAGTGGGGTAATATGGTACTATGAGCTCTCTAGTGGGGTAATATGGTACAATACACTCTCCAGTGGGGTAATATGGTACTATACACTCTCTAGTGGGGTAATATGGTACTATGAGCTCTCTAGTGGGGTGATATGGTACTATACACTCTCTCGTGGGGTAATATGGTACTATACACTCTCTAGTGGGGTAATATGGTACTATGAGCTCTCTAGTGGGGTAATATGGTCCTATACGCTCTCTACTGGGGTAATATGGTACTATACGCTCTCTAGTGGGGTAATATGGTACTATACGCTCTCTAGTGGGGTAATATGGTACTATACACTCTCTAGTGGGGTAATATGGTACTATGAGCTCTCTAGTGGGGTAATATGGTCCTATACGCTCTCTACTGGGGTAATATGGTACTATACACTCTCTAGTGGGGTAATATGGTACTATACGCTCTCTAGTGGGGTAATATGGTACTATGAGCTCTCTAGTGGGGTAATATGGTACTATACACTCTCCAGTGGGGTAATATGGTACTATATGCTCTCTAGTGGGGTAATATGGTACTATACACTCTCTAGTGGGGTAATATGGTACTATATGCTCTCTAGTGTGGTAATATGGTACTATACACTCTCCAGTGGGGTAATATGGTACTATGAGCTCTCTAGTGGGGTAATATGGTACTATACACTCTCTAGTGGGGTAATATGGTACTATACACTCTCCAGTGGGGTAATATGGTACTATACACTCTCTAGTGGGGTAATATGGCACTAAGAGCTCTCTAGTGGGGTGATATGGTACTATACACTCTCTAGTGGGGTAATATGGTACTATACACTCTCTAGTGGGGTAATACGGTACAATACACTCTCCAGTGGGGTAATATGGTACTATACACTCTCTAGTGGGGTAATATGGTACTATGAGCTCTCTAGTGGGGTGATATGGTACTATACGCTCTCTAGTGGGGTAATATGGTACTATGAGCTCTCTAGTGGGGTAATATGGTACTATGAGCTCTCTAGTGGGGTAATATGGTACTATACACTCTCTAGTGGGGTAATATGGTACTATACACTATCTAGTGGGGTAATATGGTACTATATGCTCTCTAGTGGGGTAATATGGTACTATGAGCTCTCTAGTGGGGTAATATGGTACTATACACTCTCCAGTGGGGTAATATGGTACTATGAGCTCTCTAGTGGGGTAATATGGTACTATGAGCTCTCTAGTGGGGTAATATGGTACAATACACTCTCCAGTGGGGTAATATGGTACTATACACTCTCTAGTGGGGTAATATGGTACTATGAGCTCTCTAGTGGGGTGATATGGTACTATACACTCTCTCGTGGGGTAATATGGTACTATACACTCTCTAGTGGGGTAATATGGTACTATGAGCTCTCTAGTGGGGTAATATGGTCCTATACGCTCTCTACTGGGGTAATATGGTACTATACGCTCTCTAGTGGGGTAATATGGTACTATACACTCTCTAGTGGGGTAATATGGTACTATACACTCTCTGGTGGGGTAATATAGTACTATACGCTCTCTAGTGGGGTAATATGGTACTATGAGCTCTCTAGTGGGGTAATATGGCACTATGAGCTCTCTAGTGGGGGAATATGGCACTATGAGCTCTCTAGTCGGGTAATATGGTACTATAAGCTCCTTAAGATATGATGGTGCCTCACCAAATCAAATTCTTGATTTTAAAGGAAGCCAGTGCAGATAAGTTAATATCTGTACATCAGAACTATGATGTGATTCATATACTGTATATCACAGAAATAAGTCTTCATGCATTTGAAACAAATTGAGTGATTGAGTGATTTTTAAATGGCATAATATAGTCCATACATTTTCTCAAGTAAATTGGCGTGAAGTAAATATAGTGCTATGGGTATCAAATGGGGAGCGATTTCCGACACAGCCGAGGTAGTACAATATGCTCTGGAGGCATTCTATTGTTTAGTTTAGCTGTAATATGCAATACATCAGTAGCTTTCCAATATTTATAAAAGCCTCTGCAGTTATTTCCATATGGAGGAGAGAAGTGCAGAGAGATTGAGCCGCCACGGGCCAAATGAAATGAAGCTGCTATCTCACCCAATTAGCGGGTGGGCCAACCAGCCCGGTTCCACCGCACAGTAAATGTGACACGGCTTGACACCAGGACAGTAAAAGGGGCCGACCAATGACTGCTTAGCTTTAAGGGCAGCGGTCTTGGCTTAGAATGTGCTAAACAGAGCGCGGCTCTGGAGGGTGTGTGTGTGTGTGTGTGTGTGCGTGTGTGTGTATGTGTGTGTGTGTGTGTGTGTGTGTGTGTGTGTGTGTGTGGAGGGGGGTGGGGTGGTACCTCTGTTTACCAGGCACTCTGCCTTCAGAAACAGCCTCGTCTTCACCTCGGAACAACAGGAGACATGACAGCCATACGGTCCCTCTGCAGCTGGCTAATTGCGTGCAACATGTCCGTGGAGTGGCTGCTCCAAGCTCCCCACCCCGTCCTCTCTTCTTCTTTTTTTTCACGACCGCGTTGACAATAAAAGGAGACGTGGTCTTATGTACAGGGTCGATGGTCAGTCAGAAACTGACAATAACCATTTAGCTGCGGTTTGATTTAGCGACATTGTAGAATGTTATTCTTCTGCTGAGATGCCACTTAGCAACCACAGGATATGATATGTGTTGTCCAACATCTAAAGAACACAATCCCTCCACATTTCTACTCAGTGAACTATATTTGCCCTCTGCTGTTTCATTTGATTTTCAAAGTGTGGAATATGTGAACTGCATATTGCCTTTAAAGGTTCCCACAATGGAACAAAACTGTTAGTGGAAGGTTCACAATGAGGAGGATTCAAAGGTGTCTGAAATCTCAATGTTGGACGGACTGCAGCGTGACTAGTTTATCGTGCGGGGAATAGTGATGTTAGGCACAGCCAGCGTAAAGAAACCGTGCAGCATCTGTTGAGAGGGTTTCCTTGAGAGGCAGTGCAGACATTAAAGGTCCTCATCGCGATGCATTTGAGTGATTTCGGTTCTTCTTGCGCCAACACGTCCAACAGTCTACATCAATGATGCATAAACACATTTTAAAAACTCATAGCGTTTCTTTTTTTCTACAGCCATGTAACGGCCTGGTAAATCCCTGGATGTGTGTGACCTGCCACAGGCTTGTTGATGGTGTTCCAGCAGTTCCCCTCCTCACACCAATGGCCTGCTCGAGGCTGATGTACAGCGGTGCTATTTATTCCCGTCTTATCTTACCACTCTTCATTATAACCGAAACATGTTCAACTCCTCCTCAGGATTGTTTCTGACAGCACTGGTGCAGATGTGTCAGGAATGTCCGTGAGGTATTTAAGACAAAATCCCTTGTCGTGCCAGGATTAGACAGACGCAATCTCCAAGTCCAATTCTTATATATTTATTTCCTTTATATTTGCACTAAATGAAAGGCGCAATTCAGAGCCTCGGCTCTCTTCCCACGGCTCTCAACAAGGCTACGGCTGAGCAGCTGCTAACAGCGCTAACAGTGCTGACAGAGCTAACAGTGTTTACCTGATGGAGAACCGGAGGATGGGCGCTGCACTTCCACTACGTCATCGTGGCACACACAATGAGCTCGCCAGCGGGGTACAGTCACGTGCACTAACATCGTGCAAAGCCGGCCTGGTTATGTCAACAAAGCAATGAGAATCTGGGATTAAAACACACAAAGGCAGAGTGACTTCATTCTCTGCCCAGGTATCCTCATATCGGTAATAGTTGTTTGCTGCTATATTAATGCTCTGACTGCTTGACATCCTTTACATTTGGAGACATTTTCCCATATATATATATATATATATATATATATATATATATATATATATATATATATATATATATATATATATATATATATATATATATATAATAATAATAATATAACTATTTATTGCTAAAATATTTCAAGAAATATATAAATGAAAAAAAAGTCAAAATATCTCAGTCATAATTAAACTGGAGACACAGTAACGATGTGTGTTTTTGAGTGCATGGGTGTAAAATACAGGACATGGTGGAGACAATAATTCACAGAGCAAAGTGAAGAGTAGGAAACAAACAGGAAGAGAGAAAACGTGTGACCGGCTGAGGCTGCAGGTGGGAATGTACCAGCGCCAGGTTTAACCTTCACAGTAACAATGCAATAGACTGATCAAAGCCAATGACCTACTTTCCCTTGCCTAATTCAATCTAGCCCAAATTTACCTTGAGGGAAGGAAAAGGGAGTCCCGGAAAGGGAAGGGGTCCCTGGAGAGGAAGCGTGACGTCGGGGAAGATGCTATAAACATCAGTAGAGAGTGAAGACAAAAACAAGTGTGGCCCAGGTAGCTCTCCCCAATCCCCTCCAACCCTTCATTGTGCTGTTCATCAAACATTAAGAGAGAGGACGAATACCACAGAGGGAAACAGTGCACATTAAGAACAGTGATGATGAAAAGCCCCCAAATGCATCTGACAAGGAGTAAATATTGAATTGAAAGATAAACAAGGTGAATGGCCTTTATTATTCATGCCAACGGGGAGACAAACGTGACGGCACGGAAAACAACACGTCCTTTATCTGTCTGGTCCTCTCATAAAGCAAGCGTCCTCTCAGATACACTGGAGGCAAGGTCAGGGCAAATTCACACATCGATGTGGCTTCACGCGGCGTTGTGTTTGTGTTGTTTCACTGCTCAACGGCGTCTAGAACTGGCAGAAAGTACTTCTGTGTTCCAACATTATCTCACATTATCAGTTTTTCAACTCCCACCGAAACATCAGCCTCTCCGTGAGTGGGCCATGGAGCACACATTTCTATTCATGTGGCGTAGCACCTTATTGCTAGCTGCTCTGCATTCAGTGGGTCTATTATCCCCACAGATCCATGCTTGGGATGCAAGGCTGGTCGACTTTGATTTCAGCAGTCCTCTCCTTTCAGCACCTTTGTAATGAAGCACAGTAGAGACGTGTGCGCGCGTGTGTGTGTGTGTGTGTGTGTGTGTCTTGGTCATGGGTATATTTGAATGGACAAATAGGCAGTGATCCCTGTGCTACATTTAAAATGTGTACTTCATTATGTTTTTGCATGAAGATTTTACCAGAGCTGGCACAAGGAGACGATTTAGGCAACAACATTCGGACATTATTTTAAGATCTGAAAAGCTCTCCTTGCACTTGATATACAGTCCATCACTCGTCATTTTACCGTCAGCTGGAGCTAGAGATATGCAAGAAATAATAGCCAACTGGGTGCAAGTAATAATCCATTCGGGCAACTTCCCTATCTTCAAACTATCCTCATATACGTAAACTGAATCCGAGAAAGAAATGAGAACAAAAATCGAAATGCATCCATGTAGTGTGTGCAGAGCTTTCCAATTATCTGTAAGTTGTATGGATAAAATCAACTCATAGCATGTGTGTGCACGTGTGTTTATGTGTGCATGTGAATGTTTGTGCGCATAATTGCATGCCCGTTGTGTGAATGTGTGGGAGTGCATGGATTGGACAGATGTTGTCTGGCAATCTGACTCTCTGATCTGAGGCCAGATACCAAGGCATCTAACAACCCAGTGACGTACACACACACACAAACACACACACACACACACACACACACACACACACACACACACACACACCTCACTCCTATCCAACTTAAACTTGGCAGGCTTTACACAGAGGCAATCTTCCTCATCATTAGGCCGGCCTCCCTCTGTGAGAGTACCGGGCAGGGTGACCCCGGCCTCACCTCCCCTCGCATCTTCCACCGCCGCGACCCAGTCAATAGTCATTGTTTCACCGAGTGCCATCCTCTGCTAGAATGTGCCCAGCAAGCATTTTGCTGACAGTGATTTACAGGAAGTTGCCAAGTTCAACCCCAACCTGAATGAGGACAAGTCAAAATAAAATGAAAAAACATTTGATTATGGCAGGGCAAACGTTCTGATGGGAAACGACTTTGGAAACTATTTGTTCGGACCATATTTAGGTCATGATAGAATACAAATGATGCTGATGACAATCATGTTACTGCAGACTATTCACCATTATGTAATTGATAACTTTGTTTTGCTATTCATTCATCTAAACATTGAATATTACTGCAGCTGATTCATTTCTATTTCTGTGTTTGCCTTATTTAGTCTCCATCTTTGGTGCTAAAGGGCTCATTTCTGTGGTGCTTCACACTGAATTATATCATCTGTCAGGACAGTGGTTTGTCTTTAGATTTTCTCCCCAATGTTTTTCATGCTAATATTGACAACTTATTAATCCTGCCAAATTTAAAACATAAAATTTCTTATGTGGCACTTGACAAGGAAAAGAGCTACCAGACGGACAGCATGGGCGGGATATAGGTCTGCATCTGTTTTACAGTAAACGATGCACACGCTAGGGTCTATAACAACGTGAGCCCTTACAACTTGCAGAGCAATATTCAGGACTGCTATAATTCCTCTCCAGTGGTGGATCTTTCTGCAGGTCTCCATCCATCAGACTCACATCCTCGTCCAGACCTCTCAGATATGCTCCATGAGAATCTGGGCCACTTTCCCAACATTCCCTCCCCAGTTAGCTGTCAAATCCCCAGACCACCAGCACTTTAAAGGACACCATTGCTATATATATATTTTTTTTTTTCTTCTCTTTTACATCTCATCTTTATCTTGACTCTTTTTCTTTCTCTCCGTCTCTCTCTTCTCTCCCAGATTGTTATATATGTCCCTGTGCCCAACTGAGTGATCCCGCTGATGAAAAAAAAAAAAAAATACGCCACTGTTAGTTTTTCATCATATTCCAACATCTCCCTTGGTGTTTCATTTGCCGCCAAGCAGAGTTTTGGGCCGATGCCTGTGTGTAGTGCGGGGCTTCTCTCGGCGCAGCAGTGGGCAGCTATAGCTACGCTGCGTTTTTGTTTTGTCCTTTTAGTCCTCCAGGCTGTGTGCATTCATCTCCATGTTGTCTCCAACATAGTCGCCGCCCGCTGTCGCCCGGTCTTAGCAGAGTGAAAACGTACTCCTGCACCCTCTCAGGCCAACTAATTATGGACTTTGATTATTCCCATTTTGTTTCAGTGAGTGCGGCGCCGCTGCCAACAGGCGGGCCGGTAGAAAAGGCCAGCACCATTGATTGTCTCAGTTTCGGGCCTAATTGAGCCAAATGGGAATGGCTGTTGCCAGAGTTCACTCTTCTCCAGTGTTTACATGCTGATCCACCAGAGAGACATTCATTACCGGCTCACTGAAAACTCCTCTAGACATGCTCACACACACAGACACACAAACACATTCACATTCATATTTTGTAGTCATGTTGATAAAGGGTTGACACTCTCAGAGGTTTGCACATACAGCTGTGCCTGCAGATGCTACTGGGAATTATTGCTGTTTTCTGATGGTGCTCGGGTCTACATCACAAAGCCATTATTTCTGTCTCTCTTCCTTTCCCAACATCACAGTTCTTCTGTTCAACCCACACCGGGTTTATGGTCGCAAGTCAGCTTGCTGTAAGAGTTGCTGTCTGATTGAATCATTCAAATTATTGCGTGGTCAATGTGACAAAACAGACAAAGAGCTTTTCTGGAGGCAAAGTGCCCCAGGACATGCTTTTCATTCGTCCTTGTGCTAAAAATGCAAACACTCTGATTGAATCAAAGCAAAAGTGGTGTATTTGTACCAGTGTAAAGTTGTGATGATTTTTAAACGAAGGTACTTTGTCATTATTGCTTTTGAAGACACTGACAGTCACGGCGCCTCGTGCCAACAGGTGCCCGCAGGTCCTCTCTGAAAAGCTTCCTCTCTGAAAAGCTCCCTGCTGCTACAAAACAACCTCTAATGAAAAGATGTCTCTCCCTTCTCCTCAGCTCACAGACAAATCTGTCAGAACAGTTTCGATTAGTTTGAAGTGTTTCGAGTATGATGCCATTTTCACTTTTGGCTCCTCTCCTGTCCTTTTCCCATTTAATACAGATACAACTGTAGGCAGCAGGGAGGATTCACAGGCATTGAACTCCTTGTACTTCTCCGTAACACGGGTTACATTGAGAGGCAATGGGTCGTTTGGGGCACAACAAGTGTTGTTTTTTTCGTGCTGCTGAGTAACTTAGAAAGGAAATCAATTCTTAATGAATGCATGACATAAAAAAGCTTGGCTCGAGAGGCCGCTATGGAGTGGGGGCGGGGGGGATAGTCCCACGCCTGCAATGTCAGGTGTCCCAAGAGTGGGACAACAACACGCTTGCCCAAAGCCTTCAGCAGTAAAAGAGGATGCCAGCTATTTGATGCCAAGTGGGGCTGATTGGCGGTTGCCCTGCGAACTGGGCTGGCTCAGATACACACGGGGAATTGAGCAGTTTAACAGAGCGCTGAGGAGAACACGGCTCAGTCCGATTGTCACTAGTGGTACTGCGTGAGAAATGTGAAATAGTGCATCATGTCCAATTGTTGGGCAGTATTTTATTTTTTTTATATGGAAAGTAGTCGTTACTGCACCACATTATTCACCTAAAAATGTGTATGAGTAACTTTATACTAACAATGTAATTATGCCACTATGTGTAGAATGTGTCTGTGATGATGCTATAATTTGTTTATCCATCATCTGTCATCTATTCTTTCTTCGTAATTATACGCTCAGAGCCATGGACCAGTGCAGACTAAGCCAGGGGTGCATGGCGGCCAGAGGAAATAAATACAGTGAAGTGCAAATGAAGTATAAAACAAAACACATTCATGTTAACTTAACGTGTTTTGAGCTGTCATGTTCACGCATGTTTTCATCTACACAGCCAACTCGTCAACATAGGCTCTGACCTCACACACAGCTGGCACCATCATTTCTTTTTCATTTCTTTTCGAAACAGAAATCGCCAAATCCCATCTTACATTTGTGTATTTAATGATAGCATCAGCATTTAAAACATTGTTTGTGTTGGATGAATACGGACGTGGTCTTTAAATACATAAACACGTCTTGGTAAACATGTAGATGAGGAGAAGGTCTGAAAAAGTATATGAATTAGACATCGTTCATATAAACATTTGCACAGCGTTTGCAATGCTGGAACAGCAGCTGCAGATCCAGCAGTCTGTCTTTCCGTTAATATTAATATTATAGTGTGCACACATTAACACCCATTTTTTTAGACATTTCTATAAAGTATATTGGGGGATTGGATATATTGGCACACAGAACAAGGAAGCTTGAAGGCTGTGTGGTGAAGCAGATTAATAAATTAATAAATTTCACAAATACAGTAAACTATAACAATGTAGTCCTCTTCCGGTGAGAGAACCCCCATACTCCTTTCAGAAATTAATTTAAAAAAATCATAGAGCTTTTCCCACTACATTCACCCATTAACACCCATTCATGCACCGGACCATTCAATTTGGGGTCAAGTGAGACCCAACGTCCAATGACACATCGACGTGGACTGAACTACGTTGTTTGTTTTTGCATTGTGGTTTCTCACATCACAGTTCTGTGAAAGCTGCTTCTAGCATGTACCGTAAAAGTCGGGTTACAAACCGCTACTACCTTCATTCAGTGTCCCCGTTAGCTCGCTGCTGTGGCTAGCTAGTGCTCCTGCTAGCACTCCGCTGGCTCTCCGCTGGCTCTCTGACAACCACCGAAGGTAGCGGGACCGGCCCCGACTTGACACCCGACTCGGGCAGAGGGGACGCGGGCAGTAGCAGCAGCAGCGCTAACTAGCAGCAGCGCTAGCTTGCTACAGCGGGGACACCCGCCGGAGATAGAAACGGCTTGTAACCCGACTTTTACGGTAGTTCTGAATTGCTGTGAAAACATCTTACCCTTTTAATCCCAACATGTCATGCTCTTCCATGGACTAACTAACTGACTGACTTTTTAAATGTTTCATAAAACTTCATTCAGTAGGTCAAAGTTCAACACATTACAATCCAACAGAGGAACCAGCTCCACGGCGTCACTTGATTTGCAGCATCGCGTTGGGCTGACACACGCGGCACGCGACAACCGTCTCAAAGCCTTTGGAGAGTGAGGGGAGGGAAATATAAATCCTGTGAGATAAATCCGTGCCGGCAGCGAGCCCGAGACGCCGACACGGAGCCGTATTTCATACCGGCTCCTTCATTGAGGTCGGATTATCAGGGAGAGTAAGTGATGCAAAGGGAATACAATGCCGGCACTGCTTACATATGGATGATGTGATTTAGGTGCTATAAGCCAGGCTTTGACACTGACACACAATCCAGGTGGCAAGCACATGTTTATGGCATCCGTATCTACGTGAACACAGTGTGAATGTGAATGTCACACTCTGGCTGCGTGTCTCAGTTGCTATCTTGATTTGATTCTCAAAAAATCTTGGGGGGGGGGCAGGGGGGAGGATGATAGAGCCGGCGATACGTGGGTTGATGCATCAAGATAATTCACTTTACATCTTTTTTGATAGACCTCTTCTCAACACAGTCGTCGTCAAAATGAAAAATCGCTTTCATAAGACCACCGCAATGTTCATTATGCCATTATGTGGGAGTGCGGCATTTCTTTCTCTGACGACGGGTTTCTTCTTTGACTGACTTGGCAGCCATTAATAGTGTTGAACTGCCATCCAACTGCAAAACATTATCCTGTTGCGCCGTCCTCGTGGAAACAGTGTGAACGTTGACTTCGATAACCCGAGTGGCAAAGGCAGAAATGAACAATTATCATACCACATGTCTCCGCTGCCATTGATTAAAGGATCTTTTTTTAATGGGGGCGATTACTGTAACCATGTGCAATTTAACATGATCGACTCAATAGGTGATGGGACTTTAATGCTAGAGAAACTCTGTCCACCTGAAAGGCTCAGGCCAATATTGATTATGGCAGCATTAAACATTTAAGTAATCACTGCACTTAGTTAAATGATTGTGTAATGAATAATAGATGAGATGGAAGGCGGACAGGGTAATAAATGGGCTGGGGAATAATATCTGGCCATTTGATGTTCAGCCATTCCTCTACGTCCACAAGGACGCCTGTGGACCAGCTGCACCAGCCCTCTCACTCTTCTGTCTCATGACTCAGGGTGTTTACCTATAACCACACACACACACACACACACACACACACACACACACACACACACACACACACACACACACACACACACACACACACACACACGGAATCGGTGGGGATTTAATCAATTCACATTACTCTTGTTGAAATGTTCAATGTGAGTGCAGCACTTATTCCCCAAGAGTTAGACTGCTATTGGGCTGTTTGATTAAGTATCACACAGAACATAGACTTTCTGATCTAGACCAGCATCTGTACTACTCCATTATTTTATATGTGGATGCCCTGAGCACTGCGACTTCAAGAAAAACACAACACAAATAGACAGGACGATATATTGCAAACATCGTCATTAATGTGACGACAGATGTGCTGCTTAATATAACACTGTACATGTAGCAGACAATCAAGTAGAGACACACAACAGCTATTCTCTCCTCTTCCTGGCTGTGATGGAGTAGATTTTACATGTCAGCTGTGTCTGAGAGAGTGTCAGGTCAATAACGCCCGTCCACACACACACACATACTGTATTCACACACACACACACACACACACATCACACTGACAGCTGTATGTGTGTGGGAAGGACACCTTCTTCAATCACCCGATGTAAATGGGCTGAGGCCCGTTGCAATTTACAACGCAGTCCTGTCGTGTCTGATAAATTCCGCTCTGTCTCTGTGTTTATCATGTCAAGGCGACTTCACTCTCTTTAGCCCCGCCGACTCTCTCCCATCCGCACTCATTCTGCTCGAAGCCCCTCATTTCCTTGGCGATCGGTGTGGGGGCACGCGAGTGAGACAGCTCGGTAATTAGTTCTCAAGCGGGCCCTCGCTAAATATTCCTGCCTAATGACGAGGCCTGGCGGGCGGGCACACTGCTCCGAATGGCCTGGGGTTCAGCTCGGTTCTCCGAGCTCTGATAGCAATCCAAAGTCCTAGTAGAACCATGCAATAAATAAATAAATGTGTATAAATAAAAGAAAGTAGATGTTAGGGCACACTTTGAAAAGTACAACAAAAGCAGCGATTTGTCAGCCATCAATAGTCTTTCCAGAGGGATGCCCGTCTCTCTCTCGCTCTCTCTCTCTCTCTCTCTCTCTCGCTCTCATTTAGTTAGATGATTGCCTCCTGCAGCCCCAGGGAGCGATAACAACCACCAAGTCTATTACTTCCTACAGCACTTTACTCCTACCAATATGAAACACTCGATAACAGCAGAACCTACCCCGTGTTCCTATAGTCTATTAGCCAAACACCAATTCTATCCAGCACACCGCGTCGATACGAGGGAACCCCTGAGTAACATTATCCACATCGAAATGACTCAGAGGAGAATCATGCAAGTCGGTTGCATCAAAATGGGCATAATGAAAAAAGAAAAAAAATGAATAATCTGGGAAACACATAAAGGAGGCTAATAGAGAACCACAAAACTAACGAGCAGACAAACAAACACAACGGGGCTGATGGGTGACGCGGGTCCACTATTTGTAAACGCCTCCTCATGAGATGAAGGTGGCGTTGGGATGGAGAGGCGTTGGGATGGAGAATGCGGCGTGCGGCGCCTCCCACACTAGTCACATAGGCGCTGCTGTGTTGTCCCAGTGTGCTAATGGCCGGGGCACTGAGCAGCCAGATGCTATCCGCGCGTTTCTTCCCCCGATGCAGCGGGACACGGTGCATTCCAGCCTCGCAGGGCTCAGGTGTTAATTTATGCTGCTGCACCACTTTTCCCCCTGACTGCACAGCCTGACCCCGGCCCAGCGTGTCCCACGGCGGGGGCTGCGCCTCTGTCCAAGCAGGCCGATTTTCATTCTTCAAAATGAGCTGAGCATCCCTGCTGGGGGAGAAAAAAAGGGGTGGAACAGGCTCGAAGCAAAGTAAACATAATGAAAAGGGGTTTTGACAGATGTTTGGCAGCAGTTGTACACATATCAAAAGTGCAGGGCTGGGATAACTCAGCCACGTCTGTAACAGATGATTATCAGTGTGGAAATACTTGCATCATGTAGCCATGAGGAGGAAAACAAAAGGAGTGGATAAACAAAAGCAAACACAAATGACACCGGGCAAAAAAAAACAAAGACAAAAGATTGAACGTATATTGCATCAAAATATTAGCCATGAACCCACCAGCAACAATGGGAGTTTCATTCTCTCGGAATAATCTTTGTTTTGTACCAGAATGAGCATGTTTAATTGATGATCACAACTCCATTGCACCACTGTTCCTTCTTGAAAGATGAGAGAGGAGACAAGGTAACAGCAGCTGATGGCCAATATGTTTGTGGTTGAGAGAGTTTCTGGGGCAAAGCCGTCTCGGTCGTCGACCGGAGTCCGACAACCCAAACTTCAATTCATTATTAATAATCTGAAGTGTCACCGAAGTGCATTCACTTCATTGTTGAGACATCACCTGAGACGGGCATGCACGTACACACGGACAACAACGATGAAAGCGTCTGAGCGCCAGCCTCTTGAGCGCCTTTCTTATTACTCTCTGTCACTCCCACCGGGCAGAGGGCACTTTGCAGATGCCCCGCAGATGTCGATAGCGAGCATTGTGGGTGGCTCGGCGTTCAAAAGTAATCTTGGGACCCGGCAGAGAAAGGCGACTCCTCGCTTCATTTCATGCACAAAGCCCCCGTGCTGCCAACAGGCTGACAGACGGGGGAAGGCCCCGCTCACCGGCGAGCAGCAGGCCCCGCCCCGCCCGAGAGGCGGAAGACTCGAGGGAAAATAAAAGGTGTAAAAAGAAAAAGGCGCAGAGAAGAGATAGCCTTTATAATTCATGTCTGGAGAGGAGGACTGGAGGACGATTCGCTTTGTTGTCCATCTCTACGGTCAGCCGGGGAACAGAGGACTTGTAGTTCAAAGGCAGCCAGCCGTTGCACCTCTCTGACACACCGGCTGGGACCGCGCCATTAAATCCAGAGCTGTTTGGAAGCAGATTTCATCACATTATCCCTGTTTAGGACCTTTGTACTTGGCGCCAGAATTAGCATAAGAGCCCGTCTGTCTGTCACTTAAGCATGGAGCCTGGGGTATGAAATATATTTAGAGGGAAAATTCAATAAACACATCAACACTAAGCCGGTGTATTTTTACTCCTCACTTCAACTGGAGCCAAACTTTTCTTAACCTGTCTGAGCGCAGGCGTTAACGTGGGTCCACTTTCGTCTGCGAGTTGGCCTCATCAATAGTGTGCCGGCGTGGGGAGAGAGGTGTGGGGGAGTCGGAGGATCGGGAACCCCTGGGAGAAGGAAAAAAGAATACCCAAAGCCTTTTTTATTGAAATATTTATACAGGTAAACTCACTGTATCTGTGCAGCTCCATTTACAGCAGATATCCAGGCGTCAGACCAAAGCCAGAATCGATAAAACACAATTATAGCTGGACAACCCATCGCTGGCTCTTGAGCGATAGGAAGATGGTGGATTAAAGCGTTCGAGGCTGAATACATAGAACAGCCACGGGGGCAGAAATGTGACTGTTTGGACTGTCGCTGCTCGTGGCCGTGCTGCCTTCACTGGTGGCATTAGCAGCGTAAAGCCCTCCTCACAGTGCCTCATTATTTACCACAGTCCAGCCTTTGTTTTCATTTATCTATTGATTACGGATACCCCGGAGCTTTGGTAATGGTTAATGTGCTAATGTGCTGTATTACTCTCGTTGGAATGACATAGCTGTTATGCTCTTTCAATAAATGGCTTAAATCTGGAGGGGAAATAAAAAGCCCAAAGACAAAAAATAACCTTGAAAAACACCGCCGGCTTTTCAGCTCGCATTCACATTCAAGGCAAATGCTCTGAGCAAATCAAATGACCAACAAGTCAACAGTACTTGTTTTGAAAGGGAGCCTCTGGAGGAGCATATAGCCAAGGTCACAGGCCCGGGAGCCACGGGGGTTCAGATGTAATAGATGTGAATTACATTACAGATGACTGATCTACAAATGTTTCTGCAACATGCCAACTATGATTCCCCTATATGCATGTAATCAGTTATTATTACGCACACCTTGGGGAAATATCAACCTGACTCTACATGTGTGCCGTGTTAGCTGTGTGTTTACGTTGTCAGTGGATATGTGAAGTGTGCAGTCGCGTGTGCAGCGGGAAAAAAAGAAAAAGGAAGCCGAGTGAGGAGGGGGCGGAGGGGGCGGAGGGGGGAAGTAAGTGGTTTGGGTCCGTCAGTGTCACCGAAAACCTTCTGAACCACCTTCCGCCCTCTAATAAGATTGAGCACCAAGCCGAGCTGAACAACTGCCAAACACAGAGACACCGCCCGAATAGAGAGGAGATCTCTGGCAAAAAAAAAAAATGGAAGGGGACGTTTTTCAAGGGAGGGCAAGTAGAAACATTTCAATGCGGCGTCTCGCTACAGAGGCAGCTCCGCCACCGTTTTCAGTCAAGGAGAGCTCAAAGAGCCCTTGTCAGGTAAATCAAGTATGACTTTTATTTCTTGTGGTGATGGAGGCACGTGGCGTCCTGACAGTGGAGACGATGTATTCACAGGTTACAGTGTAGGGAGAGGCTCACACATACAAATGACATGACATTCATTCTTTTGTAATGAATGACATCATCCTTTGGATTACAAAAAAAGAATATCTAATATCATCTAAATCCGATTGGATTACAGTCCCTCACTATAACGCGGTTCACCTTTCACGGCCTCGCTGTTTCGCAGATTTTTGTGTGTAATTTTGCATGTTTTTTTTTTACAGTGTACAGTATGAACGCGAAAAAGACGTTACAGCGGAGCGGCGCCAGGACAAAGAGGCACCGTCAGAGGAACTGTGAAATACGCGTGAGTTACTGGTAATAATTTCTTATGTGTCAAACCTCGTAGATTGATCATTAAAATTAAATTTGTTAAAAATGTTTGGGCTTGAAAACAGGTTTTGATCTTTGGTTTCATTCACTAATATTATACTTTTTTTTTTAAATCTGCAAAAGTTTGAACTTTGAGAGTGTTTAAATAAGAGAGAAATGTGAGAAAATGTTAATGCATGTCTGAGAAAAGTGTATAAAAGTGTGTGTATCCCCTATAATTTCTACAAATATGTTTAAAACATCTAAAAATATTTCCTGTCCAAATGAAATGCATTCGCATGCTCCTTCAATTGTGGCTCCATAACGGTCGTTTATAGCCGGCACAAAGCGAAGCACTTGTTGAAGAAGCTCCATATGTCGGGAGCGCTTTCATGAGTTAATTATGTTACGTTTGAAAAATTGCCATATTTTAAACACGTCATCAAAATGGAATGAATTTATCCTTGACAATGTGAACTATAATCTAATTGTACATTTTGTTCAAATGTAATCTGGGTTGATATAGTTAACACAATTTTTAATCATACACTACCCAACCCTGTCAGGAGCCAGCTCCAAATGCCAACAATAAGTCGTCATTTATTTCACACAGTGCTTGAATATTGCAAACAGTGCTACACTTTTCTTCCATCCTATCCGCAGGTGTAAAATGTCACAGGGCTAACCTCAACGCTTGTAGCAGGCCGACTCCTCTGCCACTCAGTGTCAGTGTGGTTCTGCTCTGCAATGGCCGACTCTTCACCCACGAGTCATGTGGTCTGCCTCAGGTTGATATAACTTAGCTGTAGCAATTGGCAATAACTTAGCTCAAGCAATTGGCAATTTGCAGGACATCAGAGTGGACCTCTGCAGTATGACTGTGGTGAACTGTGAATGGAGCACAACTTTACTTGTCATGGTTGCCGATCTGGGTGCTGGTTGTTGACAGCTAACAGGCTAATGATGCTAGCAAACTCTCTTTCAGCCAGTAGCATTGCAAACAGGTACTACTTTATATGATTTATAGTTTCTTTAGTTAGTTTTGAAATAAGTTTTTTTGAGTTTAATAATGTCTCTTCAACATTCATCATTTGACATCAGTATTACTGCATGTCGCTTCATGCTGCATTGTGCACTCTTAAAACCAAACATTTCACAGCCTGGCTCCTCCACAGATTCTCTTTTACAACATTAGCTTGCACATAGGACGTTTTAAACCTTAAATATGACCAGAAGCAGAAAGAAAGAAGGAAGAGTAAGCTGTTTGATTCTGCTGCTGAATATAATATTACCTTCAACCCTTTATTCTATGAAATACTTTTAATCTTTACTTTCTTTACAAACTAAGACCATATTCTCTTATCTTGGCAAAACAACGGACACGAGGCAAGATAATGTTGCTTTCTTTTGAATTACTTCAGCACGTTACAGTTCCCACACACATTAAAGGACACAGCCTTAAAGTGATCTCTTAGGTTCTTAATAATCACGTTACTGAAACTGCCACATGATCACAGCTCCATATTTTGTTTAACTTGCAGTGGCTAGCACTTCACCCCAAAGCAAGATGGGCCGGTGTTCGATCCCTGATCCCGGGCGGTCCTTCTGTGGCAGCGTGGGTTCCCTCTGGGTTCTCTGGCTTCCTCCCACAGTCCAAAGACATGCAGCTTAGGCAAATTGGAGACTCTAAATGTAGGTGTGAAAGGTTGTCTGTCTCTATATGAGCCCTGAGATAAACTGGCAAACTGTCCAGGCGAACGCTGCCTTCGCCCAATGACAGCTGGGATCGGCTCCAGCTCCCCGCAACCCTGAATAGGATAAGAGGTTCGGATAATGGAGTGGAAGGGAACAGTATTTTAATAACTCTTCAAACGCAGCCTTTTCAGAGATTTTACATGGACGACTGTAATTATCTGCTAAATAAACCTAATAGCATCCACAAAATGGTTGATGGATTCAACTTTAATCTAAGATTGAAACTTAATGCAGCGGCTCGGGAAGAAAATAATAAAAGGTCTAATACTTAAGTGACAGCCTGGAAAGATGAATGCACCCTGATTGTCGGTGGCAGAGAAGCTGACTAAATATTCATTAGTATTTCTACAATTATGCCGTTCAGGCAGCAAGACACTGCTACTTCTCTAAATATTTGGTCAAAATATCAGATGACGCAAAGGACTTGCGTTCGATGAAGCAGAACTGAAGAAAATTGGTACTTGGCTGAAAACAGCCACATGCTCTTTAGATCCAATCCCTACTGTCTTCATCAATGAAGTCATAGACTGTGTCTCCAGCATCCTGTAATACTGAACCTGCAAACAGGCACCTCTCCCGACCCCCTTAAAATAGCAATTGTCAGGCCACTTATGAAGAAACATACCCCCACTGGCTTTTTTTCAATACAATTCTTGAAAAAGCAGTTTTCACACTGGTCAACCATTTCTCTGCGAGAACAATATTCTCTTATCAATCAGGCAAAAACATAGCACTGGAAAATACGACACAATGTAAGGTGTAGTAAAGGGCTCTATACTATCTCCTTTGCTATTCTCATAGCAAATGCTTGATGAAATAATCTGGAAACATAAAATCTAATTTCATAGTTATTCAGATGAAGTTATTCATGACCATCATAACACGGGAGAGCAGAAACTAGCTCACGTTGAGTTTAGATAGACCTGACATTCATTTAAAGGTCTCTTGACTGAGACCTTCCTTTTAACGTACTCAAATTGTTTCATAATATTCAGACACTAGAGGGCGCTGCAGTGAACCGCTCAATTTTGGCATTTTCCTTGTTTTCAGGCGTTGTATTCTGACGAACTCCTCCTAGAGATTAGACACGACTGATTTCACATTCGGGCAAAATGATGTTGAGACCTTTGCAGGGAAAAGTTATCAAAGGATTTTCAAGATATCAAACTATGTGAGCGCAGAGCAGCGGCAAAGAGACACCATTTTCCATGAAAATGGAAGTTGCTTTAACTCGGCCGTACATAATGTAATCTGCTCCATATTTCTCATATGTCATGACCTCCTGACCCGGAAGACATCCATATGATCATTTTTAATCCTAGTCATAGCGCCACCTAAAGGCAACAGGAAGTTACATGTTTTCAACTTGTACACCGTGCGCCTCACAGATTATTCAGATCCCTCTCAAAATGCGTCGGAAGAGACTTAAGACATTGATAATGCATCACCTTGAAGATTGTAAGGATCCGTTGAACGGCGTCGCGTGGGAGCATCGCGGAAGTTCGATCCTTCGCCATGACCGAATAAACCGATGTAACTCGACTCCACATGATAAGATCCTTTCCAGGTTTCACATGTTTGATCAGCCTCCAGGCCTGAAGACATGTGCAGTCTAATTTTTTATTAGAGTCATAGCGCCACCTAATGGTAACAGGAAGTAAACATTTCTATACTTTGGCTTGCTTCTCTTAGTAGGTCAGTCAGATCGACATCAAATTACTTCTAGACAAACATAAGATTTTCATGACGCCAGCCCCCAAAGATTTTGATGTTTCGTGAAACGCTGTTGCCGTGGCAACAAAGTCAACAACAACAACAAAGTCACTTTTGAGGGACTAGGCATGCTCGACACGTAACTAAACTTAGCACACACAATTAAAGGCAAAGATGTAGTTACCTGATGTGATTTGAATGACTCAGAATGGCACTTTGGCTCGATAGCGCCCCCTACAAATATTCAATTAAGCAGCCCCAGCGCTACGGTTGACCTACATGTATGAAACTTGCTAGGAATATGTAACACATGTAAACTTAAAAATAACTCTCTTGGGACCATGCTCTAAACCGTACAGGAAGTCAGATAGCGCCCCCTAAAAAAACATGTTTTTTTTGACAACCTGTGAGTTGTGAAAGCCCACAGTTTTTGCCCCCTATCACCAATTGACCTGGAATTTAGCACACATGTCCGGTTGTGTCTGCTCTACAAAAAAGTACGCGGTCGCACTAAAGTCCGCCGACTTATGCCGTGTTCACACCAAAACAGTTGCGAATTTTCGCAACGCCACTTCGTGAAAAATTCGCTCTGTGTGGTTAATTCGTTTGTTCGCAACCATCGCTGGGGAAAGGGGGCGGGGCTTATCTCTGTGTCTTGAAAACATTTACTATTTCCGCCATTCAGCATTGAAATAACCTCTAGTTCTGCTTTATACTTGTTGAGGAAGTCCCACACACGTCGGAACATCAACCGCCCCGTGTCTGGGTTCATGACATAATCCGTAGTCACACACAGCTCCGACTCCTCCAGGACGAGTGTCTGAGTGAAGCCGTTTCCAGCGCTCCTTCAGGACCAGCAGTTTCATTCAGTAACGGCGGTGATGCCGGGCGGAGCTTCTCAACGCTGATTGGCTTTCGCAACTCCGCGTCATGCAAATTATTCGCTGGAGTTGAAATATTTGAACGCCAGCGAAAAAGCGAAAAAGCGAAAAAGCGGCGTTGCGACGCCGTTTCGCTTCTATCGCGACGCCCAGCAAAAAATTTGCTTTTTCGCAACCAAACGCGGCTGTGCATTGACTTAACATGTAATCTGGACGCGCGAATATTACGCAACTGTTTTGGTGTGAACACGGCATTAGAATTTCCACCATTTTGAATTTTGATAAAAACATATTTTTCCTTTAATCTTCCTAAACGCTGGCTTCGATTTTTACGAAATTCTCTGTGGATCATTAAGGGTTCAATTTCATCACAATATATCAAAAGCTTGTTTGTATCTCTTTGTGTTTAAAAGAAAAGGACCCATTAACTTCTTAGGGGTAAATTCAACTAAATTCAACAAAGCAGCCCTCGCAGTACGTTCAACATAGATATACAATATGTGATAGGCGTATGTACCACATATACACTTAAAATTAACTCTCTTGGGACCATGCTCTAAACCGTACGAGTCGGCCAATTTCATTTTCGTCCTCAGTGGTGGGCCGTCAGGGCCTTCTAAGCCTTCTCTGCTGGCCTAAACAGAATCACAAAGTTATAGCTATTTTATAATTTCATTGTTTTTCACAAATACACTACATGTATTATAATTATTTTTCCCTATCAGATTATTTTCACATTGTACAGCTCTGTTGCTCAGCCTGCAGTCTTCAGCCATCAGACTGCAGCTGGTTTGAAGGAGAAGCTTTCATCCAATCAGATTTTTTTCTCTCCTGTGTCTCCAGGCCAGCAAGGCAGTTTAAACAGGCCTTTGCAGATTAAAGTACACGGGGAGTGGACGTTGTGGTTGATTGTCATGAACTTCAACCAATCAGATCGTTAGTTTGACAAGCTGGGCGGATTCTTTGACGTGCATGGCCTGCGAGGTGGCGTGGACGTGTGATTGGTCAGTGGCCCAGCGTGACCATTAACATGCGCTGTGATTGGCCAGTGTGTCTACAGGGCGGAGCTCAGTGGGAGCTGGAATGGTTCAGGCGGAAGCTAGAGAAGTTGTGACATGTATTTTTTGTTTGCGTGTTTTGGTGCTCGGTGGACTTAAATGGACTTGGTGGTGGATTTGGGGCGTCGACTGCTGCTGTCGAGCGGATATGTTCTGCCCTAGAACGCGTGGAGGTTTCCGGGGCGCGGTCGGGAGGCTCGGCTGTCCTCACCGGTCCATGGCGCCTGTTGCTGGAACTGAAGCTCCGTAAACCGAACAACCGTGTTGCTGAACTTGTCGTTAATAAGGACAGGCGGATGGACTTTGTCTTTAAGTGAACAGCATCCGGTGAGTTGCTTTTTGTGTTTCATCTGCGGTGGCGTTGCGTTGTGCTGTTTTTTTTTATTCATGTATTGTTTTGTCATGTTACGCTGAAAAAAGAAAGACAAAAACTCCTTCTTCACTACTTTTACTTTTTTTTTTTCGAGAATAGGCGCGGGGGGCTTTGGCGCTTATACGGTGAAAATAGCTCCGCGGTCGGTCCACACCGTGTGACCTCCATGCCCGTAATAGTGCAAAGAAATCAGCCGTATAGCAGAGTGAGCTCTGCTGTCCACACATGACAGTCTGGATGAACGCGCCGTGTTCAATACACGCGGGTCAGACAGGAACTCCCGGTGTTACGGTTAAACAGGCGACCATGTTAACTGGCGACTTTCGGCCGAAAGCGTCTCCTGTTGTCGTTTCAGCAGATGTTGAGAATAGCAAGAGAACACGTAGCTGTCCTTTGACTATGAGTTAATATTGGCATGCAGAAGTCTTCAAGCCATTACTCTCATAAAGCATGTTAACGTTGGAACAGTTGTGAGAAAGTACAGTGGAGTTACAACAGCTTGCTGCATGATCACGAACCACATGAAATAGTCGTCACACCACTTCCACGCCGTTCCATGAAACCTCAAGCTTTTGATCACTTTTAATACATATTTGTATCTTTTATACATATTTATATTCATATTTACATGTATAAAATATATATACATGTATTCCATTTTCCAGAGGTCAATCTTTCTGTGAAAAAGAGGAAATATGTGTCTGTCATCACATCAAATGACAGAACTCAGTCTGCGCTTCCCAGATCTTTCTGCCATTGAGAACGAATTCAAGCTGTTCTCGACTCTTGATGATGCAGAAGAAGTGAAGAGAGTCTGAACTAGAACTGATGGAGATGCAGTGATGAATCTCTGAAGAACCAGCTTCAGTTTCTCTCCCTACCGACTTCTACTGGAGCTTGGAAAAGGCCAAATTTCCTCTGTGATTCTTATATATATATATATATATATATATATATATATATATATATATATATATATATATATATATATGTATTTTATTACTTTAACAGCTCAGGGGTGTTCAAGGAGTAACCTGTTTGTGCACTTTCTGAAGATTTTCGAATCATCGATTAATCGGAAACAAATCTACAGATCGATTATTAAAATAATGGTTAGTTGCAGCCCTAGAACCCAGACACGAGGGCGTTTGATGTGCCGATGTTTGTGGGACTTCCACAACATGTACAAAGCAGAAATAGTGGTTATTTCTGCCATGGTGGTTGTTTCCATGGCGATAAGCCCCTCCTCCGGCGCGGATGAAGCGTATGATCACAAGTAGACCGGTGAGTAAACTCACGGCAGGAAAGCGTGGTGTGAACGCAGCGTTAAGGACTGTGAATAGACTGAACTCTCATTCAAAATAGAAAATCCCCATAAAAGTACAGGACAAGTAATTTTTTTCTTACAATTTATTTCAGAAAACGGAGTTTGAGGATCACTGCTTTAATGAGCATATGATCAGTCCCTCTACTGGGTATGATTTATGAAGCTTGTGTTGTTTCTGTTTGGGGGAAAACCGGATTGCCCGGAGCAGAAACCTTACAAACAGGTGGAGAACGGAACCAAAAATAGTTTTCTCTCTCCTTCTTCCTGTAAGATTGTGACACAATTGTAGTGATTGCGATGGAATGGTGAAACAAAAATGACAGACGCGATGTCCTGACTTTTTTTCTCAATGTTTCCTTCTCCCTGTACAGGACCGGTTTCCCCACTAGCTCAGTGGTCTCGCTGAAGCTTACTGGTAGGACACCGATGATCACAGCTACTGGACTAGTGAAGAGAGTGCCCTAGCTCGGGGTTAAGGGGCGAGAGCACTATCTTCACTAGTATGAGAGTAACTTTGATCATCGATGTCCAACCAGTAAGCTTCAGCGAGAGCACTGAGGTAGTGGGGAAACCGGCCCTGTACAGCTACTGCACAGGGAGAAGGAAATGGTGAGGAAAAAGTCAGGGCATCACATCCGCCATTTTTGTTTCACCATTCCATCGCAATCCCTAAAATTGTGTCACAATCTTACAGGGCGAAGGTAATGGAGAGAAAAAAGGGTGTTTGTTAGGAAGGAGGATGGGAGGGGGGAATAGAAATACTGTTAGCTCTCTCTCTTCTATCCACTTGCCTCACTCGGCTCGCCTCGCCTCTCCTTTCCCTCAACCTCCTTTCTTTTGCTAGTCTTTTTTGTTCCTTGTTGTGTCTCTTCAACTGGGCTTCACGCTCCTCCTTCTGTGTTTTCAGTAACTCAGCTGCTCTCTTGGCGCTCTCCTTCGCGGCATTGGCCACCCTCTTTGCTTCCTCCTTGGCTGCGTTCTATGCAGCCTTCTTTATCTGTGCCTTCTGCTTATCGGTTTGTTGGGAGAGCTCCTCAAGCTTCAGGTTGACAACCTGTAGGTTGACATGTTCCTCTGTAAGCAGCTTTAACGCTTCCTCAAGTTCAGCTACTTTATTGTCCTTTAAGACCAGCGTAGTGTACATCGCTTCCTCTGTCGCCTGGACTTTCATCTTGTAGTCCTTGAGTTGTTCCTGCAGTTCTTTGACTGTGTCATCTCTTGACGCAAGCTGGGCGGCCATTGTTTTGTGGGTTTCCATCAGTTGGATCTTGTTGTCCTTGATTTGGGCATCCATTTTGTGGATCTGCTCGTGCTGCACGATTTCTGCAGGGCTGAGACCACATTTAAGAGTGGCTTTCAACTCAGCCTCTGCTTTCTTTCTCAACGCTCTCTCTTTCTTGAGAGCAATCAATATTTTCCCTTTTTCCTCTTCATTTCTGAGATCATTGGCGCTGACCTGTTTCTTGAGGTCGGTATTCTCTAAAACCAGCTCCACGACTTGTTTGACCAGGATCTGCTGTTGTGTGCTGGGAGTTTGCAGGATCTGCTCGTGCTGCACGATTTCTGCAGGGCTGAGACCACATTTAAGAGTGGCTTTCAACTCAGCCTCTGCTTTCTTTCTCAATGCTCTCTCTTTCTTGAGAGCATTCAGGACTTTCTCCTTCTCCTGCTCCAATTGGAGCTCCTTGTTTGCCATTTGTTCTTCAAGGGCAGCAATTCTCTGGTCTTGCATGTTTGCAAGAGTTTTGCTGTATGTCTAAGTAATGTACTGTTGGTGAGGAATGTACTGTTGGTGAGTAATGTACTGTTGGACAAGTAGTGTACTGGTGGTGAGGAATCTACTGTTGAACAAGTAATGTACTGTTGGTGAGTAATCTACTGCTGAACAAGTAGTGTACTGGTGGTGAGGAATCTACTGTTGGACAAGTAATGGACTGATGAACGAGTTAAATGCTGTGTCTTGCTAGTAGCTGTCTTCGCTCTGAGTTTACATGAAATGCAAAAGAGGAAAACGAAAAAGAGAACTCCAGTGTTCAGTGTGTTTAAAAACCACATTGACAAAATCACAAAAACGGCCTATTTCCATCTTATAAAGATCTCATGAGTTAGAGGAAACATATGTCAATTCAGGAAGCAACACCACTGGCCACGCCTTTATCGTCTTATGACAAGACTACTATAACGCCCTATACTGGCATGCCAAGAACATCAATGGACTAACTCCAACTACAACATGCAGCAGCTGGAGTCCGAACAAAAAGCAGAAAGAATAGACCACAGCCTCTCTCTACTGGCTGCCGTGTGGCTTACCAGGCCTATTCCAAATGTTAACTGCTGCATGTTTACTTTAGCACATGCAGGTCAGTTCATAACCATGACCAGGTCACATTGGAATCTAATATCGGACACATGTATAAGGTCCCCTTCAGTACATTGTAATTATTTGCGCTGGTAAAACAGTCCCTCCTCAACACAAAATCCTGACCCCTCTTTTATTTTAATTATTTTCTTGTTGTATGTAGTTACCTATAGTATTTATATATCTAATGTTTATACTGTCAGCCTAAATTGCAGGCTGGAATCTGAAGCGCCACCAGGAAATGTTCCAGGTCCGTCCTGATCAAGTTATTTTTGGGGCTCTGATCGTGATCTGAGTCCTTTTCAAATCGGCAATTTGTTCTGAGTGGAACGGATTTATTTACTTAAATGCTGATTAAATGACACACACACACACACACAAGCTGCTGCCTGAATGTTTTGCACACTGCTCGTTGGTAATTAGTATATAATTAGCGTCAGAGCTTAGCAAATGGTGGTGTCAGAATAGAGTCAATCACCGCTGTGACCAAGTCATTCTTCACACTCAAACACTGACTTTTGCCGATGCAGTGGAATGGCGGCTCTGTAGAGCCGGCCGTTGTAAAGAAAAACAAGAAAAAAAGAGCGGATTTAGATTTTGCTTTATTTTAGCCATTTGAAAATGCCTCAGCCCAGACACCCTAATCAGGAATTGGCGATGGGCATCTCTAAAGTGTACAGTTGTCTTGATAATTTTGCATCTGTTTAAAAAAGGGCGGGGACTTTAAAAATGTATACTTGGTGATCTGATAAACCATCTGACAATCAATCTCTTACCAGTTTCAATGAAGAAATATTCTATAGTTCTGCTTTAAATCTCGCTATAGCAGCATCCAAGCTATCGTCTTTAGGAGCCACCGCTGTTTTTTTGAAGGCACAGTCACCTCTCTGCGTTGTCTCACATGCACCTAAGCCACGCCTGGCAGCTGCCAGTGGCTCCTCATAGGACGCTGTCTGGAAGTGTTCGTACTCTGGCTTACTGTCTCCTGTGCTCTGGCATCAAATATGAGCCAGCTTGACTTGCCAGACTTGCTCTGTCAATAGTCGGTCTTTAGTATTTCATGTAATGGGTCCATGACAGAATAACTTCTATTCAGTACAGCCGCCTGCTGTTGCTCCCTGGGTCCCTTTATTTAAGACCTTGAAAGTTATAGAGGAAATATTTACCTAAATATTTCAGTGGAATATGATGCAGCAGAAAAAAAACATGATTATGTCCTTTAAAAGTCCACCCTCTGCTCCATGAAAATGCAGCTGTTCTGCTTGCCATGTTGTCTGCCTTTCAGGCGGTGGATGTGAATGACAAGAACTCCACTGGCTGGCTGGCGGAAATCAATTTGGCACCATCAGAGCATCAGGAGGAGAGAGCTTAGGATACCTTCATCAAGGCGCCACAGCCTCGCTGGATGCGAGGATTTGAGTTTTCACACCTGCATATTTTAAACGTATATAAATTACATTCTGAGTTAAACCTCAAAGATGAGACCTCAGGGGTCAAGTGTTGCAATCGTTGCAGCTTTCATTCACACAAGGAGTTGTTTTCCACCTCAAGAAGCCGCCTCAGTCAGTTGGCAAAATGTGAAATGCTCTATGCTGTGCTGGTTCAATTTAATTGATGAATTCATGTGCGCTATCAAACTATAAACGACACACGGGTTGTGCTGAACGTGTGACAGGCTAATCAACAAAGAGGGCCTCTCCAGGTAAAGACCTAGCCACACTCACCCAACCAGAACCCTTTCTGTTTTAGCGCTATTACAACATGTGCCCTTTGAAGCAGTAACAATCATTACAGACTCACTCCTCTCTGCTGAAGGGGAGGAATAGAAAAAGGAGGAAAATGAAGCAGAGAAGCTCGGGTCCCTGCAGAATTGTCTGCCGAGCACCAGAGCTGGAACACCCAAAGAGCTTAAAGTGATATAAATGTCCCTGAATGACAGCATAAATCTGTATGATGACAAATAACCTCTTTGAAGCCCGCACCGCAGCGAATAGGATACCATTTCTGTATTTTAAAAAGACAGGGAGACTTAAAAAAAAAAAAAACTCGACAATGTCACAGTGGAAGTTTTAGTCGTGTAGAAACTGTGAGAGCGAGGGAGTGAGGTGGTTATCTAAATAAGAGTGTCACGCCTGCTTACTTTTATATTACCTTGCAACAATAGCCCCCTTGACAAGCCATCCAAGAGAAAAAAAAGCAAACAATAAAGTAACTCAAATTAATATATATATAAATAGTTATTTCTACTCTGTCCAACGTGTGGCGTAATTCATCACAATTCTGTACCCAGGTGTCAGCATAATGCATAAACTAAGCACGGTGCCGTGTTGCAAAAATTGAAATAGACTTGTGAAGAAATGAGCAATTTCCCTGTGGAAGAATTGGAAATTTCGCGAGGCCGTTGGCGGCTGACCCGTCATCAATCACTTCACAGCAGCACAGTCTTATAGGCTGAGCCATTCAGCCAAACACCCAGCGGTTGTTGACAGGTGAAACCCACCCAGCTGCAACCCAATAGCACATGGGGAGTACGTGGTGTCGGTGGTTCAGACATCAAAGATACTGTACTTGCTAAAGGCCACGAACCTTAAAAAAGAAGTGAAACACAGCCATGCTCAGGAGTGGTAGCTGGGGATGCGCGTTGAAGCCCGCAGCACAGTTTGTATCAGTTGTTCCTGTTCGAAGATTGAATTGCGGGCACATATTGTGACAGTGGCAGTTTTTAATAAAATATGGATGAATTTTCATTGTACTATTTTTGCATAAAAAAACAAAAACAAGGGAGTTTGGGGCCAATAGCAGAGCAGTACTGTGAGGTAGCACATTCAATTGAGGATGCAAAGACAGTCATGTCTTTGCTTCTTGGGTGCTTGGTACTCATTCAAACTCATCCAAAGCACATTAAATGAAAGTGTACTGTTACTACTACCTCAGAAGTAACATTACAATCCTGAGCTGCATGACCTTAATCACTGGAGCAAGTTTGTAGCAAAAAGCAGATCTCTGCCTCAACCTCCTGTCTATGTGTTGTGTGACATGCAGTGCTGCCAACCTTTCACTTTAGTTTGAAATCGGATGAAACAAGATTATAATTACTACATTTATATTCATTAATTTACTTTTTTAAATTAAAATGACAGATCTTACACGGCCATAATGTAGTCATCCGGAACATTATTACATTTCCGAGGACATCATCAATGTTTCGATGTAATTGGAGCTAACTATCCCTTTTTAATTTTCTAAAAAACTATACAGTAAAATGTCTTGAAATTTGACATCGCCATGTCAGGGTCGTTCAAAAGGAGATTTCAGAAAAAAAATAATCTCAATCGACTTTTTGAAAGGAAACATTTATTCAGTGTACGTGAGTTTCAAAACGAGGACACTTTCAATGGCTCGGTCGACCGCAGTGTTTTACAGGGAGCTGTGGCGCTGGGCTGCTCTCTCGTCCGTCCGTGCGCTGTCACTGTCCTCTTTTGGCTCAAGTTATAAATGAGATTTTCACTGCATGAGGAATGGACGTGTGGCGCGAGAGCATTTGAAAAGTGTCAATTGCGTGAATCTCACGGTCAATGTGAGAGTGTCACAGTGAATGTGGTCCAGGCGGCAATTCTGCTTCCATCAAAACACAGTACGTAAGCTATTAAAGGAAATATTTTGTCGGATATAGAGTCTCCAAAAATGAATTGCTCGTCATGTATATATAAAGTTTGTATTGCTTAAAATTTGACCCATTGGGTCAGCGCTTGGTGCAAAATGATGGTGTTTATATTTTTCTCAGAAGGAGAAGAAAACTTAAAAAAATAAAATTGTGTTTGAGGTTGGTTCTGTACATCTATTCACAACAATGTTCTACGTGAGCTGTCCATGCCAGGAGTTTTATAACTTAATCATGGGCTAGCAACAGACTCCAAATGCCAAAATGTAAAATCCTTCTCCTCACCTGCAAAGCCTTAACTGGTGATGCACCATCATATCTTAAGGAGCTTATAGTGCCATATTACCCCACTAGAGTTGTGCTCACTGAGTGCAGGGCAACTTGTGGTTCCCAGAGTCTTAAAAAGTAGGATGGGAGCAGAGCTTTCAGTTATCAAGCTCCTCTTCTGTGGAACCAGCTTCCACTTTCAGTCCGGGTGGCAGAAACAGTCACATTATTTAAGGGTAGACTTAAGACTTTCCTCTTTGATAGCGCTTATAATTAGGGCCGTTTCAGGCTTATAGTTAGGACTGGCTCCAACCTTTGATTCGGGAAGCTTTTTTCAAAGGGAGAGTCAGACAACACCCCTCGTGATTTACGAGGGAAACTCACCCCGTGATTCTGTCAGAGAAATGTCCTCCAATGTTGCTATAGGCCTAGACTGCTGGGGGACATCTTAGGATACACTGAGCTCCTCTCGCCTCTTCTCTCTCTCCTTCTGGATGAATTCATTAATTTCTTAAATTCATTTTTTAGAGGCACTTGCATGAGATATATCTAGCTGAGCGGAGCAGAGGTGCCGTCTCTGTGTTCTCTTGCAGTACACTACGAGAAAACACTTTTATAGCTGGTGTCATTGGCTAGTAGTGTGTTGTCTATCTGAGTGAAAACCAGTGTATTTACGCAGTGTAGGTGGGTGGGTAGGTCCTTAGGGATTTCCTGAGTTTTCATTGGTAGTTTCACACAAAATGTCAACGGACACCTGAATCGACAAATCACGGTAAAAGGCGGAGCTCCACACAGACTCCACCAGCTGTCGGCTCCTCTTCCAGCCACACAGAAGCACCCGGAGGAGGGGGCCGGAAACTGCAGAGTCTCGCTGATCTAACAACAGCGGATTATTTTTTCTGTGCCGTTTTTTAACGGAGATATGAATATTTAAAAAGCGTAAACCCTGTATATCACGCCAGCGTAACGCAAGACCCCAGAGGGTTAATCAGGGCCAGATTATAAAAGGCACCTGTTGGCCTGGCCTCGCTCTTTTAGCCTCCTCTGTTGTGACGGCTAGTGTTAGGTGTTACAGGTGTGTAGTTGAAAGGATCGGTTAACTTGCCAACCTTTTTGAAATGCACACTTGGTTGACTGCCTTCAGTTCTACTTCTGGCTGGAAATATTGTTTTAGGACCCCATTGTTGTCCTGCCTAGCTATGAGTGACTCCATGTGTTAATACCTCATATCAGAGGTGGTGAGTAGAGTCTCAACATCACATTGTATCCTTTTGCAGCATAGCGATTTGTTAATCCCCCATTTTCTCTTTGTAGGCTCCTCTGCTGCTGGGATGCCAGTGTCCTTTTGTCCCTGATCAGCACCTTGTGGTTTTGTTTGAGTTGCTTTGTTATCCATCTGGATTTGTATGTGTCATTCTTTTTTTAACTTGTTCCCTTTGCTTCAGGTGAAGTAGAGCGCCATTGTTGGGAAGCTCTGCACGGTGGTCAGGTCCCTGCCCCTTATGCACACATGTACAAGCACTGGGATACGAGTGTAGACGGCACCATCTTTGTTGTTGTTGGTGTTGTGTTGTACCTGAGGTGAGTAAGCGGTAGCGCCCCTGGACACTCTTCTCGGTGCCTCAACATAGAGTACATAGTTTTGCTTTAATGTTGAGCAGGACATTTTCGAACATTATAGGTTGTGATGAAGTTTCTCGTATGACCTTATTAGCCGTAATTGTATTTTAATCCCAATGTTGGGTTCAGTAATTTGCATTGGCCATTATCAACCGATAACGGAAGCTCTTGTCCCTGCATGTTGGCTCATTTGATCTCCTTCAATAAAACCTTTGGTTCATTTTGAAACCATATCTGTCATTCATCAGTAACACATCTGTCTGCCCATAGTCTGTATTTCCTTAAGTGTAATTCCAGGGGTATCTGTAATTCTGAAAAATATTGCCTTTTCCTCAAATACTGCTGGTCCCGTGTTTTGGGAATTTATTACGTAAATGTTATAGGAACATTAATTGTCGCGAGTCAAATATAGCTTTCAGTGTTTTTCGGGTAGACTGAGTTTGCAGCTGAATACAAAGAGTAACGAGACTGTCGTGAATCATGAGTAAGAAATCTCCCATCTCAAGGAAAGCCTCGGGCCCAATCCCAATCTTCACTCTCACGGACTTTGAGGCGCGCTCCTGCAAAAGCCGTGAGGGTTTAATTCTGTCCCACTGTCAAATCATTGAGTGTTTGAGGGCTCTCTGGCGGACATTTTGAGCCCTTTATGAACCCTTTCTGTAAGTCGGCATTAGATGCAGACTTTGCCCAAGGGAATTACCCACAATTCATAGCCATGTGACATTAAACATGCAGTTGCCAATCGAATCATAGATGCGTTAAAAAAAAAAGGGGTAAACAAAGATGGCGCATGTGTTTTCAGACTGACAAATTACATTTACACAACATTAAAGATTAAAGATTAAAGCACATGAAATTGGAGGATTGATCTTGTCATTAATGCTGTTTTGACAAAAACGAGTAAAGATTATTTGAAATGTCCTCATCTTGTGGGGAAAAGTCTGGAAGACCTCAAATCAGGAAGTAAATAGTATAAAATAAATACCCACAACTGTGCATTTTGTCAGTCATAACGTGATATGTAGCAGCAAAGGGATGCCCCATCCATATTTACACCATGTCAAGCCCACAGTCACTCGCACTCAACCATTCAACAGGTGACGTAGGTAAGTCCCTGAGGGTTCAGGGTTTGAGGTGTTACTTCCACGGTGGACGCGGCGCGAATTTTTGCGCCGCGTCCACCGCGGAATCCTACTCGCACGAGCGAAACGAGGGTGTTCACACCAAACGCGAAAAATCACGGCGCGAAGGGGGGCGTGGCTTAGCTCTGTTGCCTCTGTGAGAGACAAGCGACGAAGCTTTCATTTCCACTATCGACCATGGAATAAAGAACCACTAGTTCTGCTTTATTCTTGTTGTGGAAGTCCCAAACATGTCGGAACATGAAACGCCCTCGTATTTGGGTTCATAACATCATCCGTAGCCGCACACAGCTCGGTGAATTTCACCGACTCCTCCAGGAACAGCGTCTCGCGTTTCTCCGTAAAACGATACCGATTATGCCATCCACCATGGAAATAACCACTAGTTCTGCTTTATACTTTTTGTGTAAACTCCACATATGTCGGAACATCAAACTCCATGGTGTCTGGGTTCATACTATTATCCTTAGTCCCTCAATGAAGCCGCTACCAGCGCTGGTTCAGGCGGAGCAGCAGCAGCTTCATTCAGAATCGGGGAGACGGCGGTGGTGACGGGCGGAGCTGCTCAACGCTGATTCTCAACACTGATTGGCTGCCGCAACTTTGCGTCACGCGATTTCTCCGCCAGAGTTGGGAGAATTCAACTCACGCGAATTCGCGCCGCGTCCTTCGCTTTGTTCGCCCCAGGTCAAACGTTCTGTTCGCGCCGCCTCAAACGCGTCTATCTCGCCGCGGCGCGAATAAATCGCCATTCGCGTCACAGCGCGTCTGTGGATTGACTTTACATGTAATCTGGTCGCGCCGCAAATTCGCGCCGCGTCCGGTGTGAACACGGCATTAGGTGGTACCAGGTTTGTGGGACTAGGTTTGTGGCCAGACAACACTGAGACCCAAACAAGCGTTAAAGATGGTAGTCAAGTCCCATAGTACAGCAGGGCCCTCAAGTGTCGCGCATTGAGCGTGACTGTCACTCATTTCGGTCTTAAGTCCCGCCCTCCCGCCACAGATCGTATTTCTCTTGCTGAAAAAAAACTCTAGGCTATTTAATGTGCCGCAGCGCGCAAACATGACCTGGTCACGCTGCCCTATGTCACCCTTACCTGTCTTACTGGTTTTAGTCCCAAACCTGATGTTTGCAACTAAGTGGTTTTGTTTCCTAAACCTAACTTGACAACTTAAAAACTTGACTGTGGTTCAGAGACGGAGTGGGTCGTTTGCTAATCGGAAGATCTGTGGTTTGATCCCGGCTTCCTCCAGTTCGCGTGCAAAAGCTTATTTGGGAAAGATACTTGACCCCAAATTGCCGCCGACGGCTGTGGGACCGGTGTTTGAGTGTGCGTGGATGAGGGTTGCTTTCATTTATCGGTACAATGTTCACATACTTTATTCATATGTTTTACAGATCTGCTCATTTGATTTACAGACTGTGATTTTACAGGGCAAATGTTTCCAGAAGAATGAAATGTTAAGATGAAGGCTGTGATATGTGTAATGCAGTTCTTTATTTCAAGCATGTTTAGTCTGAGGTTTTTTCCAGAGATGTAATGCCCCCAAATTATGTGAAATTGCATAATTTTAAGTCTGAAACATCACATTTTATTTGGGTAGCACTGAAAAAATCAATGTCTCCTGGTACTGTAAAATTATGAATTTATTCGTATTGTTGATCCAACCAATGCATCGCTAACATGTGACTAAGGGGAGTATAGATGCTTATCTTTTCATCCAAGCACTGGTTCCCAATGGGATTTTAGGCAGTGGTTTTACAGAAAGGAGCTGGTTTTGTTACAAATTGTTTATATTATGTACACCAGTCATTATTTAGCTGTCATTTGATATTTAACAGTTTTATACTAAAACATCTTTTCTTTCTGGAGGCGTATCGCTGGGACATGTGTTGCACACATGAAGCTCACTGGACAGACGGACAATAACCCGCGATCAGCTGATCCACTGAAGGGCCAGGTAGAAAACCCACGGCCCGCCACTGTTCTCTACTTACTTCCCTGTGAGCTCAGCTGCTTAAATGTAGCAACAGTACACACTTCTTTACGCAGCCATTTACTGTGTTTTTACAACAGCTAATGGCTGTTTTTAGACTTAATTTCGCATTTAGCGGTACGGTAGCCAAGCAACACATGACGCAGCGACGCACACATAATCACACGCGTTTGTACCATCGGCAACTATTACGCTCGGTCTCCTTTGGCTGTTTTCACTTGCCAGCAATCTCAATTTAGTATATATTGCTCGCAATTGAAAACTTAACGAGCGAAAGGTGAGTGCAATGGGCTTCAAATGGAAAGATTCATGCTAGCTGAAGTTACTTCATTAACTTACTATAGATGGTTAAGGTGGTTGTGTGTATGTGAGTAGGCATAATGCTGTTGGAGGGAGTGGGCTTTCCCTATTGTGTAGAGACCGCTCCACCATCTGCCAGCCTGCTCCCGGCCTCTGCGCCTGATCGTGCCTGATGAAGACCAGATGTTTTCCCTGGCCGCCGCTCCCCAGCAGGACCTCTCCTGCATCATCTCGCCCATTTTGGCTAACACTCAGATAAACGCACATGTGCTGCACACTTAATTAAAACAATCACTTATACACATACTGTACATGCATGCAAGTATAAACACGCACAGCAAGAGAACATGTTCTTTGTATCTTTCCTGTCCCCTACTCTTTTTTTTTTCCAAACACATGCATGCCACACAAACATTAAACATTAAAGCACTATATATATATATATATATATATATATATATATATATATATATATATATATATATATATATATATATATTTATTTATTTATTTATTACACATACATACACTGTTAAAGCCATTTCATCAGCGGGAGTTGCCCAGCAACCTTCCATTCAAGTAGAACAGGGATGCTGTAGATTTGTCCCATCTGTCCACGTTAAATTGCCGGGTTATTATGGACACAGTGTTTATTTAAATCTGAATATGAACTGACGTCATCTCATGGAATTTATGTGAAAAAGTGAATTTAAGAAATTATGTAAAATCGAAAAAATGACCCCAGAGGGTCCAGAGCTCTCTCTTTCTCTCAAAGCTTCATGATATGTTAACGTTATGGGTTCTTTATTTGTCAAACAGCTGCAAAATAAGAACCATTTCATAAAGATAATGAGAGTTTGATTAGACAGGATTATATCAACCAAATGATCAACCGACCAGAGAGACTCAGGCCTACATGCATCGGATCAAAAGACAAGTGTTCTAAATCCTGCTCAATCTAACCATGTGGTCGTATTTGACTCTGAGAAGAAGTGCAATTGTGTAAAAAAGATGATATTGGATTTATGTTCAACCAGATTACATGGTAATATGTATAATGGGCATATACGTTTGTCGCCTTCTTTTGCACTTCTTCACTTCCATCGCCCCTAAATTGATGAAGCAGCTTTAAACAGCCACCTTTTATCTGCCAGTAGGAGCTGCCAGTGTGACGCTGCCTGCTGTAGCCCTAACTGCTCTCTAATATCTCATCATTTTCCTTTGGGCCTTGACTCACTTTAAATCTTCAACTCAAACTGGCATGAAACAAAGACTCGGCGTACTGGGTGGAACAGTAAATTGCATTTGCTGGCGCTGTCCGCTCTCACCCATTCTAACCTCATAACTGCTGTTGAACAGTTAAGAGAGTAATTAAAATATTCCCTGCCTTTGATTCTATGCAAACTGCTACTTAGTGCAGAGGTCAACAGTTGAGGCAGGGAATCTTAACTGTGTATTGAAATAAATGGAAGAGGGGGTGAAAGGAGAGGCGTATTAAAAGATCGCGGCCGGTGACAGTGATGAAGCCCACGGGGTGATTTTATGCAAAGCCTTAAAGGGAATGCTACGAAATGTTAAAACCTCCCAAACGGGTAAATGCTTGATGTAAATGTGTAAATACTTGAAACAATATTCTTTCATTGAAAGAAGAGCAAAGATCGATACTGAAGACTTCCATAGCTGGCCACTATAGTTTTGATAAATACAGATATGAAATGGTTGCCCCAGCTAGAGCCTCAGCTGTTTTTTGTCCCAGTCGGGCTCCCATCATTCTCATGGCACCAGCCTCTCTGGTCCTCAGTGATCGTTTCCTTCTCCACACGTGTGATGCAGCAGTTGACATTACCAGGATCTTGAATAGTCACTGATACAATGGTTCACGTTTGATTAAGCCTTGAGAATAGAAACCACGTTGCTGACAGCACAATGCATACCAACGAGGTCCGGTACTGTCGTCATGGATGCAGCACGCCATCAATCGATTTGTCAATCGCTTTGGAGTTATTTCAGCAAGTGATGCTGCATTCACATCAGGATGGATGGAAAAGTCTCAGATCCCCTGCTGTGATGTTAAAACACACATGACCGTGGTACAGTGTTGTGTGCTTACTTATGAAGGAGATAACATACAGCAACTGACTGATGAAGAAAGCAATTCAGTGGTTAGTCTATATACTATGGTCCATTTGTCTCCATCCACACATCCACATCTCAAGTGTATGTTCTCTGTATCACGGCTGCCAGCTGCTGCCACCGTCAACTGTCTTCGACTCAAAAGAAATAAGATAAGCGAGATAAGTTTAGCCTCCTCCTCATGGCCCGGAGGCATCTCCACCACTCACTCGGAGCAGGAGGAACTGCATTCCGGACAGCCAAACAATTTAACAGTTTGCACAATGAACAGCACGGATCTTATTACACTTTAGAACATTCTGTCACAGTCGAAGCAGATTTGTTGGATTCAGCTTTCACTGCTGAGGAAATGCAACACAAGGAGGCAGAAGCTCAGTGTGATGCCGCTCGGGGCCGAGGAGCTGCTCGTGCTCCACGTGCAGCTCGGCGCCACTCGCTAAGTTCTTTAACAATAAACTCGAAGCAATGTTATCAACAGTGGCTTCACCGTAAAGGATTGGACATCCGGAATGGTGGATGAAAAAACAGGTCCACTGCTCATACTTAAAAGGTACTTAGTCGTGATTTGTTAACCGGTTTAATGAATTGTGTTTTGTAATTTGTTGATTTGCACAGAAAAAAGAGTGGAATAAAAGAATAGTGTTAATGATAATGGTGGTGTTAATGATGATAATGCTGCCAGCGACAGCTCTTAGCAACACATCTGTGCCATCAGACGATTTGATAATTTTTTTTTTCCTCACCGACAGCAACATGTTCATCTTATTCAGCTAATAGCTTACACAGAGCAGAAATAACCCAAAGACATAAGTAATGAAAAACATTAACCAGGCCGGTCTGCCGATCACATCATCTTGGTGTGGACAAAGCAGCAGTAATGTCACCAGAATGAAAATAAGAAAGTATGATACAAGTGAGAGCAAGGCACAGCAGAGGTGCCTCTCTCAGAGGAGACGGCGCTACGGTTCATATTACAGCAGACCAGCATTTTAAGTGTTGGAATTGTTATCCTATTCTGCTTGGGAAAAAAAGCTCAGCCAAGATGATCCCATTTTAGGCTTTTACAATCCCCTCTCTTCATCTCTTCGGGGCTTCGGCGTATCTTCTCAACCAACGATGACTCATTGGTTTAGAAACCAAAATCTTTTTTCATGCAATTAAGCACAGCACTTTTTGTCATCCTCTATTTTGACACACCTAGAGATAAAGAGACAGCGTCAGTTCTACATCGGGGAAAAGATTGATCCTGGGGAAGAAAAAAGTGAAACTATGAGGCCCACTGCTTGTAAATGATTGTTAGGATATTTAAGTTTTTCAATCACAATTTATAGATAACTGCAACACACAAATACCCAAAGATTGTGGCACTGGTGGCAGCCATGAATGATTATGCCCGCTGCAGAGCTGTACAGTCCATGTATACATACTGTTTTACAGGTGAAACGTTCTCAACCACGGGGGCATGGATTCATATCTTAGTCGCGTCCAGGTTTGATACACAGGTTTGTGTGTTTTGCACAGTTTTTTTATCACCCACAGCGAACATTCAGAGGCGTAAAATACTGAAAACAATAAGCTGCCATTTGCCTGGGCGCTCGCTGACATCCGCCACCTCGAATCACAGATTCAGAATCTATTCGGTTCCCTTGACTGGAGCTGACTGGGTGTCCACAGGGATTCAACCAACCTCCCCAGCATAGCCAAAGGTCACACAGCAGAGGTATGGCTTTCTAATGCAATGCCCTTTTGTGGCGTCTGAACTGCCTGCATTGTATTCCCCTCACATAGACTTCTTACAGGGAGAGAGGCTTTGAGAAGCCGGATAAGGAGAATAGCATTGACAGCAGTTCTAAAGGGCAATCATACAGATAATTCCGTCCAATGGCCCTCTTTATTGAGATTAAGGCACCAGCACCTCTGATATTGTATAAACAAAACAATAGGCATTTCACCCTGTGATGGCCCAAGGACTCAGCGAGAGATGCAGGGAAAGGCATTTTCTACTCTGACAACAGCTCAAACAATGCTGCTTTCTGATAAGCCGGCCAAGGAGAGCCGTGCTTCTGCCAAGCTGGCACCATCATTCACTGAGCTAAAGCACAAAGTGTGTTGTTGAGATGTCATGATCGTACATTTGGCAACTTTTGGTCGTATCGCTGTTGGCAAGCGAAAAAACTATGTCTATGTCTAGTTTTTAGGAAGTTTGCAAACCCATCTTGTTTATAGACCGTTTCAATGGAATTGCATTGCTAGGCAACAGCTTGGGTCCATTTTTACTTCCCTGTCAGCTTATGACACAATTCTAATTTAGCGAGTAGTATAAAGGTCCATATTTAAAAATGACGCCGCCTCCTGACAATAATTCTAATTTATTATGTCGAGATGACCGTTAGCTCTCCTGAATATTATTAAATGTCAACAACAGTTGGACAATAACTATTAATTCCCTGACTTGTCATCCAGCACCGTCATGTCACAAGCTTGACTTTGTGTTTAGTGCTGAACAAATATTAGCTCGCTGACACGCTAAGTTATGATGGCCAGCATGCTCAACATCAGCATGTTGCATTGTGAGCATGTTAGCATTGTGAGCATGTTAGCATTGTGAGCATGTTAAATTGTGAGCATGTTACATTGTGAACATGTTAGCATTGTGAGCATGTTCCATTGTGAACATGTTAGCATTGTGAGGATGTTAGCATTGTGAGGATGTTAGCATTGTGAACATGTTAGCATTGTGAGCATGTTAGCATTGTGAGCATGTTATATTGTGCGCATGTTAGCATTGTGAGCATGTTAGCATTGTGAGCATGTTAGCATTGTGAGCATGTTACATTGTGAGCATGTTAACATTGTGAGCATGTTAGCATTGCGAGCATGTTAGCATTGCGAGCATGTTAGCATTGTGAGCATGTTGCATTGTGAGCATGTTAACATTGTGAGCATGTTAGAATTGTGAGCATGTTAGAATTGTGAGCATGTTAACATTGTGAGCATGTTAACATTGTGAGCATGTTAGCATTGTGAGCATGTTACATTGTGAGCATGTTACATTGTGAGCATGTTAGCATTGTGAGCATGTTAGCATTGTGAGCATGTTAAATTGTGAGCATGTTAGCATTGTGAGCATGCTACATTGTGAGCATGTTAGCATTGTGAGCATGTTAGAATTGTGAGCATGTTAGAATTGTGAGCATGTTAACATTGTGAGCATGTTAGAATTGTGAGCATGTTAGAATTGTGAGCATGTTAGAATTGTGAGCACGTTAGCATTGTGAGCATGTTACATTGTGAGAATGTTAGCATTGTGAGCATGTTAGCATCACACATTCAGCCTCACAGAGCCGCTAGCATGGCTTTGTGGACTTATTTTGCAGTTAGTTGGCATTGAAAGTTGATTCACCAAAGTATGGGTTGCAGAATTTCTGCAAGGTGCTGAGGAAGGATAAATACTTAATGGAAAACATAAATGGAGTTACATGGATTTTACCTGGCTGCAAAAAGGCTTTTTGCTCCCACACGTTCGACAGTGCTTGACCTAATGTATGCAAGGACACAAACAGCTCAAGGCTATATATATATTGGGATGGCAGCTAAATTGCAGAAATGATAACAATGCATGTGGATTATCAGCTCCGCAGGATGTACACTCCAAAAATTACAGCGTCAGTAATGTCACTGTGACAGACAATTATCTCAGTGTCGTTTCTCCTGACTCGAATCATAAATATATTTCTTGAGTGTCAGCATTGCTGATACAATGTAAGACCAACAGCTTGTTTGTACGTGCAAATATTCCTTTAATGTCTGACGTAACCTGTTGCAAGAGCATACAATGAGAGCAGGAGACGGCTGCTTGCAGATATGGGATTAGCAGGGGGAAAAAAGTAATATATCCCCTCCTAGCAATTAGAGCTTATTATCTTTGTAATTACTATTATTATCACAGTTAAAAAGGAAAGCATTTGTAAAAGAAAGAAAAAAGTGGTGTTCACGACACCGCACACTCCCTTATTATGTTAAAATTTGTATTAAAAAATCTGAAAGTGCAATTATGTCAGCTGGCGAAGAGTCATTAAATCTAGCATGAAAGCCTCCCCGATATCAAATGGTGAGATTCAGCCTCTCTTCTCGCCAAGCTCTCCCTCCACAATACAACGGAGCTCTGTCACGCTCTGCAAAGGCTCAACAAAGGACACCGCAGTCCCATTAGCCAAGTAAACAAATCAGAGAGTGAAATGAGATGCTTTTTATACTGAAACAATGGATTTCCCATAGGAGAAAATATGGCGGGATATGAAACCCAATAATGAGGCACGTGCTCTTGTAGAAACCCTGAGATAGGAGGCTTGAGTGGAACAAACCCTATCCATGCTAAAGAGATGAAACATCCTGACGGCGGTTTATGGATTGAAATGAGAATGCTCTGTGTTTGGGATTTGCGAGTATCTGAGATGAGGGAGCCACAATTTAGCATTCGCAGCAAGACACATGCATTCATGTGATCATTTTAAGAGGACAATCTGATCCGGGGACTGTTTTGACTATATACTGCATCGCATCGCACTACTTTCGTCAATTTGAGTGTCAAATTATTAGGATTTTCTGCAAAAGAGATGGATGCAAATCTATTATTTCTAAATTGGCAAACAAGAGATTGTGAGTTCCAATCTGCACCGACGCCCATTTTCCTTTTCCCTTTAAAATGTGTAATGTGAAAACATGTGCTCCATACTAAGTGAAAATCAATTTGCCATCTCAGATTGTCATATTCCTCCTCACCTAGCAGTCTGCCTGCAATTACAGTGCAGCAGCCACTTCTACAAGTGTGATGCTCCCCTGAGTGCAAATGCCATTTTCTTTTTTTTATTTCTTTATTTTTTGAGAACGCTGGGCTCTGAAGCCAGAGAAGATTAGAACTGGATAGTGGCGATCCTTGTCTTTAGAGGAGAGCTCTTGGGGAACGCGGGGTTGGTGGCTTTATCTCCGTCCGAGACAGAGGAGACCCTCCTCCAGCGGCTTTAACACAGAGGTGCTCTAAGTATGTCTGACAGAGTATTGATTATCTCAGGTCTCATGTGCAGCAGGACTGCATTAGCTCCCGATAGACAAACAGACATCTCACACACACACACGGGCCCCCGATGACCTTAAGACTGATGGGAGGAAAATACTGTCAAATCACAGCATGGACACCGTGAAAAGGTAGAGAACAAGGCACACCTGCTCCTCCATTGCTATTTTCTAAATGATTCCCTAATTTGGACAGAACCCTTCATAATGGTTAAGTGTTTCAGAACCACGTGGATCTCATCTGAATCTCTTAGAAAGGGTAGTTAATTTATATATATATATACTTGGAACTCACGTTCAAATTTGGACTCTTAAGGAAAAAAGGAAATTCCACCACTTCTACATACAACTGCATGAAATAAACAGTGTCAATAAATGCAAGTATATGAGGTTACCCACCACTTCCTTTGTGGTGGGTAACCTCATATACTTGCATTTAGTAGTTTGATATTACTTTAAAGATCAAGTTTGGGACTTTGGTTGAACCAGGAATCACGTTTGTATTTCATTGTCTTTTTGACAACGTATTAGAGGCGAATGATCCAACTACAGCTAATTTGGTTTGCCACATATGTTTCAGGGAAACTCAATTGTTGGGCGAGGATGGTGATTGGTTGATGGTGGTCGTACCAGAGTTCAAAAATTGCAATTTAGTTCAGGAAAGGGAAATAAAAATAAGCCGTGCTGAAACACGCCAAACACACCTTTTGTAAAGGGGAGATGTCATCTGAGAGGCGACGGTTCATAAGTCCATGTTCACTTCATAAAACGCAAACTGTTCCTGAGGCCGTGTTGTAAACATGCAAAATGCAACAGAAAACTGCATCCAGCCCAAAATATGCTCTCATGGTACGACGGGTGAGTCAATCATTTATCAAACATCAGCTGTAATGTGACAGTAAAGTATGATACTTGTGCTTATTCTACCATCTATTGTTGTTGCTGTTCATCACTCTGTTGTGTGTTTATCTGTCTGCCTGTCCCCGTCGTACCTGCACACACCTGCCCCCTCCCACTGTCTTTATTACACATAATATTAATGTAGAGCAGGGACGGCGGATGACACTTTTATTGAATTATTTACAAGGGAAAATAATGACGGTGGGATCTCGGCACTAAACAAATAAATAAATCAGATCTCAGATCTGTAATCAAATCTGGGGATGATGTATGTGGAGCAGGGTGTTATTGGGTTAGGTGATAGGTGTCAGCATCATAATGCCAGCAGTGGAAGAGTCCATGGGTGTGCACACGCGGCACCTTTGTTGTGTGACGTCTGATTCTCCCTCTCAGGCAATCAGACATTCTAGTAAATCACAATTGGAAGTTTTATTGGAGTCTGAAACCGAACTTTTGCCGAGCGACTTTTCGAAAAAGAAGTTTCTTTGTTGCCCGTATCCATCTTGTGTTTCTTAATCTGGCTTTGAGTATTGATTCAAATGCAGGGTTGGTATGGGATGAATGGCATTATTCCTCTTTTTGTCCTATTAAAAACAAATGAACAATGTTCTTCTGCCGACGGAGGATTTTTCTGTGTTTCTCCACCTGCACAAAACCAACTAACTAGGAGAGGGCGACTCCTCTGCAGCAGACAAGCATCTTTACTGAAGACCTCCTCCTCTCGCGTCTTAATGCGCTGTCCTGTTCACTCATCCTTCTCTCCTCACTCCTACAACCAGGAACAGCCATGGAAACTCTCAGACTCACTCCTAAGATGTTCCTCCTTTGATTCCTGCCACAGCATGAAATATAAATGTTCTAAATATTTGGCGAGTGAGTAGGACACACACATAGTTGTTGTCGTATAGAGGGGATTGAAAAGGGGTGGAGAGATAACCGACAATATGCAATCTGGTTTGCAGCCATTATGAACCCTAATTATTGTTTCCGCTCTGCAGCTGTCCCTGTGTGCTACCACCCCATCAACTGAGCCTTCTGCCTCAGCGCCAGGTATATTTAACTTGTTCCTGCTATGTGGGAGCTGGGAGGATGAACCTGACTCGGACCTATTCCACCTAATTATCCCAGAAACTAAGGAGCACCAGGAACTGAACTACACTCATTCAGGTTCTGTTGTGTTTCACTGTGACGCCGGACTGGACCGTTAAGGTACAAATATAGACTTAAAAAAAATAAAATAGTGTTTTACTTGATCAGAAACTAAAGCTTCTCGATGGCTGTCTTTCTACTTTGCTTTGCTCGCGTTACTCGGCGCTTGTTTGGAGTGAACACATGCTGAATCTCTTTCAATTACGTGCCTTTCCTTTTGAATTATCTGAAAGCACATTTTTATTTTGCAGATAAAAACCTGAGTGAAAACGGCAGAAAAAAAAGGCAAAATGTTGCAAAAACATTTTATTACACTTGGCTTGATGTATTGATGAAAACAAAGTGCGCTGGCAAAAGACTAGACTAAATTAATGAATCATACATGGAGCCGGTGACGTTATTTGTCCCCGGAAGGAGAAAAATATCAGATCAATGTGCAGCGCTGATGAGAATGCTCCCTAAAATAAATACATCACATAATTGATAAAACAATTCATCATGATTCACTCACAGTTTTCCATTGTTTGAGATTTGACTGGTGCTCTTTTAATTACCGGGTCTAGTCAGTGAGGGTCGATTGCAGTATTACATAGATATGACGTATATATATTTATTGTCACCCTAACCTAGACAAATAAATATGCAAATATATATCACATTTTGCGTCATGCTTGAAGGTGTATTGTTACTTCTTTAAACATCTTTCACATTAAATAAAACACCAATCTTCCATACCACTCTTACTCATCCTGTGTATGAATGTTAGATAGTCCTGATGTGGCACCTTGCATGGTAGCTCCTCTCATCAGTGGGTGAATGATTCCTATGTAAAGCGTCTTTGAGTATTCAGAAAAGTGCTATATGAAAATCAAAAGAATTAAAATTCAATGACACCATGCAGGGACATTGTTTGCAACCATTAGATGGTATCACCAAGAGGAATATATTAAAACCCAACACGTGAATGCCTTTAAATGCTGCTATGAAATAACTCAACCCCAAACCTTTCATGTCTCCCCTACTTGTCCAATTGACATTAGGACCCCTTTCGCCAAAGCGCTGGTTCACAATGAGCTAATCCCCTCATGGAGGCAATAATAAATGCATGCAGGAGGTGAGGAAGTCAATGGACAATTAACTTCAATTGACACTGAATTGACAATATCTCGAAATGCATTTACAGATGTACGGTGGCTGGACCAGCCGGAATAAAAGGAATTAAAATGAGAACACTGTTCACAGCTGAAGCCTATTATCCTGACGCACCACAGAGAGAAAGAGAGTGAGATATAGTGAGCGTTTATGAGTGAATGGGCAAGAGAGAGAGGGAGAACGAAGACGAGACCACAGACGAAGAGAAGCAAAATTGAGAGCCATTAGTAAAAAAAAAAAAAAGAAGCAAAAAGTCAGCCGCCTAAAAATGACCTTAGGTGAAAATGAGATAACTTCCCCTCTTTTTACGGCTTCCACAATGAGGTATTATCAGCTGGAAAAGGGCATGAGGCGGGGAAGAGTGAGATGAGGAAGAGCGTGTAATGGTGAGGGAGGGATCTCCGTTGATGTATCCATCCAAAGTGGAGGGCCTGGAACTGACAGGGCCCAGGAGGAGCTTCTGCAAAGAGCCTGGCAGAGATAAGGGGGTCATTATTCCCCAAACTTGAATAATCCCTCGACGGCAAAGCCCTGGCCTTCCCCAAGGGCTACAAGGCTTCAGAGCGGCTGTGAGGAGAGGAGGGGGAAAGCATTTCTTTGCTCCATAATAACCCTCTTAAGTGTTTTATTTATACATTATATTGGTGGAATAACTCCATATGAATACTGCACCCAACATCTTATTCCATATTTGGATGTTGTCTTCCCAATGAGTAGAAATAGGAGAGAAATTAGGTGGTTATGCAAATGCATGGTCAGTAGTGGGAAAGTTACTTACAATTTCATGAAAATTGCGAATGAATAAACACTGACAAATAAAGATTTAATTTGAACTATTCTGGTAGTAAAAATACAGGAATCCATCACTCAGACCCAACATGGTGGAGCATTAGTGGGATTATTAACCAACATTTTGACCAATGCATTTCAAAATGATTATCCCTTACATTGCGTGTTAATAGTGTCACTGTAATATTAATACATTACGACTAAACACAAGTCCTCAAAACTAAATGGCAAACTAACATCAAACCAGACATGATTTATGTATTGCTAATAATAATATAATAATGCATTTCATTTTTATCGCACTCTTCCTTCAAAGAATCCCAGAGTGCCACACATATAGTAAAAACAAATAAAACCGATTTAAAACATAGATAAAGCAACCCATAAAAATAAAAAAAAATAAGAATGTAATATCTGCCAATAAATTAACTCAAGGTAAAAAATGCCTTCCTGAATAAAAAGGTTTTTAGGCCAGTCTTAAAAGAGTTCAGTGTCTTGAGTTTCCCTCAGGTGGTCAGGAGACCGTTCCACAAGCGTGGCGCCGCCGAGCAAAAGGCCCGGTCGCCCATGGTGGAGCTTGATGTTGGGGACCAGGTCTGGTGGTCCATGGTGCGGAGCTTGGTGTTGGGGACCAGGTCTGGTCGCCCATGGTGCGGAGCTTGGTGTTGGGGACCAGGTCTGGTGGTCCATGGTGGAGCTTGGTGTTGGGGACCAGGTCTGTTCGCCCATGGTGCGGAGCTTGGTGTTGGGGACCAGGTCTGGTCGCCCATGGTGCGGAGCTTGGTGTTGGGGACCAGGTCTGGTGGTCCATGGTGGAGCTTGGTGTTGGGGACCAGGTCTGGTGGTCCATGGTGGAGCTTGGTGTTGGGGACCAGGTCTGGTGGTCCATGGTGGAGCTTGGTGTTGGGGACCAGGTCTGGTGGTCCATGGTGGAGCTTGGTGTTGGGGACCAGGTCTGGTGGTCCATGGTGGAGCTTGGTGTTGGGGACCAGGTCTGGTGGTCCATGGTGCGGAGCTTGGTGTTGGGGACCAGGTCTGGTCGCCCATGGTGCGGAGATTGGTGTTGGGGACCAGGTCTGGTGGTCCATGGTGGAGCTTGGTGTTGGGGACCAGGTCTGGTGGTCCATGGTGGAGCTTGGTGTTGGGGACCAGGTCTGGTGGTCCATGGTGGAGCTTGGTGTTGGGGACCAGGTCTGGTGGTCCATGGTGGAGCTTGGTGTTGGGGACCCGAAGGAGCGAGCGGCCTGTGGATCTGAGGGTGCGGGTGGAGGTTAGGGGAGTGATAAGTACTTTCAACCAGGTGACCAGAGTCTGTGTCCCAAAGAATTATTGAAGTATTGTGAGGTTTCTTTTTTCACGTGTTTACTGTATGTATTGTACTTGTGACAATGACTTTCCCCGCTGTCTTAATGATGTATTCTTGCATAAAGCTTATTGCTAAGTGTTTTATATTCGGTTAGATGGTGTCATCATTTTACCACCACCGAATGCCCTGCTGATGTATTTCTGTGAGATCACGTTGAAAAGTCATTTTAAAGCTTAGCATGGGCTGGAATCCGTTTCTCCGACTGTCACCGTGCATTATACATAAAAGTCTCTCATATCTTGAGCTATCGGTCCATCTCTATCTCTGGCTTCTCAGTGACCACCTTGGGAATATTCTGCCTCTGTACCTCGCTGTCGTGTGCGAGCTAGGTGTCTGCAGATCAGAATTAAGGGCAGCCAGGCAGAAAATGGCTACAGGGGCCATACGGGCGGTGCCGAATGAACAGCAGAAGACCATTTTCAGAGGGACCCTAAAAATTAACTGTTCCGTGCCGTTAACTCAATGGTCCACCTGCTGTATGGTTAAGTTCCAGCTCCTGCATATCACTGCTGTCCAGTGTGCATTTGATGAGCATTGTTTTTCAGGTTTTCTTTTGATGGGCCCCAAATTGCACTTCAGATGTCGTTTGAGAGTTCAAGGATCCAAATGAGTTCTGAGGCATACGTACGTGATCCATCTTCAATTACTGTCCTGGAGCCGTTTCATTCAGCGGCCGAGGCTGCCAGGAATGCAGAGCAGATCTCACAGCGTGGTTCCTCAAACCTTCTCCCTGCTTTTGTTTTCAAAGACGGCAGGCTAGTGTATCAGCACACATCATCCTTGCAACATTTGTCTTTAACCAGTTGTTTTGTTTTAGTTTCAGGTGGATATTCGGCGCTCAGAGAAAGACACGTGTCCGTGGTGGAGCAGTTCCAGTCCATCAGCAGCGTCTCCCTGAGACTTACGGGGAACAGCCGAGTCCAACAGAACCAGACCGCCGCAGACAAAACAACATACTTTCTGTACTTTCTCATAACCGTCTATCTCTTTTTCTTTGTCTCTGGTGGGTAAACAGTAAAAAAAAGAAAGGCGGAGAGACGCTCACGAGGGGGAGAGAGAGACCAGCAACACTGTCAGTTAATTTTCAGATCTGGTAATCTTCCAAGTTCATTAACAAAAGCCTGTGTCTGACTCGCCGTGGCTTTTGTACGCACCGAGGAGTTGTTGTGATACACCACAATGAATAAGTGATAAGCTGTTTGGGTAATTTGCGAAGTGACACAACTTTTATTATTTACGGCGTAAACCCTGCTGGGTGGGAGTCGGGGGGTTGGGGGCAGATAACAATGAGCGAATGTGACAGGATTGTGTGGGCGGAATCCACTTAGAACTATTACAATCAAGCTTCATTTACATGAGCCGCCGACAACCTTCAGTTGACTTTGGGCGGCTGCATTTGGGAATGGCGGACATGGGTATTACCAAGCATACTGATGCATTTGTAATGGGGGCAGGCGGCAGAGCGCTAATGCCGGCTAGCTCCGTGGAAGAAGAAAAAAATGCTCCAAATGGAAAGAGATCAATCCCCCCTACTCCGCACTGCGTGATGGATTTGACATTCATCGGAGCCCTGTCAACTAATGCATTTGGTTTTATATTACACCGAAGATTTTTTTTTCCTCTCTTTTTTCTTTTATGGCTTCATGAAGCCAGATTAAAATGGTAAAACTGTGAATATTTTGTTTCCCCTTTCAATAGGGCATGAGAAGCCAAGGAAATTTAGATGTTAGAGTGATGAAGTATTTTGTTTTAAGAGAGAAGAGTGATATGTAGGGCAAAGGAGATAATTAAGTTATGTTCACAGCGCTAGGAAGCATAACCGAGATCAATGTATTGATTCCTTCATTTTATATACTTTCTATTTTGGTTTTCGATATACCAAGGGTCTCCTATTTCACTCTGCAAGACATTTCCACAATTGCAGGACTGTAAAATCCTGCAGAGGTTCTCTGACAAAAAGCAGCCCGACTAGAACGGTTCCTCCCTGGTTCTCTGCACCATGATGGGAAGTTCTATTATGCTTCCAACAGGGGAGATATTAATCCCTCCGGCTTTGCTGGTTGTTTCCCTTATACAATTCAAATTTTTGGTCAGCATAAGGCCTCATAGGACAACACATTATTTATTTTTTATTGCAAAAGAGATAATTCAAGGGATGATACATCATTGTGGGGGAGCTTGGCACAACATTACAAAGCCCATCTGAAAGTGTAGAGCACACCTCACCAGAAGAGAGGCTCCCAAGAGCTCTTGGGAAAAGAACAAAGCACTAGAATCATAAAATAAGACAAGCAGTGCTTCTGCTGTATTTCCAAGCTGCAGATGCTGTTTTATACCCATAATGCACCTTGTGGCCTTCAGACATGTGGAGGAAATTAAAAGTTGGGACAACTTTAACTGTGCACATTAAAGCGGCATTCACTCGTCATGCTATTAAATAAAGATATAGTTAATTCACAAACATTCAGAGAAACATGTTTTTTTTTCCCGAGTATACTGGGGGACTAATTTAATCCAAATATGTATTTTATTACTCTGTAAATCCCTCCAATTTAACAATTAATATATGGGGCTAATAAAAGCTTCAGACTTAATGTTCTGCATTTCATTCTCTCTCCTTTTCTGGACGTGAGATCCCCCCTCCTAACACTAGGGGGAGCTGTTTTGTCAATACAACAGAAAAGGGACATGGATGGGAACACACAGTGGAGGTGGAGCGAGACGGTTCATGCTTGATGAACAATAGTTGGAAGTGGAAATTAGTTAATTCCCACTCAGTGTTTTGTTTGCCTTTGGGTTTTTATTTTATCTGCACTGACATTCTTCAGGCACACGTACACACATCAGTGTCCCGGAGCTCCTCATGAAAGACGATGTTTTACTGAAATAGATGAGTCAAAGCTGAAGCGTGGCTCACTCGCAGCAGACACACACCCCGACTGCTCAGAATGCCCTTTGCAGATTATGATTATTATGATTATGATTAGAGTTTGTCAAGTGTAAACAACTACTTCCGATAAACACTCTTCATGAATGCTCATCTCTCTTCCCTCAACGGCCTCCTCTTGCTCGCCCATTCTCCCGGCGAGTCTCCCACCACCCGATTTATATCAAAAGAGACATTTGATGTCTTTGGCAGAAATCACAAAGCGCTCTGTTTGTCACATTAGCGCGGAATAAAGGAAGAGACATGTTCCGCTCGTTGAACTCTGGGGACAAGAAAGAAAATGGCGATAGCGGCTCCTTTGAATCTCGGAGCAAACTTTTGTGAAGAAGAAATGCCGATTATTATAATCGGCATTTAGGCTGCAACGTCGTTGTGTTGGTGTTGCCTTTGGTGTGCTCACAGGTTGTTTGTTTGTCTGTGAGCATCACAGATAAACTCCTCCAGCGACAGATCTATAGATGCCGCTTCTTCAGAAAACATGTAATCTCACTGACAGGGTACATTCCTGCAGGCAATTAGCCGGGGACAAGCGGCGCGGAGGAAGCTCACCTCCTCGCGGGCACCGGCTGCTTCCCTGTCCCCTCCGCTTTACTCCCCGACGAGAGCGCTGTGCTGCCTGGCAGAGCATGAGAGAGGCGGGGGCACTTCCACTTCCTTTTATTCTCCATCAAGGTCACACTGGTGAAAGTGCCGGCCGTGTGTGAGTTCCTTTTCAGATCACATTTCCAATGAAATCTCTCAATTAAAATGCTTCTTTTTTTTGTATGTATTAGGAAATGCTGGAAAAGATGGAGGATGTCTTTACTCATGCTTTTGTTAATACTAAAATAAGACAATATCTGTGCACTTTTAAGATCTCTCTAAATGAGTGCATATCAACACCAGGCTGTGCGATAGCTTGTTGTTAATATGCACTAATTTAGGTGACCTATTTTATTTTAATGATGGATGAGTTAATTGAGCAATTAACTCAATAACAGGTGTCCATAATTGCCCAATGCTTCAGAGACTGAGGCTTAAAAAGCTGCTTCTTCCATATATAGCTTGATGGGCAGCGCTGTTCATTAACGTCCAACACTGGAAAAAAGATCCATGAGTGTTTGAGGTTGGAAGTTTCCACACACCATGACATTTGATTATCACATCCTTTAACAGCACCAATGAGTTAGTATGTAACAGTTTAGTATCATCAGCAAGATGTGCTTAAACCATCAAAAGTAAAATGACTCATATTAATACAAATATGCAATATGCCAATACAGGCACTGGGGTCCCAAGTAATGGAGTAAAATGTACAATATTTCCCTCTGAAATGTAGAGTAGAAGTACACAGTGGCATAAAGCAGAAATAGTCAATGAAGTGAAAGTACCTCCTGTACACTTGTATGTGGAAATGTAAATGTGGAAATGTACTTGGTTACTTTCCAGTAAAGGATGTTTGTCATTTAAAAATGAATCAAAGTCTGCATTCCTTTTGACATAATTTCTTTTATGGGGATGGAGAGACGAAGGAACGGAGGCAGAGGAGTTGTTCAGAGTCTTGTTGAAACCGGGATGAACCCGGCTCCGTCGCCGACGTCTCAGCAGCGCGAGGTAATGGCATGAAAGCGTCCGTGGCAAGAGGTTTTCTCTCATTGGAGAGTGTCACAAACATTCAGCGGCTTTGAAGAAGAAAGCAAATGAAAGAGGAGATGCGGCGCGCTCCTCAAAGCTTTCATTCCAATCGTAGGGAAAAGAGGCTTTCTTTTTCTGTCTGGAAACAACAGGGAGATATGCTTCTTATTAGACCCCGTCAGACCTGATAACAGCATGTGTAATACCACCACATCCCCAAATCTGGGATTGCTTCCTGATATATTCCAGTAATTTAGCAGTTTGATGAAATACATTTGGCCTATTTATAACAGCATTTAGCGTATTCATGGTAGTTGCAAACTCTTTTATGGCATTTTTGCCAGTCATTGACAGTGGATTCATAAATACAACGCTGTCTGTTCTGTGCAAAGTGTCTGAAGAATTAGTGTGAAGAACAGCAACAGAGATCTAATGCAGCAAAACATAATAAAAAGAAGAATGAGGGAGTCTGGAAAAGAGTGGGACTGTAGTCTTGACACAACAACTTATCAGTGCAAAACATTGAATAAAAAAAACAGCAAAATTCACTGAATCATGAGAGAAATCCTCTGAAGTCAAAATAAATGAAGATGCTAAATCCAGCGCTAATAAATATTCAGCGCAATGTTTATTTCTGATGTGAATACCTTTTCGGTGTAAGGCAAGATTAAATGACTTCTTCGGAATAATGAATATCCCTCCTGCCGCACGCATGAGTGCATATTTGCAAATCGAGCAATCGCTGATGTCTTTCCCTGAAATATTGAAAAAGATGAATGGATTCTGAGAACAGATGTTTCAGGGCGTTCGTTGCCGCTTTAAATGATGGTAACATTTTCCAAAGCATTCTGTCATCTCGGCATTGCATCACATTGATCCAGACTAGTCGGTATATGGTGCATTTGCTGTTATTGGACATATTGTGAAAAAAAATATTTTTAATGTGTAATCTGTCGCGACAAAAGTATTTAGAACCAATGCAGTTATGACATAGCTGCCTCTTTGAAATACTTTGATGGATAGACATTGAGCACTAAACATGAACAACAAATAGATGCAGTGATGAGGTCACACATTTCTCCTGTAATTTGTTCGCATTAACATCACACAGCCCCGCAGCAGATGAAATGGTGAGCATTTTTCTTTGACACGATTAAGGATGTGTGGGTCTCTCTGTATGAGAAATAACCATGAGCATGTGAGTGTGTTTATTCCTTCCTTTCTTTTCTTGTCCTCCCCTCCTTCCTCCCTCTCGGCCACGCTGCCTTTGTGCCTAGTAGACTGTTATTAAATCTGTGTGTGGTCACACAGCCTGCGGTATGCGCGGCGTTTGATTCGTCTGTTTCCTCTTCCTCTCACCCTTGCCCTGTCAGCCCACCACTGACCTTTCATCGTAGCCTTGAGTCAGTGTAGGATGCTGCGGGGCTGACAGGAAGGGCTGTCTTCACGGCTCCCTACCCTCCGCCCAAAAATGTCACAGCGTAATACAAACAAGTACTAATGACCTACAATAAACCACATTTATTTGGCACTCAAAAACAATGACTAAAATGTGAGCCGGCTAAAAGCCCCGTGAAGGACTAATGAAAATGAGCAGTAAAAAAACAACTTAAAGGCCCATTACGTGAGATAATCCAGATTCACCATCCCTTGCCAGTGACCCATAAAACCTGCCACAACAGAGACGGGCTCAGCGTATCTTAAGCCAATCTATGTCAAACTGAAAATTAAACCAAGGACTAGTTCAATTAGCTGTTATGTGAATGCTGCATCATAAAATGTTTATTAAATGCCTCTGTTTGGTTTATGGCCAAATACCTGCAAAACATTCCCATCAACCCTCGCTGTCAGTGCTAATTAGCACACACTAGCAGGAGAACGAGCTAAACAGAGACGGGGAACATGGTGAACATCAGCATGTCAGCAATGTCGATGTGAGCATGTTAGCATGTGAGCATGTTAGCATGTGAGAATGTTAGCAGGTGAGCATGTTAACATGTGAACATGTGAGCATGTTCGCATGTTCGCATGTTCGCATGTGAGCATGTGAGCATGGGAGCATGTTAGCATGTGAGCATGTGAGCATGGGAGCATGTTTGCATGGGAGAATGTTAGCATGTGAACATGTGAGCATGTCAACAATGTCACTGAGCATGTGAGCATGTTAGCATGTTAGTGTTCAGCTCAAAGCACTGCTGAGTTAGAGGTACAGCCTTACAGAGACACAAGCATGCTAGACTCATAGTCAGGTTTCCCTTTAGTTGCTTTTAGTTGAAGTTCTTTTTACGGTTAGATCCTTAGAGAAGGTGTTAACAGTTAACCAATTAATTTAATCTCAATATTGTCTGAGATACAGCAACATCGACTGATACACGAGGAAGAAGCAGGTCCACCAGTCTCACAAATTCTACCTCCAGTGACTCCCGCAACTGCAACTTCACCTATTACGACCAACTGTGTAACCTTCAATTCAATTCAGTTTATTTTATACAGCCCAACATCACAAATACAAGTTTGCCTCGGAGGGCTTGACAATCTGTACACATAACATCCCTGTCCCGGGACCTCACATCGGATCAGGAAAAACTCCCCCAATAAAGATAGTAAAAACCCTTTCACAGGGAAAAAATAGAAAGAAACCTGAGGGAGAGCAACAGAGGAGGATCCCTCTCCCCGGATGGACAGAAGCAATAGATGTCATGTGGCCAGAATGAATAACGTAACGGAGTTACATCACATTACATGAATATGACTATAATGACTATAATATGAATATGAGATTATTCATATAATGAGTAGTAGGCATGGTCCATGATCCAGATAGCCACGATCCATGAAGCAGAAGGAGGTAGAGAGGAGGGGCATCAGCAGGGCCATGGCAGCAGGCAGGACCGGTTCCAGGCAGCCACGAATCCGTGGAGAAAGAAAGTAGAGTTAGTAATGTGCATTGAAGAGACAATACTTTATCCAGATGGAGAGAAAAAAGAGGAGATTGCTAATTTATCCAAGAAAGTTGAGGAGAGACGACATCTTGTATATCCTAATGCAATACACTTATAGGACTTTTAACAGGGAATAAACAAAGTAGTTCAGGCGTATACTACTAGTCGTATGTGTGACGAAGGTCAGCACTAAACATGCATGTAAGTGCTGTTTGTTCAGCTTGGTTAAATCCTTGTTTAAAAGCTGAATTTCATGTGATGGTGTAAAATAAACGTGGTCCATTTACTGTTTACAATACGGGTGCCTTTAGATCAAATGGTGCAAACCACCCAGCCGATCACAGGGCCTGTCCAGCTGTCAGCCATCACAAAGCCATTTGTGATGGCTGACAGATGTTGCACATATTGTGAAGCCCTCTGAGGCAAATTTGTGATATTGGGCCATACAAATAAAATTGAAAAAGATTGTGGCAACCAAATGTCACTCTATAACAGACAAGTGCTACAGAGAGATAAAAAAATAAACCACAAGTGCAAGCCAAATGAATGTAACGCTCGGTTCGGCTCGAGAAGCTCTTTTAGTACATTACCTTCATCGCTTCACTCCAGATAAAAACACAAACCAGTTGTCAGGCATCACATATTATACAGATCAATACTGAATGAGGGCCGTCACAAATCTTTTCTCAGCACACACTTTAAAGATTGTGCTCCTTTTCAATTCATGCTTTTCAAATTGTTCAATATCCTGTAAGGCAGGGATTCCCAAAGTGTGGCGAGCTGCCTCTAGGGGGTGCACGAGAGGCAAAATGTAATGGTGGTCTAATGGTGTAATAATTAATATTAAACATAATAAAAAGAAATTAAGTAGGATTTTTTTAATTATAAAATGTCCCTTTGTAAGATTTAAATTTAAAATTAAAAACGTACAATTTAATAAATAGATGCACTTCTGGTCCGGCCGCCAGACTGTCTTTTACTACACACTAGCTAGCCTAGCTTGTGCACCTAACGTCATTTCATTCATTCAGCAACATCCATGAAAATATGTTAAACTGGCTGAAATCGGGGAAGCTGTCAGGTGGGACATCTGAAGCTTTCAGTAATAAAAGAGGAGAGGGACAGAAAGAGAGGGAGGAACCGGAGGGAGAGAAACGGAGAGGTGCGTTGGGGAGAGACCGGGAGAAGAAATCGACCCGGAGTCGGAGAAAGAGGAGACGAGAGTGAGCATCAGACTGGGAAAAAAAGAGGAAATATGATGACAATTATCTGGGTCTGGGCTTCACTTGGATTGGCGATGCAGATTGCCCGAAGCCACAGTGCGTGTTGTGCAGTGAGGTTCTAGCTAACAGCTGTCTGAAGCCTCTTATTTGCGCCGCCACCTGAACGCCAAGCATGCCAGTGCAAGTCAGAAGCCCCTTACATTTTTTAGATCAAAATTGGAAGAGTTACAAAACAGCCAAAAACAATTGCAGTCTCATTCACGTACGTCTCTCACTTTCTCCCTCTCTATCTCTCTTGCTGCAGGCTGAGCCACCTGCGCTTCATGTGAAAATCCTCATATGGACTCCTCCTTTTTTATTTATATCAGTTTCTGAGCCTATGCATGTGCCACTCTTTGTTCTTTACGTGGCTTTCTGTGTTTAAGTAAATAAATGTGAAATGCAATCTGCCTCTGAGCCTGTGCGCGTGTCCTCGCCATCCAGGGAGCTGTGCGACTGAGCTGTGCGACTGAGCTGTGCGTTTGAGCTGTGCGACGCCGCGGAAGGCGCTTAAAGTTGAGAATATTTAAACTTTTAAGCGCGCCGAAAAAACGATCAAAAAACGCGTCACGCGGCATTTAAAAAGCGCGGATGAAAGGCGCGCCGTACCATAGGAAAACAATGGTTTTGCTAGCGACGCGTTTTTGAGAGTCGCGTCTGGTGTGAACGGCCCCTTATTGCTCTTTAAAAGTGACGCCTTGTGTCACTGAAATGTATACAGCGGACTAAATCTTGCGCGAGCAAACAGCAAAATTGCATTGGTCCGATTTTATGCGGCTATAAATAGGCTCTGTTGCGTTTTTTTTTTTAAGGTGTGGGGGATTGGGGGTGCGTGAACCCGGTCGGGATGTAGAAGGGGGTGCGTGGCCTAAAAAGTTTGGGAACCGCTGCTGTAAGGCATGCGAGAACCTCCATACAGCATATCAACCCATTCCTAAACTTTCTTAAGGTACATACAGGTACATGGAGGACATTTGACCTCTGCATTTAGGCTCAGTGTCTTGCGCAAGAACACTTTGACACGTGGGCAGTGGGTGATGGGGATCCAACCGCCGGCCTCGTGATTGAAGGAGGACCCGCTCTAACCCCTGTGCCACAGGCGGCCCCTCCTTTCTCACACTTACTGTGTAGTGCTCCTATGGGTGAGACAGGGTCAACCCACACACACCAACACACTCTGCATGACAGAGTTTCAGACGCTGAAGTGGGAGCTAATTAGCGCAGAGATGCAGCCTACAGAGGGGATGTTTATTACCAGAATAAATGCTGCAATAACAGCACTGCTTCGTCACGGCTGAGATCTGCCATTGCTGATCTGCTGAAAGGCAGAACCTCCAGCAGCCGGTCAAATAACCGCTTGACTCGTATTGATCAAAAACCCTAGAGATGGACTATAAGGTTGTTTTTTTGTATGGGGTTGTAGCAATTGCACCTATTGACCCTCTAAAAAGGTACTGATTGGAGTTGCTTGATCTCCTTACTGATCTCCTCCTTGTTCCGTAATGGCTGGATCACCATTACAAGAGGCCCTGTGGGGAAAACCCCTAATGACCTTTTGATTTTAGTCTAGACTTTGGAGAAGCAAAAATGGCTGTATGTTAAGATCGGAGCTTAGGACTCTGCTTTGTAGAGGATTAAAAGTTCTGTGATATAGCCAGGGGCAGCCTACTCAATACAATTCTGAAAATCAATTCTAACCGGCCCAGGTAACCTGTGGAAGTAGCAATGATGTATATACTTGGTCTGGTTTAAAGCACAAACTATGTCCAACTTGTACAGAAGAGGAGGTATTTCAAGTGGACGGCAGACTTTCTGCACTGTTAATAGGAAGATACATTTGTCCAAGAGAGTTTGCCTGAAAAAGCCCCATTTCTGTTCAGCTAAAGCTGCCTCGACCTTTGCAGACTAAGCACGTCCTAAAATGAGCTTCATCGTGTTGGGAGAGCCAGACAAACTATCATTCCTGTAGATCTGAAGGCCAGCGCAATTAGTTTTTCCCACCAAGTAAACACAAGGGAACATTTGTTGAATTAATTAAAGCGTAATGGCACAATGGAGATGGATGAACAAACATGAGGCCTACTATACGTAGAGCCGCGCCACTTGCATGGCTAACATGTAACCACAAGAGAGGTTTTAAAGGTCTGATCCACTCCAGAGACGAAACTCTTCATACAGTAATAACGCTCTCATCGTATCATGATAGAGTCATCACAGGCAAACACAGAAACGTGTGAGATGAAAACATTACCCCCCCCCCCCCCCCCCCCCACCCATTCATCCCCATCTGCAAGGCATATTTTAAAGCTACTTAGACGATTATGAAAACTCTGTTTTGCACAAATTGTTGTTTTTCCTATGAAGACAGGTGAGCTTGAGCTTCACTAGGAAAAAGAAAGAAATAAAAAAAGTGCTTTACAGATGACATAAAATAAATGGTTTTACTGCTAAAGGATCATCACAAAGGGTGATTCTCTGCACAGCTGGAGGAAATACAGTCAGGAAATGCAGATGACTGGAATGAGTTTGCTGCATGCTTTAGTGACTAAAGAGCATATTTACAGAGTAACAATGTGCACAACACACTGAAACACACACGGCGTGGTAGGAACACACATTTGTGTTAAAGTGGTACAGTCGGAACAATACTGAATTAACATTCTCATACCTTCCTGTTAGCACGACTTAGTTTTGTTGTCAATAGCTTGGTCCTGTTAACTAAATGAAGATTCATTCATAGGGTCACATGCAAAGGGTTAACATAATAAAAGCATTTTTACAATAACACGCCATTTATTACACACACACACAGACTGTAATAAATTCTATATCAGTTCTTAACCCGTCATTTATAGTTTCAGAGGTGTGTTGAATCAACTTTATAACAATATTTGAGACTGTTTGTGAGTGCAGTTGCTCGGCCCGGCGCTCCACTACTTAAGCAGCGAGGCCAGCAATATGTGGAAATTAATTGAACATTTTTAACATAATGTTATCTAATCATATCTACTGCAGAGCAGTGAGGCTGGAAATATGTTGGTGTTCTTTCAAAATGCAATTAACCTTTGATTTGCAGAGAAACCCATCTTCTGCAGCAAAGCAGCAGTGAATATGGACTGTATGCATTAATGAACCCTGCAAAACTTTGGAAAAGATTCTTTCGAATATGACTTCAATTGCCTCTTTTTCAAAATACATCCAAAAACATATTCAAAGGCAACATTTACAGATACATGCCATCAGTTAATTATACAGACTATTAGCAAGAAGAAAGCAACAGCAAAAATAACTTTCCGCAAGAATTACACTAATTGTATTATTTTTTACCGTGCCAAGTTTGCTGGAATCTATCAGAAGACCTGCACCATCTCAATCTGATCAGCCGGTCAACAGTATAGACTCAGCCCTTGATATATAGATTATATCATTTGATTTACCAGGTTTATTCATTTATAGATTGGCAATATATTTCACTCATACTATTACATTTCATTTGTTCACTACACTGCATTTGTTTTTTATGATCATTGTAGTTCATTAGCTAATACTATCCTAAATATAAAGGAGCTGTATGTAGTAATACATCACTGATATGGAGAAAGATGACTGCAGCGTGGCTCTGGGCATGACCCTGTCAGTCAATCAGCACGTTGTCATTCCCAGTGTCAAGTACGGAGGCTTTGTGACGCCCAAGGCCTCTTCAGTGCCTGTATGAGACACACTGGGCATTCAAGTAACTACAAGAAAAATTATCTCAGGGAATGTGATAACATTGTATACAGACCTTAAAAAAAACAGAGAGTGGGAGGCACTGGAGGTGGATAGGTCAACCAAGAAGACCGATGTTTAGACCCTTGCTGGTGTCCCAGAGTTACGTTTGAGATATGTGTGACGTGGTTTCTTTACTCATGTCACGTTGTTTTTCCCAAACCTAACTAAGTTGTTTTTGCTGCCTAAACCTTAGCAAGGGTTTTTGTTTGAACTGATAAAGTTCATCACGTGTTGACTGCGAGGTCGCGTCGGTCCACCCAGTGCATTAGAAAATGACGGCAAGGGGCCTGACACGGAGTCGGGTGTGACGAGTTGGAACGAGAACCTGTTGGTTCAATCGGTCCACCTCTTTGGTCCAGACTGAAACCTAAATCGCAGATTGGGTTGCCATGAAATGTTGCACAGACATCCATGGTCCCCAGAGGATCCTCTGGGGACCATGGATGTCTGTGCAACATTTCATGGCAACATTCCAAGGCCCACATACAGCCTTCTGACCAGGCCCGGGGCCAGGCACTGATTTACCCCTTACGTTGCTTTTTTTTGGGGGGGGGGGGGCACCTTCTTTTTTCAGCTACTGCATAGCCACAAAAACAAGCACTTTGGGAGAAAAGCAACATTTTGTTTTCACAGAATACAGCTGAGAGTGCAGCCGGCGCTACTTACGTGACAGGGTAAGAACTTCAGTCAGGGTTGCACATTTATGAAATTACACTGCCAAACTGCATGCTGGGTAAAGCTCGCCCACTTATCATGAAGTCTCCTGTGCGACGGAGTTCGATAGGACGACCAGCATGCAGTTCGGTGGTGTAATTTTATGAATGTGAAACCCTGACTGAAGTTCTTACCCCTGACAGCTAAGTAGCTCCGCCCACTTGACTTTGAGTTAAAGCTGTGAACATTAAATGTTACCTCCTGCTGAAGACTGACAACAGTCGGGCTATGCGCCACCTGTATGACGGTATGTGAAAAATCGCCGTCCGGGGTGGGCCCAACCGAGTCCCAGGGTTGGAACTTTGGTAATCCTTAAACCTTTCATCTCGCACCACTTTAAAGTAACATTTAAATGTGTCCTACACCTACAAGACATTCCCAATCAGCCGCAGCAAATATGTGTTTGGTGTTAAAAGGAAGATATGAGCATGGTAACACTAAACTAAGATGGTGAACATGGTAAGATTATACCTGATGAACATCAGTATTTTAGAGTTTTGTTTTGGCATTTTAGCTTTCATTGGACAGTTTGATAGTGACAAGATAAACAGGGAGAGAGTGTATGAAATGTTCCTTCTGGGGCTCCGTAGAAAGGGGTGTCTGCAAACGTATTGTTTTTGTGTTTTGTTCAAACTAAAAATGATTTTCTGATGAGCTACCAGTACGAGTTTGACTTTACTGTACACACCTCTCCACAAGGTGTTGTGTGATGCCGTGTTCACACTGCTGTGTAACGTGCTCTCCCATCATTTCTTTCTCCTATATTTCACCCCTTGTCTCATTTTCCCACTGTGTCCATTGACCCCCTTTACAGCCAGTAATACCTGCAGGTTTCCAACGACTCCGACATCTGAACAAACAGACCCTCCCCCGTCTCCCGCCCCACAGGCCACTATAGCGAGAGAGAGCTATGGCATGTCAGATCGTCAGGCGAAGAACCAATGTTGTGGCTTCTATCATCAAGAAAAGAAAACACACTCGAGGCCTTTGAGGCAGACAGAGTGCCGTGCTGAGAATAGCACAGAAAGAGCAGAGTGATGTCTCATGGACTAAAGACAAACCAATGATATACACAACCTATTAAAACACGTTGTAGTTCTTCTAATTTAATTAAATCACAAAGCTGACTGTAATAAAAAATAATAATAATATGAATCATAAAACAATAAGCAGTGGACTAATTCAATAGTATAACTTTCACGATCTTGGTTTTGATTTAGTTTGTTTCCGGTTTTATTTTGAAGTTCCCTGCCTCTTGTGTCCCTTGTCACTTCCTGCATTTGTATGTTTTCCCGCCTTTGTAATTGTTTGCCCCGCCCCTGGTTGGATCTTCCTGTGTCTAATCCGGTCTCTGGTTTTGTTTTGTTTTCCTGTTTTATTTTGAATTTCCCTGTCTGTCTCTCGTCTCCTCTGTTGTCTTCACTTCCTGTCCTTGTGATAGTTTGCCCCGCCCCTAATTGCATCCCCTGTGTTTGACCACCTGCACCTTCCCAGTGTATTTAAACCCTGTGTCTCCTGCCCCATGCTCTTTGGTCTGTTACCTTCCCTGTGCTATGCCTGCTGTCTTGGACTGTTCCTTGCTGAATATAAAATTACTTCACTCCGTAATTCGGCATTTGGCTTCTTTCCTGGTTACTCTTTTCGTCTCTTTATCCATCGCCCTGACACTGACCCGGTTGCAAAGGTCATTTAGGCTGTTTTCTGTTTTGGGCCATTTTCCGTTACTCAGTTTTGGACTCTCCCGCTCTGTAAGTTTAGTTTGTTTTGGAAATTTCTTGTTTATTAAAGTATATTCTCTGTGTGAATAACTGAATAACTAGACATGTAAACATTAGTCATGCAAATATTACATTTTAAATAATTGCCGTTAGCAGAGGCAGTAATACACATGGATGGCTTGTGAAACAATGCCGTTTCTTGGACCTTTAACCATCCTGATATGCTTTCCCCTCAGATGGCCTCATGCCTACTCCATACAATTGTATTTGACATGAGGCCGCATAATGGATAGGCCTCTTCTGAACTGTATTCTTTGGCTTCGCAAATGCATTTTTAATAGTCTATTACGCTTCCTATATTGAATTGTGCGTACTCTAACATCTTTATTGCGCAAGACGCAGCGTGTGCTGGACACCGCAGAAACGTGAACAGAGGAGTGAGGACATTCCTGTTCAGGTCCAGGTGCTTCACTTACCTGAAACGCTCCTTCACAGGACACATAGATCAAACAGAACTATTTGGACACTAATTGTATTTATTTTGCAATCTTATTAGAAATGATAGTAGCCATAGATTTAAGCACACTTTAGCAACGGTTCAGGCCCTGGGAAATGAGAGAGAGAGAAGATTCCTCGCATCTTTTAAGACCCAAAATACATGTTCCCAGTTGTAATTGCCTGTGTGAACTGTTCATTTATCTCTGCCAAATGTACGTAAAAACATTCTGCATCGACGTACCTTTAACATCAGAATCCCAACAAAAGTCCTGTCTCTTCTCTCAAATGTTTCAAATGATGACTCATCCTGCAGTTTACAAAAATGCATCAAATCAAATGAGACTTTGGGCCAATAGCTAGCCAGCGGTCAGATAAAACCACACCGGTCCCAAACATCGATTTCCTGGTGAAAATCCTGCGTTTGTTGACTCCTCCTCCTCCTCCTCCTCCTCCTCCTCCTCCTCCTTCTCCTTCTCCTCTTCCTCCCTAAAGTAAGTCGTCTTCCTTCGGATCCAAATTGACTTTCTATTTGCTTTGTTTCCGTGGTGCCGATTACGTGACAGAGGTGTCAAGTAACGAAGTACAAATACTTCGTTACCTTACTTAAGTAGAAATTTTGGGTATCTATACTTTACTGGAGTATTTACTTTTTACTTCTACTCCTTACATTTTCACTCAAATATCTGTACTTTCTACTCCCTACATTTTAAAAATAGCCTCGTTACTATTTCATTTTGGTTTGTTTTCACTCCGGCTTGTCATCGTTCAAAAACACACACACAAAAAACCTCTCCGCCCCGTTGCCCACAGATACGTGCGCGCGTATCAAATCCGTATCAAATCTACAACCCTGTTTATAACATATGTGTCGAGGAAAGCAGCTCACTGCAGCCACTAATACTGATACAACGTGATGGTTCACATATCTGCACTCATTCTGTTTTGTTTGGCAAAAATAAATTAAAAGCTTATTGTTTTCCACAATGAGCTATTTAGTAGTAACTAAATATGAGTTATTTTTTGCACAGATAGAACCTACACAAAACATTGTCTGATGGGGCAATCTGATTTACTTGTAAGTGATTGCAATTGTTTTTATTCTGTTATTTATAAAAGCACAGATGAGTCACACAATTATGTTATTTACAGAAAAAGTTTGAGAACCACAGCTTTAAGTGTTTGTGTCGGAGTCGCCGCCGCTGCCTATTTTGCACTATTACAATACTTATAGGCAACTAGTTATCATGTCTTCCGCTCCATGAAACGCATGTTAATGCTCAGTAGTACACATATGGTACTTTAATGAATTTGCATTGTAATACAATGTGATCATTTTAAATGGGCATATATGCAGCTGAAACGGGTAGCCTAGTGCATCCCACATTTTTCAACATAACATTTTAAAACATTATAGTCATTATGGCCTTTATAAAAATGATTGTTTTGGGGGAGGTGGGGTAGTGCACTATAGGCCCCTGAGACGCGGCTTAAGAGTTTGTCCTTAATGGAAAAAAAAACATTCCCCTTACATTACTTTTACTTTTATACTTTTAAGTAGTTTTTAAACCAGTACATTTACACTTTTACTTAAGTAAATTGCTTGAATTGATACTTCAACTTTTACAGAAGTATTTTTAAACCCTTGTATCTATACTTCTACTTGAGTAATGAATGTGAATACTTTTGACACCTCTGCGTGCCACCACAGTGTGATGTCATTTTCTGTGAGATCAGGTCTATCGTAGTTGCTAACCGGGCAATACGGAGACAAAAAGAGACGTGTGATTGGATATTAGTGAGCAAAAGCTTTCGCTTTTTAATTTCCAAAACAATGAGGTCTGATTCATTCAAGAGAAACTTTGCTGATTTTCAACCAGCAGTACATGCCTGGTACATGCTGAGCAGGTAGCTCCAGGTGCAAAGTCCCCCTTTAGTCTTTCCCGTGTGTGTGTGTGTGTGTGTGTGTGTGTGTGTGTGTGTGGCTCCGTATCGAGCTTCATTCTAAGTGCTCCCCACTTGTGAGCGGTCAAATCAAGTGCAGGATTTGATTTGAATCCCTCTTGTAACAGTACACTCCTCAAATATTCTGTTTCAATTACGTCACAGCGCAGAAACCATTTATAACTTTTGTGTCCGTGGCGCATTAAACAGATTGAGCAGCTGTGTTTCTGAATTGGCTCATGTAAATGGGGTGGACAAAATAGTAGAGACACTCATTTGACATTTTACCTGGTATTCATAACTCATTGAAAGCTTCCAGTGAGACCACGAGGGGCAATAACTAGAGTGTACAATGGAGTATAATTTAAGTGCATGTTTTATTCTGAAATTCACTTCTCCCATTGCACATGTAATGGTTGGGTGCTGCTTTTCACTGGTCACTGTGCAAGCTGTGGGATTGTATACATGTATTAAGAGTCAGGCCCTTGCCAGTTACCTGATGGCAGACAGTGAGCTGGAAGAGTCATCCTGAAGAGAGTCTTGAGTCATCCCCGCACACAGTGTGCACTGAGCACTGCCGTTGTTGTCCTCTCAGTGGGGTTTGTGTCGGCACTTCAAGTATGTAAGTGTTTAACATCTTCTATATGCACATACCTGCACAAACTGTACAGCTCTTCCACTTCAAAATAGATATAGTTTACTTTTTTTTTTCAGATTTTCTTTTGACAGTTTTTCTTCTTATATTATATATTATATCTCTGGACTTTTGCAGTGTTTACGTAATGCATAAAATCACCAAGACAAATTCCTTCTATGTGCAAACCTTTGCTAGAAATGTTTCTGATTATGTGTTTGTATCTCACTGAAATGCAGTCCAGTCCGCTCCTTCAATTTGTGAATTAACATTAATGTTGTGAAGAGAAAAACATACATGTACAGGTTGTTTTATTTTACAATCCACCCACTCATTTACTAATATCCGGTAATTAGTTATTACATCACCTAATCACAGCAGCTTGAATTTGGCATATTCATCAAATATTATTACAGCTTTAAAAAATACCAGGCTATAACTTATCAATAGTCAAACTCAACCCTACAACTGACCAGAGCATCTTTTTCTCTGCCTACTTCACTATGTGATTGCAGACTGCTTGCAGCTAGGGCTGCTATCACAATATATGATTTTCATTATCATGGCCAAGGGTCAGGGTTCACAATAACAATATCGACGTGATGCACACACACACACACACACACACACAGTATAACGAGGTGGATATAGATTATGTAACCGTAACTGCATATTAAATCAGTTTACAGGTGCATTATATTTATATGTGTATTTACATATCAATACTAGTTTTTTTAAATAGCACGGTTATCATTAATACTGGTACAATGCCACACCCTGTATTTGTTGTTAAATACGACTCAATGCCTTCATTAATGCTGAAGACCTGAGCCTCCCTTCTGCTCCCTTCCCTTTCTCTCTACATGGACTTTTATCGAACGTGACCAAACATCTCAGGACTCATCTCCACCTCTGAGCTGTGATTTGACACGTCGGTACTCACTGTACATATGTAGCTTCGGAGCGGTGGCCTCGCAGGTGAGCGTGCGTTCAGAGGCCTCAGCCGGACGAGTCATGTGATCAGCGGCGGCTTTAAAGGCTTATTCAGTTCATTGCTGCCTCTGCTCCGTGCTCCTCTGTGACTCAAGAGATTAGGCCGCCGTGCACACACTGAACACTGAACACTGCACACCTACTGTAAAAGAGCCCTCAGGTCTCACAAAACACTCCCTGCTGGAGCCCACAGGGTTCCACTGGAGCAAAACAAATAGCGCCACAGTAAATGTTATTCAGGCGACGTGAGTGGGAGCGCATTGGTTGTCCTTTGCCACCACCGGCAACTCCTCATCCCCTGGAAATCTCAGAGCGTTTCAGAGTGGTGAGCCCACGGGTGTCAATACGCTGTCACTCATCCTCACAACCCGTCTCCTTAAACCCACGGCTTAAAAATGGAACCTCGATATTTGCATTCCAATTATCATAAATGTAAGAAAGTGGAACAAGTGGCTTTGAAAGTCATCCAGCGAAGCGCATACTCAACCAGCGGTGGAGAAAGGGAGAATAAGAAAGGCGGCGTGTGCGAGAGAGAAAAGGCGTGAGGCCACGAGGCAAGAGAGTGAGAGGAGGAGAGAGAGAGAGAGAAAGGAGGACAAGAGAGTTTTGTATTATGATAGTGGGCTCGGGCTGCATGGTGGTTTGAATCACTGGTGTATGTCTTTTATGAGCTTACGACTTCACACTGCGTGGAAAATCCGCCCTGCTGCCGGGGATCTTTGGCATTCAGAATGTCACTTTTAATCACGTTCCCCTCTGAGATGCGATCCCGCTGATCAAAGACGCTCTGACTTTAAGTCAACACGTCAACAAAGATGGGGGGGTCTTTGCGGGGAAAGAAAAAAGAAAAGCAGGACGCTGGGGAAGTTGGTGTTTGGTTGTTGTTCGGGGCGAGGAAGGGTGGAGGCTCGGTGGTGTGTGTGTGTGCTGAAGGGTGACTGAGTGTGTGTGTGTGTGTGTGTGTGTGTGTGTGTGTGTGTGTGTGTGTGCGTGGGTCTGTACTGTATGGGGCTGTGTAGGTGGTTCAGAAAGGTCTCTGCTCTGCAGGGACAGGCCCAGGATAATAGGGTAGGATGGGGGATGGGAGAGGTAATAGCATTTTATTTTATTTTGGCATCTCATTTTGATCTAAGTTTAATCTTATTCTATTAACCTTTTAAAAACCAAGGTATTTTTTAGGATTCTGCTCGAAATAACATACCCAAACTAAAAAGGGTGTATCTCTGCAACCACAAGGGCTAGTTGAATAATGTTGGTGTTATAATAAAAGCAACCCACGTGAGCTTTTGTTCGGATGTGTAAATATTAGTATACATGTTACTGGTTAAGAGTAAATAAAGATTGAAACACAGCAAATATAGAAGTTTCAGGTCCGCCTCACCCTGCTTAACTATTAATTTAGTCAAATGTATTTATTTGACCATGATTTGTAGTTCACAAAAGATATTTAGTGTAGTGTTCATTTGCGAAATGTTTGTCTTATTGGTGCATGATCACTTCGTATATCTTCTGAGCTTTCTAAAGTCTATTTAGAGGTTAGCAAAGAAAGTACCAGATTGTAAGTGTCCATGTTTCTCTCTTTTTCTCTCTTATTTAGAAAGTGTTCTATGAAGCCATGGCATATCCAATCTGTCCGGGATGTTGCAGTGCATTTCCCGTGCCAACCTCTTCTGGCTCCTGGTACCTCGCTGCCAGGTTTTCAGTCCGTTTAAACAAAGTTCAACCAAATTATGTGAACGCAACGCTGACAGAAATCCAGCAACGTCAGCTGCCAGTCGGCTGCATTTGTAGGCTTGATCTGTCCATCTTTTTTGGGGGCGAATTGATCTTCATTCAAGCCGAACACGTTTCGATTTGCAGCATCGATAAGAGTGCTTTCTCTCTTGGCAGCCACTTTTCTTTCCTCTCGGTCAAACCTTTGAGCTCCGTTTCAACTAAGTCCACGGCTTCAAAGAAATGACCCCGAGGTGGGTTCCAGGTTCAGTGTTCACAGTTTTCTGCTCGTCCGGGATGGAGGGGGGGGGGGGGCGTCTCCAGATTGTTGCTGGCCGCACAGGTGTTAACTAAAGGAAATGTTCTACCGAATGCCACTTGGACGCACTCCAGGGCTGGACGGGACCAGGAGGTTTTGTTTTGCTGTATTGAGCCACTGTCTTGGAAGGCCTGAAAAGAACCGTGTCACACACCGAGCCAAAATGAGTCCTTGCTCTTGCTTACACAACCCTGAAATCTTGGCCCGAGTCTCCCAACTCATTGTCATATGTTGCTCCAATGCTTTTAGAGTCTAGAGAAGTGCACCGATTGCAGCAATGAAATGGCAGCAGCCTCCCTCGAGTCTGGCACAGCACCAGTACGTAGCACACCACCTCCTCCGAGCCAAAAAGAGCCTGGTAAGCATTTCGATGATCCTCTGATGAACCGAAACGTTAACGTCTTACTTCTCTCCTCACCTCTTGCATGAACGGATGTGCGGTCACTGCAGTGGACAGAGCGGAGGCCTGAACCCTCACTGGTGCTGCTCGCACACCATTGAACTATCTAGACACGTCTCTGCACCCTCAGAACAATATCCTCGCAGATATTTTAAGAGGGATGTTTAAACAAAGAAAAATGTCCTTGATGCCTGAAAATAGTCTGCTTATAAGTCACATTCATTGCAAATTCCAGCGTAAAATGTTCTGTGCTGTCAAATTTGCACAAACAGCATGAGAATTGTTCACAATTGGAACTGCCGTTCCATCTGTTGTGAGTTGAAAGAAAGAACAGTGTTGAATTTCAGAGAGGATGTCTCGCTGTACGGCACAGTCGAGCATTTCAAGAGTTTTGTTTCGGATTGTATGCAACATCCAGTTGTCTCTACGTGAAAGCCATTCTCTAGAATACTCTACTCTCGATTGCCATGCTCTTCTGAGTGGCATCCCCTCGCTTCCCTGGAATGTAATGGATCTAAATCCAACTTCCAGCACGAAATAACCACGGGTCGACCGCCTGAGTCAACTAGCAGCTACCTCTCCCCTTTGCTGTGGCCCTCGCCCTCCCTCGGGTCGCCCTTCCTCTCGCTCAGATCAGAGAGCAACTTCCAGTGAAAGGTCAGAAATGGCCCACAGCCAACTCAACTTTCTGTACACTCTGCAGAGTACTATGCACACAGTGGGTTACTCACATGGTCGGGCACATTGGAAAGCGGCATGTCTCTATGTCAACCCGTAGTACTCTGGCTCCTCCCCTTCTGTTGGCTGGCGGTCTTCGACTTTGGCATATTCCGGCCTCGTTCGACTGGTCGCGGTCCGTGCCCTTCTTTCCACCTGCAGGTTATTTTAATGTGGGCGGGTTGTCCTCTTTTCCAGCCACCCCATTGGCCCGTCAATGCCACACGTTCTAGAGACACATGTCTTTCAATACATAGTCATCTGGTGCAGGTAGAGGTGATTGGGAAACATTATAAGTTTAGTCCCACAGTTCACTGGCAGAAAGGACCACCCCATATATGGCAAACAAAAAATACGTAGGAAAAAATCCACACTGAGAATGACTGAAATAAAAATGGAATAAAAATGAAGATCACAAACATTTCGGGCAAAAAGTCATTAAAGTGTGCAATAAAGAAGCTCCTTATAGTAGAGGGATAAAAAAAACTAATGCACATGTTCATAATCTCCCCTTATAGCTGCTTCTTATTGTGAAATGTAACTTTAATTTAGTTTTAGTATTGTAAAAAAAAAGTATATTGATGGTAATTGAAATAGCTGATATGTTTTGGATTTTTCCAGCACTGCAGCTAAATATTGAGGCACAGTTTGTAGAAATAATTCACTAAACGTTGTTATGGAGCAGATCGCCCCGTGACTGTGTGTTATGAATAATGACGGGTACATCTCATCTCATACTTTATTTGGGCTCACAAATGTAAAACATAACATCCAAAAATTATAGATGGTAAATAAAAGAGGAAAACGTGTGACAAGCAGCTTCATGCATTTTCATGTTCTTATTTCTTAGAATTAGCCAGGACAATGTCAACATAATTATGAGGTGTCATTTATATATTTTGATATAACCAACTCAAAATGGCTTTAAAGTAATGAAATAAACCCATTAGTGAAACAGGCCTGTGTACTAGCAGACTAACTGCACATTACCTCAGATAGAAAATTCCAAACACGAGAACATTGGTGAAAGCTACACGTTCTCCTGAATCGTACACGCCACTTCAGAACACATCTGTTCAGGTGAGTGTTTCTCACCTGAGGCCCAATGTGTTTCTTATATTCCGTTCTTAACACGCGGTCTTTGTCTCGTGTTTTCCTCGTGCACGCGCTACACTGTGTGCTCGGGGACGGACACAATGGAATTGTTCATGATTAGTTAATTTCAAGAATCAACACAAACACGCAACCCTCAAGAACAAATGAAGGAAAAAAACAACAACAAAAGAGTCCTGACACTTTTTTTCTGGGCTTGTAAATGAGGTGTAAATGAGGTGTAAATGAGGATGAGCACTTTTTGCTGCCACAATCTAGTAAAGAGCTTTTCACAATTTATGGCAAGGGTGCTCCCTTTAGGACATGTAAAACAGAAGCAAAGCCAAATCACACGCAGTGTCTCACGTATGCTAATCGTGCACATGTCATTTGGAGGAAAGGATTCCAAAAAAAAAAAATAGCCACCTGGACAGCTGGCTGAGCACATTAGCAAAACGCTAAACAAATGTGAAGCCACTTTCCATCTCTTCAGCCCCGGGGTCTTCAGTGTACCTCTCACATATAATAATATGTCCTGCGTTTTAGCATGTTAGGTAATTAACAGACAATCTTACCCCAAGTAACACGATGTGCAACAGCATCATCATCACATGGAGCCACAGTGCGAGGGACACAATGAAGCAAGTTTTAGTTCAGCAAACATTTCTAAAGAGGCAACGCTGCACTGGAGGCAATAATCTCATAGTTTGAGTTAAATCTCTACGGGCAGCGCCGGAGAAGCAGAGTTTTCTGGTTTAGCGACTTTAGCTTAAAAAGATGAGAGTGATAGAAAGATGAAGCTAACAGGGGAACAACATAGCCAAGTTTTACTGAGTTATTTTGGGTGATTCAAGTTTAAATGATGATGTTTGTGGCGCACTAGTATTCTCTTCACTGTATTAGTTGAACAGCACATGAAAGCTGATTGCCACTGGATGACATTTGTTGTGGATTCATTTTCCAGTGTTGTCCGCTGGCATTTCTGCTGTGTACACTTCCACCCCCAACTATATCCGTCGCTCCCAGCTCCCGCAAACCTCACCCGTATCTCTCCAAAATGACCTCCATCTATGCCGCGGTGCTTTGGCCCGTCCCGGGGGTGTTGACCCTGGGACGCCCTCCTCTCTACCAGGGAGCCCTGAGCAGCAAGAGACTGCACCGTGTACTGCATACATGACGGTGTCCATGTCTGTCTGGGTGAGGTAGAGCCATTTGAGTGTGTGTTGTGGGGGCAGGTGGAGGAGATGAGTCTCTGTGTGCACCTGTCTGTGTAGGTGTGTGTATGTGTGTGTTTTTGCTCACTTAAGTAGGTCCTCAAGTGAGCCTTCAATTTTAATCCATAAATGCATTATAGATGGTTTGAGTGTGAGAATAATCAAGAATCTGCGTCATTTCACTCAGCTGCAGGTTCCCGGAGGAAGAGCGGGAACCTCAAAGAGCTCATACCTGAATATTTAGCGCTCCCTCGGCACAACATCTTATACCAAATCAGGAGAGCACGCGTATTGCAGCTCATACTCATCAGGGCCTCCAAGACCCTCAAAGTAGCTCCTTTTAGACATACAAATAAGACAAATAATACAAGTCATTAATGGGGCAAGAAAACAGATATATCACAAAATTATACTGAAAAAGTAGCATACTTTAAATATGTGTTTTTAAATTGCCTTTAAAAATGACCCATAAGAGGTAATATATATTAGCTTGAAAGTGAAACAAAGTTGATGATGTTATAACCCTGATTCTAGAAGCACAGGCGGAGTTCTACTGGACTTCATGGGCAACACTCTCCTCCAATCACAAGCACAAACAAGAAACAAGGTGGAGCGTCGGAAAGGCATGAAGCAGCATCCTTGGTCACGGCCGGTGTGACCCTAAGCTGAGGGTCATGCAGAGGTCACACCTGAACGTATTGCAGCCAGACCTCCCACCATTAAACCAGGGAACGATTTGGCTGCATTGATCCGTAATAACAGAGTAACGGCGGTCTGTGAACGCATCATCCTCTGCTTACTGGCAAATGTGTTATTCAGTGCAGCTATACCGGTGGAGGTGTGCTTTCTGACCACAACGCAGCATGCCTGCTCATACATAGCATATATAGCATACATAGCATATATAGCATACATAGCAGACATAGCATACATAGCATATATAGCATACATAGCATATGTAGCATACATAGCAGACATAGCATACATAGCATACATAGCATATATAGCATACATAGCATATATAGCATACATAGCATACATAGCAGACATAGCATACATAGCATACATAGCATATATAGCATACATAGCAGACATAGCATACATAGCATATATAGCATACATAGCATATATAGCATACGTAGCATACGTAGCATATATAGCATACATAGCAGACATAGCATATATAGCATACATAGCATATATAGCATACATAGCAGACATAGCATACATAGCATACATAGCATATATAGCATACATAGCAGACATAGCATACATAGCATACATAGCATATATAGCATACATAGCATATATAGCATACATAGCAGACATAGCATACATAGCATATATAGCATACATAGCATATATAGCATACGTAGCATACGTAGCATACATAGCATACATAGCAGACATAGCAGACATAGCATACATAGCAGACATAGCATACATAGCATATATAGCATACATAGCAGACATAGCATACATAGCATACATAGCATATATAGCATACATAGCATATATAGCATACATAGCAGACATAGCATACATAGCATATATAGCATACATAGCATATATAGCATACGTAGCATACGTAGCATACATAGCATACATAGCAGACATAGCAGACATAGCATACATAGCATATATAGCATACATAGCATACATAGCATACATAGCATATATAGCATACATAGCAGACATAGCATACATAGCATATATAGCATACATAGCAGACATAGCATACATAGCATACATAGCATATATAGCATACATAGCATATATAGCATACATAGCAGACATAGCATACATAGCATATATAGCAGACATAGCATACGTAGCATACGTAGCATGATCGTCCCTGCCCACACCTCCTTCACTGGAGGTGTGTGTTTCAGTGCTTTGACACTGGGTCGACTTTAAGGTCATATTCAGTTTGGGCCAAAATTGAGGGAAGTTGCCACTGCGGGAGCAAAGAGAAGTCGGCAGGGGGGAAGTCAACGTATAGCACACTGATGAGATATCGCCGTCATCATCGTAGTCGTCATCTGCAGACAAAGTCGGTGTCTCTGCAGCGTTGGCGGGAGGCAGCGGCAGGGTGTTGCCGGCTGGAGCAGCGACGTTGACAGAGTCAGTCTTGGGATGCCAGCGAAGTGAAGCATCGCTGATGTGATTTTGATCTGCTGGAGAGGAGCATCGGGTGGCGGGCGGCAGGTCGGAGAGGCGAGATGCTGCTCTGGGCTGAGGCACTCGAAGCAGGCGTCGTGAAGATCCATCAAGGCGAGGACGTCGAGACACGACTGACTGGTCCTCGAAGAGACGACTCCATCCGTGGAAGTGTGCAGTCAGTCAGAGGGCAGATTGCGGTTCCCTGAAGAGGATGACAGACAGCGCTGCTGCCTTATACTGTGTGGAGTCCACATCTATTTGGGTCAGCTCGTCCCGATTGGCCAGCTAATCTTTTGCATATTCCCAATGAGTGAATACTTGCTCGGTATAGTCGGAGAGTATTACCCAGCTTCCTGTGTAATGTAGAACTACGGGCGTGGGGTTTGGGTGTGTGTCAGTCCTGCAGGAGGCAAGAGTTTACCTTCTCATCACAGAGCTGCTTTAAGGTTTGACCTTGTATGATCCATAACCACAGTCTTCCCTCTAATCGCACTTTCCCAACTAAATAATACAATTGGTTATAAACTTGTATAAAGCACACTTTGGAATATATTTGCCAGCAGAATACAAGCTTCAAATGTATTCTGATAATAATATTTTATCTATTCAGTGTTTGCACAACAGCTATGTTTACAAAATACACATACAAAAAGTAGTATGTCCCTGGAAGAAGGACAATAGGACACTAACAGAAACTAATTTTCTTAAGGTCTTAAGGTGACACAATGGAAAGCTCCACTTTCTTTCTTCCAGACTGGCATGCCACCCCAACAATGGTTTGGGAAAATACCAGATATCAAGCTGGGCATGTGATATCTTTGCTAGGATGGAAAACATATACTACATAATTGTCTATATTTATGTACAATATTCTTATTGTACCATCTTAAATGTGTGCAGTTTTAGTTCAGTCCATTTACTCTTTATTATTTACCCTCAGCTAAAACTGTTCATACTGACAAACAAATGCTGATCTTTATATTGTTAAAGGTTTATTACTTTACCTTCATGTGCAAGGTAATATTTCTGAGGCCAATAGCCAAATGCTTAAGCAGGCAGTACAGCAGCATAGTTCAATTCAATTCAGTTTATTTTATATAGCCCAACATCACAAATACAAATTTGCCTCGGAGGGCTTTACAATCTGTACACATGACATCCCTGTCCCGGGACCTCACATCGGATCAGGAAAAACTCCCCCAAATAAAGATAGTAAAAGCCCTTTCACAGGAATGCCATGGTATGATATTGCATGGACATACTGCTACATCCTGCTGGGTTCCTATTCACACTGGTCAAAACACAGCAATGGCGTTACTGTAAGTGCTAATGCACTTTAAAATGTTCTTATGTGGAAACACCTGGGATCTCCTTCGAGATGAGAATAGCCATTATTACCGCCAGGAAACATATGCACCTATTCTAGGCCGGCTAATTATCAGCTCCCAGCATAATTAAGGCTTATAGATGAGCAAACATAATTAGTAGGCATTATGCAGAGCTAATGGGGGAGTGAACAGGTGAACATGTATTCAGTCCTTTGTTTATGAGCTAAGGGTATGCTATAATGAGACAGGAGAATAAAAGTTGATTAGGTATGACCTAAATGTGTCCTTTATATTGCTTTGATAAAGAATATAATGCAGTATAGCTGTGGCACTGGGATCGCTGGCATGTTATTGAGTAATCAAAGTCTCCATGTCTCATGTATGCCCGTGAGAGCCGTTAATATGACAGGATCAGATCACAATTCTCATACAGCGAAGCTCGCCACAGTCAGCGTGCCGCATAGACTGCATGTCAGCAGCCGTGGCACCGGGGCAATACACACACTTCAGGACGGCGCCGCGGTAATCAAAATGTAACCAACAATGTGGTGCGTTATTGGCCTTTTGGGGGAAATCATTGATCATCCTGTAAGTATTGGTGCTGTGGCTTATTTATGATGAGGCATATGGGCCGGGAAGCATTGGAGGTTGTGTGGAGGACCTAATAATTGGGCACATGTCATCACTGAATGAAATAGTACTCCCACCGGAAGGAGCAATGCTGTCCTACACGACACGTTCTAAAATACTACAGGAGTAAATCTGGCACAGTGTGAAGAAAATAAATAAATAAGACTGCTCTGTGGAGTAGTGTGTGTGTGTGTGTGTGTGTGTGTGTGTGTGTGTAAATGGAGTTGAGTTTGCAGCATGGCAACCGGTATATAGAGAGAGCGTAATAACATCCCTCGCAAAAGAAAGTCGGCTGCTTTGAAAACAAGGCCTAATTAGAGCAGTTTACCATGTTATCTTTAAATAAGAGCATTTGAGTCCTCGCTCATTTCCCCCATGAGTACAGGACGGGGGCTTCTGGGCGGGGACAGAGGGGGGGTGGGGAGCTTAATTTGTCGAGAAAAATCCGCTTTACTCGGGGTGCCCTAATGAAAGTGAGATCAAAAGATTAGTTAATATTCAGCCACATGTATTAAACACAATGCTGATTGTGAGCAAACAGCGGTTTGAAACAGAATCCTTGCAGGGCTGGAGCTGATAAGCTTCCATTAAAAGGTTTCACTATCACATCGGCACCAATCAGGGCCTTGCTGGGAACAGAATCATATTTATTCTCACTCAGTTTGAAATCTAATCTGTTTTAACAAATGAGCCGGGGCTTTTGTAGGAGCTGGTTCGCTGTCCTAGCGAGAGTCTAATGGGCGAGCTTTGAGCCTCCCGTCATGATTCCAAAAGGGCTTTGACCGCCGCAGCTTGTAGAATCGATGCTGGAGGTTTGTTTGTGAGCAGTTGAGTAGACTGAAACAACATGCCCTTGTCAACACATGCTGCTGCGAGTATTTCAGGAAGGACAAGGCGAACATTCTGGGTCGATGTGGTACAACCAAATATGCAGTTCATCATTGAGGAGTTGATTTTGCTTTGAAGGTCAAAGAACCCATCTGTTTTCTGGTCACATATTCAATGAAACTGTAGATTTTGTATCCTCAGCAGCTTGAAGCGGGTGCACGGCCGTGCCCCGCGAGAAATGCATCATCACAGTTTATGTTGAAGTCTTCAAACCAGGAGACATGGAGGGCTTTTTATGGGATGTAACACTCAGAGGACCTGATTAGGAACCGGTTGCTGCCAGCTGGATGCGGGGCGCTCACCATGCGGGGGACATGGGGACGGCCTGTATGTAGAGTATAGAAGCCGAAAGCAAATTCAAAGCCTGAACGATGGTTCAAGGACAAAATCCCGCAAGATCTTGGAAAACTCACCTAAGTGGAAGATCTGGTTTGAATTCAGGTCCCGGGCTCCCATTGGACATCGTCCACAGGGACTTACGGACGTACCTGTGACACGGCCACAACCTCACAAGGACTTACAACAGAAGGCAATGCTCTGCTCCTCTTTCCGAATGCAACAGCGTATACCACAGGGGGTTACGGACCCAGTCCTCACCCTCGCTGGACTAGGAACCGTTTAGTTTAGTTTTTCTGTTCATCAAACATTTTTGACCCACTCAGCGACACACTATGTGCTTCCACACACACTCATAGACGGCGACAGTGTGACACCACATGGAAACCACATCCTCCACCGTCCCTCGCCCTTTGTTCAGTCTTCACTGCCTCTTCTGTCCATAGGAACTCTCGTGTGATGTGACCATGTCCGCCATCTTGCTTATTCTTCCCACCTACACATGCGTCCTCACCTATGCTTTTGTATGTGCCTTCTTTTTATTGAGTAAAAGTCAATAAAAGTCATTGTGCCTTTTTTAGAGATCAGCTGTCTTGTTTATGTGTTGTGCTAACAGCTGATGGTTCACTGTTCAGCTCATAATGTAAAGCAGTCCTTAAATATCAACATTGTGGGTCAACCGTATCAATGGTTGGGTATTGGTTCCTGATCCCAATTATTTTAATATTCATACTTATCTCTGATTATTGCTGAATTACCAAACCTGCTTTGACTAGATCCCAACCCTGCTGGTTGCTTTTTTAAACTGACAACCTCCCTCCAGTGGGAAAAGCACAGGACACGGTGTTGACATGAGCTGATTTTGACAGCCGGCTCATTTGAACAGTGATTCACTTGACTGATTTTATGTGGAGCTAATGTCTATTTGTTAGCAAGCAAATGTTCAAATTACAGTGACCCAGACGACCCACTTTATTTGTCATTTTGCCCCACACAGACTATGCCGCACATTAAACCAACCACTGACACACGGGAATGGAAATCACCACAATATGATTAGTAAATAAATCTGCCAATTTGAACTCCTGCTGCTGCAATAACGGAGCAGCTGTACAGAAGGGCTTGTCCCAGGCATGTGCACCACTTGGGTTAGTCAGGAGCCTCACTCAGGGATACAGACAGGAGGGTTTCAATGGAGAAGCATGCAACTCAAAATGTATGTAAGATGTTGTATCCTCTCTTATGCCAGTGAGCTAATATATATAACTGCAAAGCCTTAATGTAGAAAAGGAATGCATGTAATGCCACTGCACTGGTGCACACCTCTGCACCCTCCCCAAGGATATTCATGTGTTCTTGACCCAGTCCCCAGGAAACCTCAGAGCTTCACCTCCCTGCTGTGGACAGAACCCCGCTGGGCGGTTAACTTCATCTACTTTCTCCCCAACTGTAAATGTCACTCCCCAGTGCAGCTGACCACTAAGGCTGCCCCGTGTACATTATTAAACCCAGAACCTCATTTTTAATACCCCCTCCTGACTCTCTCTCTCTCTCTCTCTCTCTCTGGTAGATCCATACTCAGCAGGATACTTTTCCTCTGCATTATCAATGTCATTGCTTTATCCTGTTCTTTCCCTCTTGTGTATGGGGCATACTGGTGTAGAGAATCCTGTTGTTTTCATTTCCATTTAGCTTTTTCTGCCTGAGTATCAGTCTTCACAGACGCAGTGCTATAAAGGGCTCTGCTGTGGAGAAAAAAAGGAAAGAAGATGGATTTAAAGGAGCCTTGCTGGAAGTCGATGCAGAGCTAACCGATGCCCGGCTGCTTTTGAAAAACACCAGTTCAATTGCCTTTTTCTCTGGATTTAAGCTGAAAATATAAAGAAGCAGCAGTGTCAGACAAGAGAGTCAACACACTGTGAATATTTTCTCATGCTGGCCTTTTTTGTTCTTGTTTGACATGTACAAAAGTGTTTTTTGGAATAAAAAAAAAGTAAGAAAGATAACATTGTCGACTTTAATTAAAGAACAGCTGTAAGTGGATCGCCCTCTGTTCATGTGGTGACAGCATGTGTAGCCTGTGAAACTGTCTTCTCGGGGTCTTAACTGCAATGCAAGTACAGTACTTATCTTTATTTTTGCTGCGTATTTATATGCAATGTTTCCTATATCCCTTTGTGACTAGATATACTGTGCATGTTTAGCTCAAATAAAAGCATGCATTATTGTCTCTCTTATTTTCTTAATTTTCCTGCAGACATGAACAAGACATTGGGTATTAAACACATACTAATTCATAACTAAAGGAGCACATGTATGCATTATTCTATTACATGTGGAACCCCAGCAATCTTTTATGGATTTCCAAAAATTGCCATGACATTTGACAATGGCTGCGTATATAGATGCAGCTCGCATGAACTTTTTGTTGTTTTGTCTAGTCATGTTTATGACTGGAGCAAGTATGGCATATGACAGAGATACTCTATAAACTGTATGAACATGGACGTTGTCTCCAAAGTGACGACTCAGCCAACTGCCAGCAAATCCAAAACTGGCCAAGAAAGTGTTGCGTGGATGGAGGAGGGCTGAATCAAACCTGGTTGCTCAACTTGCTCAAAGCTACCAATCTAGCTAACGCTAACAAGCTAGGCTGTTTTTTAGCCAGCTAACGCTAACCCTGTGGTCTCGTTGCTCCGAGTTGCCGGTTAGTTCTGGTGCTGACATGCAGATAAGAAATACCAATTTAAGAATTGTAACGCACCAAAAACACTGAATCTCAAGACTTTATCAGTCAATCAATTCCTTTTGTCACTATTTATCTACATTAAATCGTACAAAATAAAGTTTTAACACCAGTGAAATACACGGCACTGAAGTCAACCAGCATTTATTTGCATGAAAGATTCTCGAAAAGACACCAACACGACCAAGAGGATAAGTTTGGTAACTCGGATTAGACCGAGGAGACACCTAGAGTCTGTGTCGGCAACCACCTGTCACTCAAAGCAATCACGCCCTTTATTATGCATGACTTCAAGCTTATGATAACTTAAACAGGTTCAACCTGATCTAAGCTAGAAACCAAGGAGTTTTTTGTACCAGGCTGTAAACATGTTTATTTCCGCTGTAAAGTCGGTCTTTTTAACATAGGGGTCTATGGGGATTTTAAAACTAGCCTCAAGAGGCCCTTTGATAACTTGCAGTATATGGCATTCTGTGTTGGCTTAATTTTTCAGCATCGGAAGTTGCCGCTTGACATATGCATCGAAAAAAAGAAACGTGTGGATTGGATAAGGTTTAGCAGACATTGAGACGTTCACCACCCACAGCAACCACCAAAAGAGTAGCTCCTCGAGGAAATTCAATTAAATTCAGTTTGTTTGTACAGCCCAAAATCACAAATTACAAATGTGCCTACAATCTGTACAAATACGGCATCCCTGTCCCAGGACTTCACATCGGATCAGGAAAAAACACCCCCCCCCAAAAAAAACTGAGAAAAGAAAGGAAGAAACCTTCAGGAAAGGGAGCAAAGCTGAGATGGAAGCAACGCTATGATGGAAGCTACGCTAACCCAGCTTGGACTTAAATATCATAAACCAGTAGCTCTGACACACATCTAAAGCTGAGTGCATAGTTTGCAGTGTGGCCTACCATGAAGGTTTGCTCTGCACTCAAGAGACCAGCTCACCAGGAGGCCTTTGCATGTGCAAAAATAAAATAAATAATTCTTCTCATGTCTCCTCAGCAGGGCCACAGAAGACACATTGCTCTATAGTAGAAGGACCCTTTGTGAGGCAATGCCCAAGGGTCGAGGAAGGTCCTGATCTGCCTACGGTTGGAAGAAAATAATTGCGGAAAAAACAACAAAACATATCTGGTAAACGTTTGTGCTAATTGGATGATTTTGAAATAAACTGCCCATGATGGGGCTTCTGTTTTGTATCGGAAGATCACAGCTCCTTTCATCCACAACTCCTCGATACTTTAAGATCTGTGATATCAGCAACCTTCGCAATTTCAGGGAATAAAAAACACCACAAATGATGTTTTTAAAATTAAATAAGAGAAAAAGCATTTGATGTTCATGATGAACACATCCCACACATATAATTATTCAATACTCCCTGCAGATCAAATGTACTTGAAACAATAACATGGATATCTATTATTAATGCAGTAATCCATCCGTGGAATTGAAAGTGGATATACAATATTGTAGAACTCCACATTACATCCATTGTGGTATTGATTTGTTCAAATGGTTCTGAATTGAACTAATTATATTTATTCGTTTTGACTTAGAGAAAAAAAGATTGAATCAAGTTGGGCTTTTGGTTTGGTTAGAACATGAAGGTGAACTACGTTTCTACAAATTGTTGATACAGCGGTTAGCTGTTCTGAACGAAGATTCCTCGGGTTGGACTCAATTGTGGAAAAAAAGTAAAACTTCCTCACATCTGGCTCAATGTGTCGAGTTAGATTGTCGACGTTGGAAAGGCGCGGGTGCCGGGTGCTGGTCACCCATCCCAAAAGCACTTCTGATGGACCATACTGTCACCTTTATACTACTGCTATTGGTTTAGTTGGAAGGGGCTCTATCTCAATCAGCGCACTCGCAGCCGATGCAGGCGCAAACATGACCTGGAAGTGAACTAAAGGAGATACACACTGCCGCGTCCAGCTGCTGCTGCGGCTGATGAATGGGTTGCAGTCAAAGAGGTTGGCAGGATCTTAACGGTCATTTTGATTGCCGCCTTTATTATTGCACTCATCTAACGGGTTTCCCTTTCCAAAGACGGGTGTGGCACGAGTCCGTCTCGGATGATGGCAACTGAGGGAGCAGAGGCAAGGAGAGTGGCCGCCTTGAATCATTCCACCAGTAGTTCTCTCTAGAATAACGCGTCTCTCAGGCTGTCGGAGGGCTAATCATAGAACTGGAGTTACATTCAGGGAACTTATATTTATACGACCCGTCCGCTTTAACAATCAGGCTTTGACCTTGTTTGAAGCAATTTACGGTTGCAGAGAAATATAGAGAATGTGTTGGAGTTGTTTATGTGTGAGTTTCTAATAAAGTGCCTCCTCTCAGACAGAGCACCGAGGCCATGTCATGCATATCTTTCATTTGTTAATAAAAACCAGTGGATATGGTATAATTAGGGGAATGAGAGGAGGACCGAGAGCCGTTGTCATTTATTCCTTTCCCTATTAATATATATACAAGGTAGCCTTTCACTTGTAAAATAAATACACTTGTTGTTATTGCATGTTCTCAAATTAAAACACAACGCTTTTCCTTTTATGGCACAGCCAGCAACCCGTCTAACTTGAGACTTTTTACAACCCCGGGCAAGCAAGAGCCGAGGCCACAATCATTATTTGTTTCGAGCGTGTCCGTCGGTCTGTCCGCACCATCCTCGTGAACTCCACATCTCAGCAACAACTAGAGGGAAGTTCTTCACATTTGGCACACACATCCGCTTGGACTCTGGGATGAACTGATTAGAATTTGGTGGTCAAAGGTCTAGACATCGCAACACACTTTTTGGGCTCAAGAATCCATTTGCCTTAGGGAATAAAATCATAAAGTAATGCTATTTTGGACAATCGTTGGTTGTGAACGTACAACCACAAGGCAGTAGTTCAAATTCAGAATTGCACTGTCCTGATTAAGAATGCACTAAACCATCACCCACAGCATGTGACTGCAACAGAGACACTCAACACATCCCAGCTGGTATGAGTGGAGTTGTGTTGTGCAGGTACGGTACAGCATGTACACACTGGCAGGTATTGTCCTCCACGGAGACGAAGAGGTTATAGAAACTTAAGGGCAAAACATACAATGCAGCCAGAAAGCAGAGAAAAGGTGCAGTTGGCAGATTGATGAACAGCTTCAAACCAAGGGGCGTGGTCTTCATTCACTTCAGCTTTGACAGGACGATGTCAATTTGCATTGCGAGCGGTCAAGCGTTCCCTGCAGATGATTGAGATGACAGACGTTCACGTGATTGCACCGCAGAGCTTTATTTAAATGTTATCCTGTTGCATTACTGTAAGTGAAAACATCCCAGATGCACAAAGCCGAGACATTCGCGGATTTCATGGGAGCTTGGAAACAATTTGACTTGCACTTGCTGAAGGATATTTGAAAGCGCATTCACCCCTGAAGGTTTGATGCAGAACGGAAGACGGTTTACCTGGAAGAGAAACAAACAGGCAGCGTCTTCAAAGAATGAAACTAATGTTTAATTGAAAATTCATTTTTTTTTGTATGGGGTAAATATGTTGCAAGTACATTTCACAAACTATTGCTAACATTCATGTGTTTACAGTATGTTTGGGCTTCAGGCAGCGCCTCCACTCGTGTGTGTGTGTGTGTGTGTGTGTGTGTGTGTGTCTCTGGTCCTCCAGTGCCAAGGTCTCTTACATTATTTCACTCCTATCATGCAGAAATTGCCTGGACAGCCATTTGGCTGGTGTTTGCCATCCATTTGTAATCCGGATAGAGAGGCCATGACTGCTCGGGCCTCGGGACAGCAGCAAAATCAATTGGCTAGAAATGACATCTGCCAGAATCTGCCACTGGAGCGCTCGTAGGTACCATAAATGAAATCACAAGGCCTAATTGTGTGCTGATTTATTCACTTGTCTGAGTGCATCGCGGCTCGACCAGCTAGTAGCCCCAGAGCCCTGACTGTGTGCTTGGTCATACATAACACATTTATTTATTTACCCACCGCTTCTGATTCACAGCCTCACTGGTGGATATGCAGCACCCCCAACACACCCCCAACACACACGCACACACACACACACACACACACACACACACACACACACACACACACACACATTCCTCTGCCTGCCCCCTCCACATTTGATTAATTCAGTTTTGTTCCCCCCCCACGCCCCTCCCCCCCTCTTTTTTGAGGCGGCGTGTAAAATGAAATGGCTGTGGAGTCAACTGTCACTTGGCTCAAGTAAGATAAATATGTCGACGCCTGAAGAGGTTAGAGCACGCTCACGTGTTTGACTGCATTCAGAATACAGAGGGATTATTCTTTTTCCAGCATTCTTTTTCGACTGCATTTTTTGAGGAAAACTGTCGCAGGTTCTCCAGCATTTCTCTCTGTGTGAGATAGACGGTGATGTCAGCCGTGCATGTGACAGCATCACTGTGAGACCACAGGCGTGTTTGAAAGAATCCCAGACATAATTTCCACCTTATAACCCCCCTCTCTTTGTCTGACCCTTGATAAAAGGACACTATTGCCCCCAACGTGATATTTCCTCCATGCTGCCAAAATCTTTTGGGCCGGTATTCAGCTGAAACTTTAACCTAGCTCTAACACAGGCGTAAATAAAACATGAAACAATGCCTGCAAAAGTGTCTGTGAGGCAGTTGAACATCAAAAATTGATACGGCCTCCGCAGGCCGGACCAAGAAATGTATCTAAGCCCAAGAGTTCATCCCGCTCTTCCTGTCACCTAGGCGACAGTCACGGGAGGTTACACGCATGCTTGAGATGATTCCACTGAAAGGAAATGGACAAGGGAGAAAACCCTGCTTTTCATTATATCATGGCTGTGTGAGAGAGGGAAATAGAGAGAGGGGGGAATGATAGGATGTGATAACAACTTAAAGGGAAGAAGAGAGAGCGATAAATGGACCGGGAAAGACCGAGAGAGAGAGAGAGAGAGAGAGAGAGAGAGAGAGAGAGAGAAATGTGGAAGCCGTTTTAGGGATGAAAAATAAGTGAATGACCTCTCAGAAATCTGGCAGGGAGGAATACAAGGCATTTGGGAGGGACTCAAATTAGAGAACTGTATTTGTGTTACAGAAACCTGCCTTTGATGAAGCCGTCTCTAAAATAGCAAACGCGTCGTCGTGCTTCTCGCTCAAATGCCATTTCCCAATATTTGTCCCACATCGCTGTTAGCGGCATCAGGATGTGTGAACATGGCAGTGCGGCGGCCGGTGGGGAGATGGTGCTCCGGCATCATTTAACGCGGTGAACAGCCCTGCCTTTTCCAGCTCATTAGCCATCCCCTTCTTTGTCCCAGGCCATTTGATAGCAGCATTAATCTACAGCTCCACTCGGCTTCCTCTCCCTATTTACTGGTATTTCATGAAGATTACACCAGTCAACCGTGTAAATGTATGCCTTTTTTTCTCTCCTCCTCCTCCTCCTCGCCTCTCCTGCTAATGTGAGGCCCCAAACTCTGCAGAGTACCTTGTATAAACTTCTGCGACATACGGCGGATTAAACAGTGCATTTCCCCAGAAGCCCAAAGCGATGAGAGGCGAGAGTGAATGAAAGGCGATCAAAGCGTTTGCCAGCGAGCTTCGTCCCCGCTTTTTTTTTTCTTTGCGGATGTCGCGTGTGTTTACCACCGACATGGATGGCGCGCTGCCATGAACACCGTCGTCCTTTGATGAGGATCACCTGCCGTTTGGTTGCGGTTTTGCTTGTCTGTCACGACGGTATTACATAAAGTGACAGGAAAGCCACGTCCTGCCATGTCCTAACATCCTATTAAACATCTTTACTCTCTTTTATAGTGCGAAACCCAAAGTGATCAACACTGTGCTTCATTCACATGGTGGCTGTGGGCTTTTGGTTCTAACCACTTCATAAAACTACAAGAGGACAACGCCATATGTCTTTAAGTCTCACTCTTACCTCTCTCTGCTCCGCTGTGTCTTAAATATGAGAGGCATATGGAACCATATACCTCTCTTAAGGGTAGGTAATCCTCAGGGAGAAGAGCTGAACCCACATCATAAAATACCACAACTACTTTGTCACAAACTTCTTAGAGCTCAGTTTTTCTCCGGATGGAGCAGCAGCTCTGTGATCAGTCCGCAGACTCGTCTCTCTTGGGGTATCTGACGTTTTCTGGGGGAAAGACGGGGAACGCAAACTCTGCCGAGAGCTCGCCATTCATCCCGACATGAGAGGTTTGGGCGGATTTGGCATTTAGAGAGTCGGTGGCATGTCTGAAGGTGAGTCCATTCATTCTCTTTTCCCTGCGAGCGCTTGCACTGTATAATGAAAACTGAAATCAGTTGTCTGACAATAAATGGCAATTCCATCTTCTCATTGTGGCATTTACTGCAACACTGCTGTTCTGGGGGTTTTTTATACATTTTTTTACAGGTTTGGAATAAAATTGCTTAAGTGTGAAAAATGTCCTGTTCAAGCAGCTCAGTGTCCCACTGTCATGAAAAAATATGAAGAAAAGGTAACGGTGAAAATGAAGTTGTTGACATCGATGAGACTGTGAAACATGTCCGGTGTTTCCCGTATCAATCCACATCATGCATAATGCTTTTTCTTTTAAATCATGAAACACAACTGGATGGGAGGAAATAGAGAGACCATAATCATTTCCTCAGTCCCAGCTGGCTGCTACCAAGTTCAATCCGAGGCTGTTACATCGGCCGATAGGAGACACCGGCTGCTATTCCGCAGCTTCCATTAGTTCTGTGTGACTTTAAGACCTGCGACCTTAAGACAGATATTGAACTGGAATGACCAGATATGGCATCAGTGTCCAACACATGGCCACCGGCTCCACAGTGGTGTCGCTCTGAATGAGTCGGGTCTATTTTGGTGCAAGAAATGAGAGGTCATAGGTCTCAGCAAATTAAGTAAAGCACATAGCAAATAAAAGTGCTGTGTTTACATAAAAAGAAAGTTAATTACAATAAATACACTCAGGAGTGGACAGTTATTAATTATTCATAACTTGTATTTATTGTATTTAATTATTTATGTATGTAATCTATTAACTATTATTATCCTTATTTCCCATATTTGTGTTGTTCTTTCTATGTTGAATATCATGTGTACCAAGACTACATACAGCTGAAAAATGGACAAAGAAAGTCACGGTCTGAAAATGCATGTTATGTCGTTGAAAACTAAATAAAAAGTAGGTTAAAAAAGTTTATTTAAACTATATTACAGTTTTTATAATTTAAGAATTTCTCAAGAGATCCAAGCATACAAAGCATATCCAAGTTATGAAGTAAATAAGACTACCCAGCTTTATATGAAGAAATAATTTGAAGAAAAACGGGAAAAATAACTGAAATGAAAATCCTCCTTTCCCCTCATCCCCTCATCCTTTTAAAAATGATTAGAATCATTACTAGTATTGTTAGTATTAGTATTAATATATTGCACTCAAATGAAATCAATCAAAAAAAGCGATGATTTATCATTTTATAATGTCTTTTCATTTCACAGTTTTGTATATTATATAGAATATTGTATTGTATTGATTGACTGAATAAAACACACAAACAAAATACGATGGAGGTCTTTGAGGATGCACTGGCGGGAGGAGAAGGGAGAAATAGGGCCCATCATCACAGAGGTAAGCGGTCCAGCGCTTGTTTAACGAGTTACATCAGAGAACCATCAAAGGCCAGTTGGCTGAGCGAACGCGCTCGCCACTCGCGCTCATCGACGTGTCGCTGTCGATTGGGAGGCTAACTGCGCCCCGCCACACGCGCCCCGCTTCCCCTCAGCAACAGATGCTGCGTTGAGACAACAATTACACCGGCTAGCCTCCTCACCACAGGTGAAGGGTGGATGTCAGGGCAGTGCCATCTACCCAAGTCGTGTTTATTCACAGACAAATCAGCCGGTGCCACCGTGTGTCCTTCATTTCCCCGTTCAAGACGAGAGCATCAGTGTCATGGTTACAGCGGAAAACAGTGAAGACCCAAGAAGGATGAGGAAAAGATGAAATACGCTCCATCCCGTATTCTAAATCTAAATATTCTATACTCATTGCTCATTGTGACGGTTTGTAAAACGTACCGGAGTTGATTGAGAAGGGTCTCCTCATTTAGCGTCATATTTGTGTGAAAACAATTACAGCATTAAAACAAAATAAATATGATGCCCCCCCCACTAACACCACCCACTTCCTGGATAGCGCAAAGAGAGGCTGATTACAGACCATTAGGCAGAGCCGGAAGTAGACGTATGCCAATTGTGCCCGCCAAAAAGATTTGGGAAGATGCAACTTTTCCACATCAAATTTGGTCTTTCTTTTTGTTAATTTAGTTTCATTTATTTATTTTTGCCGGTTTTGTTTTGGAGGAAGCGGCTGTCAATAAGCGTGGCCATGATAGTGTGGAAGCACTGCCAGTTCCAATAAAGCAGCAGAGGGATCACCACAATGAAAGGTGACCTTGGCATAATTGAGATTCATCACAGAGAAAGCCAGGCGGCTGAAGTAACAGAGAGGGGAGCGGATGAGGAACACACAAAAAAACATGGGGGCTAAAAACACGACATAAATACTACTTCCATTTTATGGTGCAACCGCCAACTGTTGGTTGGGCGGCAGGACCTGAATCTCAATGTCGATGAACAGATTTTTTTTTTTTTAGGGCCAAGACAGAATCCTTCCTGCTTTATATTCTATTTTTACAAGCGCCACACGTGTGAAATAATAAGAAAGCAGCGACACAGAGACAGGGACTGATTTACGGTGCTGTGTGCACTCTCTGGGTGAGATAACAAACCGGCTGCGTGTTGGGAAGCACATGTTCTGACCACAGAGAAGCACAATGACAGCTCTCCATCACGTTTCAACTTGCATGGCATTGAACAGCGTTAAAGGCACTCTGGAGAGATGCAAACACAGTGAGGGATGAATAGAGGTTAGAGGGGGGTGCTGGCGCGTATGGGGGATGGATTATAGTGTCCTTTCAGACCTGCACAATATGCATGTTTGGACCAGGCTGAAGGCTTCACATAGCAGCCTCACAGAGCTGCGGGGCTGGGGGGGGGGGAGCTGGGATCCCCTAGACATCCAAGGCTTTCTATGGCCGACAACAATGGCCCACATTCTGGGTCCACAACCCACCTGGCCTTGTCTGATAAATGGTTTTGAAAGAGGACACACGCGACACTCGGTCCAGCCTGCAGTCCATGTGCCCAACCACTTCTCTCTCTGATCCTTTATTCTATTTTTTCTTCTGAGGATGATTTTTCCAGCAATTCTTTGATATCCATTACTGTGCATGCATGAATCCTGTTTGTCTGGACAGACCACTCGTTTACTGCTGTTGATGATAAACCTTTAGAGAGCTACTTCAGGGATGGAGTGATGCACATGCATGCAGTTGGCCAACACATCCTCATACTCATAGTATGATATCTTACAAAAGAACACTCCAGATTTGTTTGTGCGTTTTCCTACGAAAGCCTTTTGGAAATGAATTTCTGTCTTCAGAGGAAACTTAGTTAGGTCTATGCAAGAAAACCATAGCTAGGTTTTATGAATAGATCTTTGTTTGGGGTTAAAATAACTACCAAGTGCTCTGGTACTGAAGTACATACAAACATAAACTTTGACTTGTTGTTTCATACGGGGAACGAACAGCGTATGTCTTGCCAGTGTTGCTATGAAAGCTGGATGAGACCAGCCTGAGTTGAGGGACTCACACGAGACTGGTAGAAAGGTATTTACTCCCACTACACACACACACACACACACAAGTTCCCATAATGCAACTGGATAGTGTCTTTCATTCGACCTTCCCCGCCTACTAAATGTTATTGTCATTCCAACCCCACACCTCCAGCTTGTACTGCAGACTGTAACTTTTATTCCCATGTCAGATCCCAGAGAACCCTGGTACAGAACATGTTCAAAGACGTTCCTCAACTCTTTTCCGCGGCTGAGAAGTTCTCCTCGTGACAAACTGTCTGTGTAAACTAGCTGGATTGTCCCTTTAAGTTTCAGCTCCTACATTACTTCATATAGGATACACGGACACATTCAGTGTATCTGTGCTTTATTTTATGACAACTGTATGACTAAGAGTCGCTACAGAAAAGCGTCATAATTCAGCATCGTGCCCATATCAAGAGAGCTTAGAAGACATTTTCTATTATAAATGGGCAAAAAAGTGCTGACGCTGCACAGACAACAAGTAGCTACTTCCATTTTCTATAATTAACCGGCTCCATAATCTTTCGAGGATTAAGAGGCCAAGTAATGACCAAAAAAAAATGGGATTTGGTAAAATCAAAAAGCATTAATTACTTCTCATACTTTGCAAGGTGACAGTAATTATGCTCATCCACTCAAACAAAAAAGGGAATAAAATAATTGGCAGACACTTAATTAAAGGATACGGCTTTGACGTAATTGTGAAAGACAAGACAATTAAAAGTCCTATTATTCAATCAAGATACACATGGAGTAATTGGTGTGTTGCTCTCTGGAGGGCTTGCAAATGTGGGCTCTGTGATGGGTGGAGAGAGTTTGGTAAACATCGAGGGATGGACTGACTGCTCCATATCTCTAACCCATCCAGACAAGGTTATTGCGAGGGTTCAAACTTCAGAAGGACCCAGGAGGGAGCTCAACCCCCTCTATAACAGATTATGGTGAGCCCCGTAAGGATTGAGAATGTGAAAACCTCCCATTAATGTCAAGGTTGTATCAGTGAGAAGCCTCAAAAAGTCAATGGGTGTACTCCCAAGAGGCTCTTTGTGATTTGTTACCTGGACAAATCAGACAGCGCTGCCACACAGACATGGAGGATATTAGCAGATATAAAAAGGCAGGTGTGGCTCAGCATCCTAAGTTAAAACCGATTAGAAATATGGGATCTGCATTCTGCCTCAGTAAAGGCCGCTGCAATGTAATAGCAAAGAATGCAAACTTTGTCCATTAAAGTCGACTTTCTTTTCTTTGATTGGTTGGTGAGGAAAAATATACAGGTGAGGAAAAATACAGAAAGACGAGTGCAGTCGTAATGTACCCACAATGCTCCATGACATAACCCGAAGAAAGACTGATAATAGAAAATGTTAATATCGAAAAGATTAGAAAAAGATGGTAAACAATGTAATAAGAAACCGAGCCGATTTGTAACGAGACAATGAATTCAAGGCCGACTCACTGCTGCTCTGCACACTACCAGTATGTTCAGAAGGCTTTTCCATCTATTCACATGGGCGAACACGGATACGATGACAAGAAGAAGACCCGGTATCTAGTGGCCTCAGCTCTTAAAACGCGAGCAAAGGACGCATTCAGTGACATAAAGAACAAGCAGATACAGGACTTTCACCCAGGAGACCGCTGGTTGTGTCCCGGGTGAAACCGGAAGTCAACATGAATTCATTTTACTGAACTTCTGTTACGTAACTTATGAACTTGACTAACAAATATAAGAAAAGATAAAAAAGATTATTCTTTATTAGTCCGTAGTGGAGAAATTACAGGATTACAGCAGCAAGTAAATAAAAGAGATAAAAAGCAAGTAATATAAATAAACAGTAATACAAACAAAATAAAAACAATAAAGAAAAATATTAAATATACAGACTGAATATTTTTTTTTTTAAGTATATAAAAAATACGCGTATTGTGCAGCCTGACAGCAGCGGGAAGAAATGACTAAACCACGCTAAAAGCTTATCGAGTAGTTGTGTTGGCTAAGGCCAAACGTTGTTTTGTGTCGATGACACCGCTACGTTTCACTTTCCCATCATGGCGAAGCAGTTCGGACTGAAGGATGAGTTAAAACCACTGATCCCTAAAAATACCTCAGAAAACCATGTCTAATGTCACACGACAGCTACGTCTAATGCAGGCATTCTACCTTTTCACTAAAATGCTGTAGAATGTGTGTTTTTGTGTGTTTTTACATTTATTTTCACGTTTTTTTTATTGTGATGATAAAACACATAGCTTACATATCTCTCAAATTGTAATACGATATAACATAATGTTCAGGAGACAGCGTTACACAGATGAGACAAAAGAACAAAGACAAAGTACTAGATTGCTTTTCTTTGAAGTTTACACTGACATTGGTCAAGAACTTTTGGTTAAATAACTTGTCTATGTGTGCTGTCGTGAGATCCTTATAACCCAGACTGGCAGTCCTAAACTTGGACAACCTTATTCAGTCTGAATGTCTTCAAACCCATAAAACACAAAAAAGTCTGAGTCTCCGCTGAAGTGCATGTAAGAGGCCATGATTTCATGTCTGAGATATCTAGGTCAGACTTAATCAAACGTCAGCCTCTCCACCTAAATGACTCAGAGAGCAGCCATCACTCACGCCTGCCTCCTTCTGACTCTCTCCTTCTCCCGCTCCACTTTAATGTACAGCAGCCAGGTTCTCTCCTCAGGTGTGCCAGCCAAGGTAATATTCCTTAGGTCTCCCTTAATTACCTATCATTTAGTATTCATGGTCCAGGTAGTCATCACCACTTTGCTCATTGCTCACCGGCTGAAGGATGAGGAGTTTCTTCGACAATATGCACTTTCCAAATGGAATTACCCTCCCCGAGAAGAAGGGGTTGGGAGGAATGAAGGACAAGAGAAAAGGAGGTTCTGCTGATGAATGACAATGAAGCTGACTTGCTACGGCACCTCAGAAAGGTTTTAAATAGGTCACAATACGGCCGTACAGTGCCCATTGAGAGGAATGCATTTCTGATCAAACCTGGCAGTGCTGCCTTGTTGTTTTTTTCTCTCCATGACATCAATTAACAATGACCCGAACCAGAACTGCACGGCCGAATCCTACACCGTCTCTCCCACAGCTCTTCATCTTTAACGGACGATGCATCCATCACGTTATTAATCATGAAGTCCCATTTGTTCATTTACATTGTCAAAACACAATCTCAAGTAATTGGCTCATTGTCTGCTCATCTGCTCATCGCAGCTATCCTCTGTAAACAGGAAGTAACATTATTGTTTCTGTCCAGTTGCACAGGATTCACATTCACTTTGCCAAACCACGTGCTGTCTTCATCATAGAGAGGGTAACCCGTATATGAATACAGTCATTATGTGAACGGTAATGCAGAAAGATATGAAATCCTACTGCGGTTACTACGGTAATTGTGCTTCAAAAGAACAGCAAGCTGTATATCCATGTGTTATAATGCGGAAAATATGAAAGTGTGAAATCCACAGCTGCATGGATGTAGCAGAGAGCCTCTGTTCAACCGGATTTGCCTTGAAGGAATGAACAATCTAATCAAAGCTTGTTCCCCCTGAAGAATACTGTTAATGAGTTGCACCATTCTCGACATTTTCATTCTGTCTTGTGGGTATATATTCTAATAAATCTTGATGTCTAATTACCAGCACAAAGCTGTAAAATGTTCTAAAGATGGACAGCGTCAGTGTGCAGTGGGCCAAGCGGATAATGGAACTATCAGTTGTATACATTATTTAGAAAGCTGACATTTAATGACGAAAGCATACTGTGATTTGCATCGTTGGGACACAGCAGATCATGTTCAGCTCTTCAGCAGCCGACGTGTTGTTGGAGCGGCCTTTTGCTCCTCCGATTGAACCGCTGTCACTCCTCTGCTACCAGAATGCCAGGGAGGAGCACAGCAGATGGAAATTGGGATGAAAAATAATTAAACCATTTTTTTTTTTGGAGAAGGATTTCTCCACTCCATTCCAGTAAATGTTGCACCACCATTGTCGGCCTGACAGCCAAGACAGCCTGGGATGCTGCTGGTCCCTGCTGGAATCAAAGTGCTGTTTACCACTGTGACACATTAACTATGCCACTTGGGACCAGTAGGCTGCTTCTTTTTCTCTCATTAAACTATTAAGCAATGATAAGAAGACATGGTAATCCCCCCCCCTTCAATCTTGCCAGGCGGACGGCTCTTCCTCTTTCAGGAAATGGATTCCAAAGGAACATTTGTCATATGTCAGAATGCAAAAAGGAAGCGAAAAAAAAAACATCCAGGAAAATAAATAGACATGTTAGAAATATCAAAATTGGATTAATTCTGTGGGTTTTTAGGGGTCCATTTGAGCTGTCCTTTAAAGTGCCTTTGAAGTGTTGTCACCAAGATTGGCAGTGCAAGAGGACGAGTTGTCTTAAAGCAAAAGGGAAAATTAAGAACAAAAATGAGTTGGCTTGCATTGAGTTTGGATTCCACACACAATTAATCCAAGGCAGGCATCATCTCCTCCCACTCGGGAGTTTTACCCTCCACCGCTTTGCCTTGCTCCTTTGACTCCCAGATGTATCCCATCATCAGAGAGGACACATCGAAGTGTGAATGAGTTCAATCTTTCAGCTAGATCCCTGAATCTGATTGTATTGCCTCCCTCAAAAGACTCAAAGAACCATTGAGGTCTGACTAAAATGGACTTTTCTCTGGTGCGGCCTCGAGTATAACAGTCCACCAAGCCGCCTGTGTGTGGCGACGTGGAGAAGTGGATGATGTTGTTGTTACTACAAAATCTGGACAGGCAGATGATTCCACGTGAAATGTGATTCAGACATCAGATGATCAGATTAGATCCTCGCCAGACGTCTCTTGTGGTCTCCCCATGGTCCGCATGTTGACGTGTCCTTGAGCAAGACACTGAACCCAGTTGCTCCCCGGGCGCTTCTACCACCTTAATAATGCAGAGAATGATTTCCCCACTGGGGATTAATAAAGGATATAAAATAAAATAAATACAAATAAATGACATCCCTATGCTGCTCAACACAAACTCAATCTCACATGATACAATTCCAACTGTCATTACCACAGATATTGTAAAAGTTCTTTGGTTCATAGTGGATCATATTTAATTGAAATGATCAATTATTACTTATTATTACTAAAACATGCTCTTTTTTATTGTTTGAGACACATTTCTGTAATTAAAAACCAAAATGATGCAAGCTCATACAAAGATGAAGTAAAGAAGGTGTCTATAGTTTGAGTTGATCATTTTAAAAAGACTGAGTGTCAGAGTGAGGCACAGGCAGTGAATCCTGAGGGAGAGAGAACCGCTCTCCTTTCACTGGAACACTTAATGTCAACATTCATTGTTTTAACGTATTGTCATCATTCTAGCCTCTTCTGTATATTCAGATTGTAGTGTTGTTCAGTCATTGTAACATTCAACCTGATTCTCGTGTATTATGTATTATTCTACTGGGGATTACCCAGAACCCCCGGTACACTCAGTTTTTGGACCTTAACACGGCTAAATCTCTGCGTACAGTCACAGGCTTTAGTCTGAGAAGTAACAACAATTGAATGTTTCAGTACTGTGCAGCTTTTAGTTTAACGTTTTGGTTTTCACTTCAGTCTCACGGCTCTTCATGGAAAGTTTGCAGAGACAAATATATATCATGTGGCTGGTAATGAATACCAGAAATGTAGCTATTAAAGATGCATTTTTATCGTGAGTTAGTAGGAACCCAAATAGTTCAAACATGAGTGAATATTGAACCAGAAACACAAGTGCAATGGGATGATTAAATGTTGTACAGCCAAAAATCCCAAATTTCAATTTTGCCTCAGGGGGGCTTTACAATCTGTACACATCCGACATCCTCTGACCTTTGACCTCACATCGGTTCAGGAAAAACTCCCCCAAAACACCTTTAACAGGGAGAAAAAGGGAAGAAACCTTCAGGAGAGCAACAGAGGAGGATCGCTCTATCAGGATGGACAGAAGCAATAGATGTCATGTGACCAGAATGAACAATGTAACAGAGTTACAACACATTATATGAATATGACAGAAATTGACAGAGCTTGAGTTGATATAAATTGGCCCAACTTGAAAATCTTCAGCATAGAAACTGTGCTTTACTCTTGTTTCCCATAACGAGGAAGTCATTCCGACACATAATTCAGCAACAAAAACATGAGAATGTCGGTTGAGCCAGGCGAGCTCCATGAGAACCTTTCACAGCGCCACGAGGAGAAGAAAACGAGCTTTCAACCGGCCGCAGAGGGGAGAGAGCATCGCAGCCACTCAAAAACCCTGAGAATGAAAAGAAAATAAATCTGTCTGCACTGTGAAGCGAAAACAAGCGAGCATTTGCCTCTGCTCTCTACATGTTGACGACAAGTACAGAAGCAGCAGCAGCATGTTTCATCCGCTGCCTGAAGAGAAGCAAAAGGACTGAAATATCCCGCTGCTGCAGTCAGCGCAGTCATTTAATCCTCTGCAACTGAAACGTACAAACAAATGTGGCTCTCCTGATCAGAGAACCGTAACGGTTAGACAAGTTGCTGTTATTTCTGTCTTTCCGTTAAACCCCATCTCTGCAAAGGGAGAGTCCTGCTACGGCTCCGCCAGCCCTGGAAGTCTGTGATGTCGTTCTGGTTTGTGAACAGTTGGAGCACGTAGCACACGGTAGCCTCACAGGAGTCCCGTAGGTCTGAAGAGGCGGACCCTGGAGGTCTCTGCACCGGCCGGACAAGAGAGACAACCCATCACAGCTAAGGTTAGAGCAATGCTGCGTTCACACCAAAAGAGTTGCGAACATTTGCTTTTGCGCTTTTGAGCTTTTGCGCTTTCGGAGCTGTGTGCGACTATAGATAACATTATGAGCCCAGACACGGGGGCGTTTGATGTTCCGACGTTTGTGGGACTTCCTCAACAAGTATGAAGCAGAACTAGAGGTTACTTCAATGATGAATGGTGAAAATAGTAACTGTTTTCACTGAGTAAAGCCACAGAGATCAAAAGCGAAAAAAAGCCACATAACCACATAAATTAAGTACAATTGAGTAAAGTCAGGCGAAAAAACGTTTCGAAAAAAAACAACGCTTTTGGTGTGAAAACGGCATAATGGTGGAGGTTATTTTCCATGGTGGATGGAGGAAATAGCAACTGTTGTCACTGAGTAAAGCCACAGAGATAAGCCACGCCCCCTTTCTGCTTAACCACATAAAGTCGAGCGAGTAAAGTCAGGCGAAAAAGCGTTACGAGAATTCGCAACCCTTTTGCCGTGAATGCGGCATCATGGTGGATAACCCCGCCCCCATCACGTTCCTCCATGGGTTCCCTGCTTTGGAGCTCACAAATCTGCTATTAGATATGATATCTCTTTACAGCATCTCCTTTCAAAATGAGGGCCGTATCCCTGCTCTGTGTTTCTAGTTGTTTAAAGTACGGCGGGGTGTATCTTGACAGTGAAAGACTTTGTGCGCAGTAGGGATTCAAACAAACCTTGGACTCACTGTGCTCTGATAAACGAGGTTCATAGGAAAGCTTTGGAAGGCCTAAAGCCAGAAAAAAAACTGGATTTGACGAGTTTCTATCGGGTAAATTGTCGATTGAGACTTGAAACAAACGAGACCAACCAGGTTCTACTGTCTGCACCTCCGCTCTGTCTCATCTTGTCGTCTGATGGTTCTCAACTCAACAGTCAAATGAAACATCGGCGACACGTGGCTTATTAAATCAGACAGAAAAGGCAACAAATTACCTACTTGAATGTGTCTTTTATGTTAATGAATGTGTTGCAGGTGCCTTTGTGTTTGCTGCTTGTTGTATTTTAAATTGTCACTGTGAGATCAAGTAATTGATGATGTGCTCTCTGTTTGCGAGCGCCTCTTCAAGTGCGCTGGGTAATGATGAAGATCAGGCGACATTTTCCATGTGCTACCTGCACTCATCCATCACATTTGAGTAAATAAGGTTAAGGACATCACACAACCTCACGTGGACCAACATGTTGTCAGATCTCTGCACCGTCGAGCTGTTTGTCAAACGTCAGCGCAAATTGCCTTTTTGTGTGTTTGTTTTTAACCCAGCAACAGATGAAGAGCCGAAGCACTTCTCGGAGACGGTTGAGGTTGCACCCTCTTGCTTTACCAGATGAGAGTCCCCACTGACAGAGATTACAGCAAGCAGATGAAGAAAAGCTTCAAGCTGTCTCCAGGCTATGCACAGAAGACAACAAGGGACATCATGAATGCCACCTTGTTGTTTCTTTTGTGCTGTAAACACTCGCTGCTGCAAGAACAGATGAAGAATGTACGCCTGTTAAAGCTCTACAATGAACCTCTGTAGCTGGCTGTTTGGATTTGTTTTAATTATATTGCAGCTGTGGGCTGAGTTCAGAGAGAGATTCCCCCAGGGTTACTTCCTGTCAGCGTTAATACCCGTTAAGAGACTTCTTCACTGATGTTCACTTCCAGCGAGGTTCAGCGAGTGTTTCCAGGGTATTCGTGTGCGCAGTGGCGGTACAATTGTACTGAATGTAAATAATGAAATACCATTTTATTAGATACTAGTTACACTGAATGTCATTTTTCTTTTCATCATTACTGTCAAACTATCTCATTGATGCATCTTTAATTCATCGTTAAAGTGTTCATCTTTTGACAACAAACACTGGGCCTCGACCAAGCAGCCAATCTCTGTGCTCTGCTGTCACGGCTCAACCAATGGCCCGTGGCCGTGTGAGGTGTGTGACGTTAGCATGAATTTAACAAAAGCTAAAGCAACATTAAATCCCTCTGCTGACCATGAACTGTTCAGAAAGTGAGCTTGCTCTCCGCCTGAGCAATGCGGCGCCTATATGTATGTTTCCAAGACCATTTTGTCACAGTGACGTAGAGGTGTGCTGGGCAAAGAGTGGGAAAAGAGTGACACACAATAACCGACCTCCTGTATTATTATAGCATTCCTCATAGAGAGATAGACTGTAACACACTGTGATCTGTGCAGCTGGCTGGCAGCAGTTACTGTAGTACATGTCACAGTATGATTTGTAGTGTTTTTTAAGCTTAGTTAGTCACATTTGGATTTGCACATCTATGTAAAATAAGTTGTTTATGTGTACATTACAATGCATGAAATATGATAATTAATAAGGGATATTATTATGAGGGATTTGTAATTGTATGCATATGAAGGTCACTTTTATTACTGTAGAATGATTGATGTGTGAATGAATGTTAGACAAATACTGCATGCTGCATGATGTACTGACTGCCGCTTTAAGGAGTTGTAGTTCTCTTGTTCGCCTGAGGGGGCGGAGCCATACATTGACTTTTGAGACAATAGACACTACCTTTTTTGGAGAAGAAGAAGAAGACAACGAAGAAGAATAGTTCCGCCCCTGAGGCTGCATGCCCAATAAATGGTTACCTAGAGGTGTTATACGTTACTAACCAGGAGGAAGGGCCTTAAGCTCCGCGACTGTATAAAGCTAACCAGCAAGGTAAAACACTTTCTCTTTTCCGGCTTTAGCGCGTGCGAAGCTGACCTACGAGTCTGTGGAGTTCGCGGTCGAGAAAAGAGCTTGATCGAAAGCATAAGCTGTCTGTCTATCACTTTTATTAAATATACTTTTATCATAACTTTTTGGGACTTTGGACCTTATTTCCTGCACTACCTCCCGGGATTTTTGAACACTTTCTTCAGATTCAAATGTAAAATTAATCACAGTTCCTATAAAATACTGTAGTTATTTTTCCGGAAATAATCACAGTACTGTACTTGTTATCACAATGACAGAGTACTGGGTTGTATGTACATTCATACTGTAAAATAAAGAAAGTTTTTTGTGTAATTGTATCCCTTTCGTATCACTTTATTTCACACTCTTTTCACGGCATTCCTATTCATATGTTTTCAAGGAATTTGAGAGTAAACCATCAAATTAAAGCACTGGAAACTAAACTATTTGGGGAAAAGAGGAAAAGTGTAAAAATGAAATGATATGAACTGAAAACTGCAGAATTTCAATCAATAAACCGTCCAAAACTTCCTGTAATTGCCCTGAACTGGAGTCTTCTTCTTGGGCTGGTCTCCTCTTCCCTTCGGTGGAAGGATATGCAGAACTTTGATACCGATTCCCCTCAGAAACACCACAATCCGTTTCTACTGCTGATAACACCACAGAACAGGGCAAAGGGGCCCACGCCCTGTGCTCTGTGCTCACAGTGAATACGAGCTTCATGAAGTAGAACGCTAGAATAGAATGATGTCGTTTTGGAGAGCATTCAAGGTCAAATGAATGAACAGTCTCAGCTGGTACCAGTTGTGTGCATGTGGGTTGAGGCACTCCTTCTTTCTGTGGACCGTGTTGCCAGTCCTTCTGCTCACCTGGACCTTGGCAGCGCACTCACTCTGCTCGGATTCATCCTGAGAAAAAGAAAAGATCTGAAAACACAAGAAGTCATCATACATTTCCGCAACCGAGGAGAAAAATTGGATTTGTTATCGTTGTGATTATTTCCCGTATTGTTGTATTTCCTGGTTCATGTGATTGAAGTTTGATTAACTCCTTCCTGGTGGCGAGGATGAAAGCTTCACCAGGAGTGCACTGCTCCTAAAAGAATGAAGTAGGTACAGACTGAAAAACATGACTTTGAGCTGAAGTGTCTTGATGCACAGGAACCCACACCTGAAGTCGTTCAGTGCAGTGCAAAGCAAGGTTGAATCACGTTGTGCCACAGCAGCAGTCTGGTCCCCTATTCATCCTACAGGGTTGAACATAGTTGAAAATAGTTCCATTATGGAAGTCAGGGACTGACAGACATTGAAAGAAACAAAACCAAAGTGCATCTTTCCAGTCTGGAGCTACTTCATTCATTTCGGAGCAACAGTCTCACAAAGAGCTCAGTGAACACATTCATTGCTTGGGAATGGGACTTTTTTATATTATTTTATATATTTGGTTACTCCGTTAAATAAAAGGCGAGGACTCAGGTATACATGTTACAATGACATGTGAATTACATTTTACTGACTTTTCTATATTTTCTTTATGGAGAGTTACACAACAATTACACAACAGCCCAAATATAAATATAGAAACATGTAAATATCCCAGCTGTGACGCCATATTGCATCCCACCAAGGAGAAGACCTCAGGGAGGCTTCACCCTGTGCATTCAGGAGAGACGGACACATTCAAGTGATGGAGTTTAATATTTCTGTCCGTGTTGTACATTCCCTCTGTTTGTCTGCTGTCCGCTGTCTGTCTGTCTTGACTTTGCCGGTCGACCATCATCTACCTGCTTGTCTTTATTGTTTTTTAGCTGTGTTTGACTGCTGTGCACGCATTGTAAACCTTTTTAGAAAATGTTAATCCTTGTATATTTAATCTTATTTATGTTTTTAGGTTTGTTTTAGCCTCTCGGGACTACAGATGTAAAATAGCCTCTTGGCTAACTCTGGCACATTTAACAGAAATGATTTTATTAATGTGCACTGTCCCTTTATTAAATAAACCATTTGAATAGTTGTTCTGCTCTGTCTCAGATATGCAAAATCAGGTCATTTTGTGTAGCATTTTGCGTGTTGAGTAAGTGGTTACATAGCGAGTACTTGAGTACTTGTTCCCATGCCGAGCCAAGAACATCAACAATACATAAGTGCTTACCTCTGGATGAAGTCCAGTGATGTGGCAGCGTCCGTTATTCACTGTTGAACATGTCCCAAAGAGGACGAAGTGGCATCTGAATGGTCACTCAGTCAGAGGACAACTCTGCCCTCAATACAATACATATCCATTTCACGGCTCCCAGAATGCAATTAAGTCGACGGGGGCAAACATGCAGGTTTAACATTTCACATAAAAAGCAGAATCATATAACAACACCTCGAAATGTGGCATCCAATATTGAACTAAGCTTGGAATTTTACTCAAATTCACACAGATCACATTCTCTTGTGCACAGCCAGGTAGTATGCCTGCACAGAGCAGAAATCCTGACAGAAATATGACTGAATACTGGAGAATATTTTGTGTGGGCTTTGTAAACAGAACTTTTGAAAGTGTTTCACTGTTATAAAAGCCTTTTCTTCCCCACTGAATCAGCATCAGCTAGTGACTTTACCATTAGCCTTTTCAGTCAGACTTTGTTTGTCAGAGATTCAAAGCACCACATCGTGACTGTTAATGCAAATATGATTTGTGGGTAAAGCAACCCTTAGTACTGGGATCTCACCGAGTATGATGAGCTTTGGAGTGGGAGGCGGGGATACTTGGGCCTCACCGTCGGCCCGGGTGGAGGTGTCCTGCAACTTAAATAACTCATTTAAAGTAACACTGATGATGGTGCAGGATGACATCACCGCATTGTTTCAAGTTATTAGTTACCCCTTCGTGCATACACTATGATGTCATATTTACTCCTCTTTTTTACTTTCATGTCTCTCCGATTCTGAAAAACCTGCATTCTCTCTACTGGCCATCAGGGAGTGAGTTCTTTGGTTGCAAAAAGAAGTCAGATTGCACAAAAAAACAGTAGTCCACGAACCACATGACTACCGTAAAAGTCGGGTTATACGCCGCTACTACCTTCGGTCATTGTCCCCATTTGCACCCCGCTGTAGCCAGCTGGCGCTCATGCTAGTTCCACGCTAACTTCTGCTAGCTCTCTGCTAACTTCCGCTAACTTCCGCTAGCTCCCCGACAACCACCAAAGGTAGGGACTAGCCCCGGCTCTACACCCGACTTGGGCAGAGGGGACTCGGACAGTAGCAGCAGCAGCGGGGAGCTAGCAGCAGGAGCGGGGCGCTAGTAGCAGCCCTAGCTAGCGCTGCTACTAGCTTGCTACAGCGGGACACTGACCGGAGGTAGTTGCGGCGTATAACCCGACCTTCACTGCCCCTATATTGTCTATGATGTGAAAATAAAGTTGACCAGAAATAAAAGGCATCAATGTATCTGTGGTTTCCCTTCGTCTAGACTCGAGACCAAACAAATCAAACTACATGTGAGAACCTTCATATCAATAAAATACCTGCCAACTGGGGATCTCCAATTGTGCATTTAATGCTTGTACTTAATCAGCAATCTCCATAGTTGCATGAGAGTTGAACAGATGTTGTGTGAGGATTGTAAAAAATACACACTAAACAACTTCTGAAACCAATTTATGTGCGAGGTTGAGAAAAGATGCACTGGGAACTAGCAGGAGAGGAAAGACAGTAAATCAGAAGGTTTAATAGCATTCTTGTGGGTGGTTCTCTCACTCACTCCCTTTTTTATACTAATAATTCCACAGCCTTTTTGTAAAGCCCTTAATGTCAAATAAAAATATATTGTAAAATTGAATGAGGCATTTAATAGAGTCTGGAGCTGCAGGAGCACGCTGGCCCAACATGATTTCTGGGGTGAATTCTAATAAGAAATAGATCCCCAGAATGCTTGCTGAGTGGTAGAGGGAGGGAGACAGAGAGGAAGAGAAAGAGACTTCAATGACAATGCGAGTTCACTGACAGCATTAGCCGTTCCCGAGCCTGTTGTGCTCCTTCTCCTGCATCTGAATACTACATTTGCACTTTTCTGCATCCTCTGTGCTTTGCTGAGAAAATCCTGCATCTTTTACCTTATTCCAAATGTTAAACTTGGCCATGTCTAACCATTCATCAGCAAATAGAAGTAGGCTTTAGTGTGTGTGTGTGTGTGCGTGTGTGTGGGGGGGGGGGGCTCTTGACTGGAGTCTTCATATCCTCACTTATAAGCATGCATTCAAGGAGTATTTACTGACTTGCATGAGCAGTCACTCGATACTTATGGATATTCTTCACTCACTTCTGATTCAATATCAACTTGGCAAAACTCTGCGCTGCCACTGCCGCTCATGTTTATCCGATCAATGGCACACCCAGCGAAATTGATTGGGATAAGAATCGAAAGGAAGACTCTATGCTCAAAATTAAATCAGAATCCAGAGCTACTTCAGCAGAGTCTCACTTAGGATTGATCAGCCGGTCCGAGGCGTGGACAGCGGCCCCGACGAGCAGGTACACCTCGGGTCTACGAGGGAATAAGCACCGATGTTGCATTCGTGAAAACACAATATGATTTATCAGTCGTGTTTATAATTCGTTGGGCCATTTTAGTTGGCTCTGCTGTAAAAAAGAAGAACGCCCGAAGAGCCCTGCCAAGACTTTTGAAGGGTAAAGCTTAAATCATCCCTTTCTAAATAAAACGTCCTTCCTGTTTTGGTCGCAGGCTATTATCGATGACATATGTACAGTTGCTGCCGCAGAAGAGTGCACGGTGCCCTTCAGTTGAGTTATAGTTGCCATCTAAATGTATAATAGGTGACTTAAAGTGACGATTAGGCCAAGTGCCAGATTTTTTTGTCTTCTTCTTTTTGTAACTGTATACTCACATGTCATTTTGCAGCGGCTAACAGCGGCCCACGGCGGGCCCTCATAGCCAACCCGGATTACTGTAAATTGCTGTGAAGATAAAGCTGTTGCCTGGGAGCCAGACAGGACAGTAATTCTCCACTCTGCTCCTATTATGGGCTTTTCATTTCTTCCATTTACTCCATACCGACTGAATGGGACTAAACTCTTCATCATCCTTCCACTGTTAGCATCTGCCCGCATACCTAGCCTGCCGAAGAATGGGTGCCATCCGACAAATACCAAAGCTCAGTCAAGCTTTAAGGAAAAATAACAAAGCTGACTGAAACTTTATTATGTCTATTGTCTTCACCTACTGGAGCAAACAAAAGCTCTCCGCCGGCGTCAATGACCTTCCATGCACAAACCCAATTGGAGCATCGCACCAAAATGTGAAACTAATCCTGAAATCATGCGATTAAAGAAGTTGTGCTCGGTGGCGTTGGAAGAAGAAATAATCTGGCAGACACACTCCATTTCATTTCCTGGATGCTGGCATGCAAATGAGGCTCATTTGTATAATCTTTCCAAATGAAAAGCAGATAATCAAATACCATCAGAAGGCATTAATATTCAATTAGGTGTCGCTTATGCAAAGTCATGCAGCTGAAGGAATTCAAAGGGATAGCGAGTGGACCTCTCTGGGAAAAGAAGACAAATTAGACATCCACAAGATGTCCTAGCTCCTTCTGTTGTGTCGAGTGACAGGGCGCCATGCTTTTACTGTCTATCACCGTATTAGTGATGCTCCTTCAAGTCTCCTTTAGTGAATTGATGTTCCTCTCCCAACAGCGTATCGCATGGACCATTGCCACACTCTGTACCACAGCATTTATAGTCTACGCTATGAATGGCCCTTTATACAAATACAATGAAACTCACCATGACACATGAGGAAGACCTCTTTCAATTGAAGTCCAGTGTGTAACGAGCTCCAGATATGAATTCACCGAACAGAAATATTGGAACAAATGGATATTTAGGAAAGGCCATAAATACTGAAAGGTACCATTAATCACTCTGCATTTTAGGAGGGTGGTTATTTAGTCATCAATTAGTTTAATCTGAGAACATTTAAAACAATCCTATGTGTATGTATATTAAGATAATATTGGCTTCCATTCCAAAGATTTGATTGCACAATAATACATTATGCTTAGTAAATTACTGTCGAAGCTTCTTGACCATAAAGATACACACTCACTTCAATAAGAAAAGATTGTAGAATGTCTTAAACTTATGTTATTTAACGACATACGCAAACGTAGTCTTATATTGAGTTTGTTTATTAATATTCTGTTGTAAATGATCATATTTAAATGTGCCAACACAAGTTGGTGGAACCAGGCTGGCAGGCCTTCTAATCATTTAAAGCATGCTGAACCTAAACTGTATGAAATATGGACGTAGTCTCCATGACGTCAGCCAAAGGATTCTGAGAGACGATGTTAAGTTCAAAGCTGGTGGCTCCGGTCGTCGCCATCTCGGCAGGGACGACACCAAAAGGTATGTTTTTGTCCCAGGCTGACACGTTTACTACTAACAACATTGACTCGCTTTAGGAGCCCGCCTCAAGTGGCCATTTGAAGAACTGCTGTTTTTGGCACATTCATTTCACGGCACAGAGGTTGTAGCTTGAGGCTGAATGAAGAGATTGGAAGGGCTTATTACAGGCCGGCAGCAGATACTGGTACTACACTTTTTTCTTTTCTTTTTTTGTCACAAGCACTTGATGGATTGCTGATGGGATGTAAAGAGAAATTCAACACATATAACACAAATGGCTATAACATAAATGGCCTACCCTAGCTTTAAACCTTAAACAGTAACTTGTGATGAGGGCCAACATAGTGTGTACAATACAATGGCCAGACAAAGTAGTGTCCAGGTTAAACCTTAAAATCCATAAGGTTTGAAAAAAGCAAACATACATACAAAGTAGAACAAGCAGCAAACCAAAAATAGCAAATATTTTTCAAAGACAAGTACAATTAAAGTAACGAGAAGAACAAACAGCATAGCAACAAAACAATAACTATCATTGGCAATAAAAGTGATGTGATTCACCATGAATTGAACCTCATATCAAATCCTGTCAATCATGAAGATACAAGTCAGTTAAATTCATCTGCGTTGTCTACCATTTAACAAGAAGCGATTTCCAGATTGTCAGGAGGACATTTTCCTTATTGGAAAGTTTATATGGAAGGCCTTTCATATTAATCATAATCCATCTGCCATTGGTGTAATGTGGGGCTGGACATCTATTGTTGTAAAATGAAGCGTTTTGCTGTCAGAATGCAGAGTGAGATTGCCTAGTAACCCAAACACGTTGAGAAAAGACTCTTTGATATCTTAAAATATAAAATACCAGAAGGAGTGAAGCTTGCACTTATCACATGGGGGAAACGTACGGGTGTATTGTACAAGTTATTATAAGTTATAAGGTATATTGTATTGTATAAGTTAATGGAAGGTTTTTATATCAGTACCCAGCTCCACTACCCAAGTGTCCATTTTATTAGCATTAGAAACTACACAGATGACAGTTTAAGTCTCAGATTGTGAAACAAAATAAATAATTATCTAGACCTGGAGGGAAAGGTTTTTTTGCAGATAGGGCTATCCATGTAGACTCAGAAAAGACTGTATTTGCTTCCATGTTCCTAAAGAGGGTTGGACATGATTGGGCTGGTTATGTATAATGGAAGTTTTACCTTGACAGGATTGTTCAAAAGCACAGGAAGAGATGTAGAGCCGCAGGCCGTCTGTTCCATCTGAAGCCAAGAAGCTGCTGCCATCAGAGCGGGGTCTGCTGTCAGGCCTCTGCACCAAAGGGACAGCACTCTAAAGTATGCAGCCCAGTTATAAAAGGGAAATGATAGTTATAGTTGGACTTTAAGAGATCACCATATTTTAATATCTAATATCAATAGGTCTACTTTATCAGATATTGGAAATAAAACCCCAAAGAGGTGGAAGAGACAACTTAGGGTCCGATAAATACGATGTAATGTCATCCACAAAAAGTAATATGTTTGAATATGATTATGATCTGGCTTTATCTGATTTGACCTAGCCGTTGCACTGCAATATCTGCGTGGTTCAGTGCTAGAGCAGGGTTGTCCATGAATCGGAGGATCGGAGGTTCGATCCCCGCCTCCGGTAACCCGCGTCGATGTGTCTTTGGGCGAGACACTTAACCCCAAATTGCTCTCACAAGCTGTGCTGTGCAGTCTATGAATGGATATGAAGGATGAGTTCATTAGGCACCCTGCCTGTGTAAATGATGACAAGTAGTGTAAAAGTGCTTTGAGTGGTTGGAAGACTTGAAAAGCACTACTATTGTTAATAATGTAGGATTGGGGTTGATTGTATATGATATTAATCCAATTTATATATAAATTGACAAAGCCAAAGTAGCATAACAAGTGAATTAACTAAAGCGATAACCACACACTCCTCTTAGTGATTGTAATATATGATATATATGAGATGAGACAGTGGAGATAGGAGTAGATATGGCGGCAGGTACAATCCCTGATTCATCAAGGTGTATTTTACTCTCCATCTGGAGCAAGCATTTGTATAAAAAAAATGTATATATATATATAAATATATATATATATATATATATATATATATATATATATATATATATATATATATATATATATATATATACATATATAATGACTATATTTTCATGGTAGAGGATGTGGCAGTACATTCTTTCAAACATGTTAGCATCTGTACAAGTAGCTTAGCATTATTAGACAGATGTGATTTATAAAATGCATTTGGGAGATCTCTTCTAGAGGTATCAGCATCCAGCAGAGGAAACATGCAGCTTGCAAGCAGTCTATTGGTAGTTTCTGGATCAACAGTTCATTTGAATGGATTTTTGGTATTTATTAAAGTCACCTGTGGTTGTTGTTTACCTGCAATTTTTGTCTTGGATTTTGTGATTGGTGCCAATGGCATGTGTGTATACCTTTGTAGTCTTGTTAACTTATCGCAAGGCTTACCCCCAGCGTCTGGTGGGGTTTGATGTGTTTAAAGTCAAGCTGTTAAACTGCCAGGTAGGCCCATCACCTTTGTTCCAACCACTTACCTTACCAATACAAACCATCTGAGGGCTTCTAGAATATTACTAGTCAACTAAAGAGACAACCTCCAAGCAAACTCTGCATAACTGTGGCCGACACCATCAAAGATAACTTTCAGTCCCAGGGAGTATTCTTGATAAGAATATTAACACACTTGCGACAGCATCCCAGGGAGTGTTACATTATTGCATGTCTAACGTCACAACCATATCTTATTAGACCTTAGCTGTCCTGCACCTTTTGCTGAGGAGACTGATGTTCTGCATCAGCAGGTACAGTGGATGCAACGAGCCATCCAGCGTCATTCTGAGTGAGCTGGAGCAGGAAATCTGACGAGGAGTGTCATAAATCAACACATTTGTCACTATATTTGTTCAAATGTGTGATTTCAACAAAGCCGTTCTGATGGCAAGGGTTCCTCTGACTTAGTCATTGATGCTGCAGAGCAACTGTTGCAGGTTGTCTCCTGGGTTTTGGCTTTTCTTCATTAAAACAGAAGTTTGATATTGTACCTTTGGGTGCAGCTCTCTCATTCTTCATGGTTATTGGTTTTGGAGCCATAGTGTAGAGAGTTTACAAAGTGAAATAAAAAACACCCCAAACTATTTCGCATTGTGCTGCGATCGCTAGGTAGAAATTGACAAAAAACCTTTAACAACCATATCCTCCGCATTCTCCTTGGTTCACTAAGACAAATGATTTGTCCATGTTATTAATAACACACTGTTGCAACCATTGCAGTATGTTTTCAGATTTGTTAAATTCAGAGTATACACATGAACACATCTTCAATGCGTCACTTTTTTTTTTAAGATCCAGACAAAATACTCCCACCATTTATTCAAATTTGGGATCATTGAGATGGAAGCTTGGCCGCGCGATCATCTTCCACACCACATACCCTGCATGCACTTAGTTCCATCCCTGCCATTTTACATAAGGATCTTTGGGTTGAAAAGAGCTGACCCAGCCCAGATGTGGTGCTGACTTGACCCATGCAGTCAGCTTCATCGCAGCTCCTCTGCTGCATACTAATGCCCACCTGCTCATGGCTGCGCAGGCTAAATAGATGTCTTGTATCCATTCAGAGTCAGAACTTGTGGTCTTTCGTATCGGCTCTCTTTAACCCGTGTTTTCCCTTCAGACATCATATTAGTAGTCTGGGATAGTTTCACTTCAATCATGCATTCACTTTCTATGTGCTGAGCGTTGAGCTCAGAGCTGAATTGCAACTCCTCGTATGCCACGTTAACAATTTTGAACACGTATACATAACTGTGGGAATTAGTTCCAAGTCTCTCTCCCACATTCTCTCTATTTCTTCCTCTTGTCTTAGTTAGAAATCCTCTTAAGAGAGGTTTTCCAAAATAACATTATCTTCAAACAAACATTTCACTTTTAATCATTGCATTTTTCTCCCTTATACAATTCACCGTGGTATTGCAGGCCCTTTTGAAGCTGTTCTTTTTCCGAGCGTCCGCTGGGATTTGCTCCCCTGTGGCCTCTCTGCTTACACCAAAGCCTCTCTTTTCAAACCCAGCTTTGAGTAAAGAAGGAAAATGGGGGGAAAATAGACACCTCATAGGGAAATAGGTGGTGAACTGATGAACAATTCACTGGTGCATACCTGACAAGAATAGCGATTCTATCACCGTGTCTGTTCTCAGTAACACAGAAATATGATTTCTCACTGGACATTCACCTGTCAGTCAAGAAGTTGGGCAGAGAATACTCACACACAAATACACACTTAACTCAGTTCATTACTCACATGCATGTGACGACCAAACAAGGAACGACCAAGGGATAAGAAACCCTCAAGATTCATTTGGAAATACATTATTTATTTATTTTTAACAAACAATTATTTAAACTTTTTATTTATCTTTAAAATGCCATTTCTCACATTTAGAGGTTAGGTTTCTCTCTCTTCTTGGTCAGTCCTTAGCCTCATCTCTCACCACATTATATTATATGTATATGAATGTGTTACTGTGTCGTGCTTTTCAATGTTAAAGGATCATGAACCATTTCATCAGGTTTATTTTACGTAAGGTAATTTGCAGACAATGAATGAGAACATTTTTCTTTTTTATCCTGGAGAGTGAAAAAGACTTGTTATTCTGTCGCCTGCTGTCTGTGGACAATCAGGGGGATTATAGAGTATGTTTCATTTTATTTCATTATATATGTCATTTATTTTACATGGAAAAGGATTAAGCAGCGTGGGCGCATTAGAAAATAATAATAAATTAGACAATACAAAGCCAGTATTCTATTCATTCAACACTTTCCTGCAAATATTTCAGAAGAAAAGCGCTGTATAACATGTTAAGACATACTACAGACAAACACAAAAATGGCTTTTATTTTTAAACAAAAAAAGGAAGTTTTGAGTTTAAAAGAAAACATATTGTTTCATGTCTGTGACTTGTTCTACAGATATAGACATAGAAACCATAGCAATGTTGCAGGTATGACGTCAATGTACTGTCAAAAGATATTTTCAAGATGTGCGACCGAGAATAAAGTGTGAGTCCAATAAAAAGCATAGAGCTTGTTAATAAAAAAATCCCCCACATATAACAAACCACAATGTAACGACTGCTCACAAGAATATTGTCCAGACAATGCTGGTATTTAAGATGTTATGTTGAATTATAAATTTGGAAAGTAACTCATTGAATTAGTAGCTGAAGTTGCTAATTATTGAATTTTCTAAAACCTTCCAATAAATAATAGTAATACACAAGGTATAGTTGGATGTAAATGGTCCGTATCTTGTTTTGATAATGAAAAGAAAAAGCTCGACATTATCTGCTGGTAGGCAGCCCGACTTTATGTGGCTTTATATTGACCACAAAAGATTATGACTGTTATTACAGTTCTTGAAGCGAATATAAATTAGGCCAGGATGATTCATATTTGAATGTTCCATCAACATGGTCGTTTGATTTATAAATACATGCTCTCCAAGAGTTCACAGACAGGAATAAAAAAGGCTTCAGCTGAAGGGAAACAGCAATTGGACAGCCATGTCAAAGTCTAACCTCGGAACAGGAACCAAGTACGCTGTGCAGAAATGTGTAATCTCCATGTATAATATCCAGACATGTGCAGTATGGCTATACTTGTTTTTATGGATTCAAAGCGGAGAGAGATGTAATGCCAATTAAACAGCTTTCCAAACAATTTTTGGAATAGCTCTCCAAAGTTGTCCTTGCACACAGTTAGATGTGAAGATATTACTACTCTAAATTTTCAATACAAATTTTTTGTATAGCCCAAAATCACAAATTACAATATTGCCTCAGAGGGCTTACTCATTTCTTGTATGAAACAAACTGCGTTGATTATTAAGCTTCAGTCGGCAGATTTTGTAATTAGTTATTTGCACTCTTGGATGGATCCCAGTGGGATGTTTTCAGGTGTTTCCAGTCTGTGTTTTCAAAATCACACATATAGGCAAACATTAAAAGACTGCAGAAGGAACACATGAAGACGACACACACAAAACCACACAGGCCATGTGAAGACACACATGCAGAATCGATGAGCCATGAGTGGGCATTTACTGAACAATCACGAACAAGACCTACACAAAAGAGCAAATCCTCATTGAATAGCGTCACCTGATAGCATCGGATTGAGAAAACAGCCCCAAACACTTGATATTGTTGTGTGTCCAGGCCAAATTATACTTCTCCTCTGGGACAATCAAGTATTACTGTGAAAGCAACAGAATCCAGAGGAATCTGCAGGCTAAGCCAGAATCCAGGAGGGCACATAAAACAGTGACCTACCACAGTGTTTGAAGTTATGATTTATGGATCGCTCGATGCTATTCTTTGTTCTATTGAAAGCGCTGACAGCTGATAAGGCCCGGCACAATGGCCAGATTAGAGGCACGATTGGATACATCCCCGAGACGTGTAGTGTTTAAAATCTCCTCACTGCCTGTAATTCTGCTCCTCTCTACCCCAACCCTGTAACAACAGACCCTTGATAATGTTATTGCTCATGGTTCATGACCAGGGAAGATAAGAGAAATAGGTTTCTTTAAGCCCTGCACAGGCTTAACCTATGACTCTACTTATAGCAAGCCCCAAAGACCCAGACAACCGGGTTAGCTTTAGTTTTGTACAATACCTCAATGCAGTACGTGACAGAATTTAATACTTCCACTGTACTGTATGTGTTGCGTGCAGCAATGAAAACATTTACTACTTATGCAAATCCATATGCACAGTTTGAAAGGCTCCACTCAGAATGCAATCTATGCCATTCAGCAGCTCACATTACTCAAGCTCACGTGTCATGTGCTACTTTCAACATTTAGGGTTTGTGAAACCTCTAATAGCTAATTAAATAATTTATTTTCACAGTATTTTTTTTTTATTTAAGATTCCTTACTATGGCAGTACTTGCTCTCATTCTAATTATGTTATGAATAGTTCATGTATTTAAAACAATTAAAGAAAGCTATTTCTTTATACTTGAAAACCCCTTGACAATAGACCTAATTATAATAAATATTATGTAAATACTATTGTAACTGCAAGTAATGCTGAGATTACAGTTGTGACCGATTCTTACAAAAGAATGTTTGTAGTGTCCTCAATGACGAATGAGGAGGGATTTCTGTAGCTGATATTGCCAAAGTTGTCTCGTCACAAAATTAAAAGTTGGGATTCAGAACGCCATCTTTCACGCCAACACATTTTGACATTCACCAATGCACAGTATCTGACATAACCCTCCCACAACAGAAACAGCTTGGTTATAAAGAGAACAGTGGGATGGGGGATCTGACAACAGGTATACCATTGGGGTTATAACATGAGCACCTCCTATCGCAGATGTTTAATTGAATTCAGCCTTCAGCACCTCCAGCAGGATCAACCATAAATTCCGGTATCCCTGAAAGATCCTCCCCTGTACCTGCTCACAGTTCTAATTAAACCCACACAGCAGCTCCATTCTTACATTCTGCACAGATGCTGCCCCTATATTTAGACTAATACTCAGCCCACACCATGTCATTACTTTATAAATCATTCCTGAGTTTCCTTTCCATTGGTATCATTACCGAGAGTTTGAACACACTTTTCTCAGCAGTTAAGAACCATAACATGCAATGTTTTCTTATTGCTGTAAACCCAGTGGGTTTCATTAATTACCCCTAACACCACATTTTACTAAACTGGAATTAAAAATAAATATATGTATTAAGGTAGTTTAACAACGTGCGTGTGTTTTTTGCAAATGCCTCAGCACCATGATCATGAACACATTAAAGGCTGGGACCTGTCCTGGGACTCGACCACGTCACCTCAGTATTACAATGTTGATACTGAGATACTGACAAACCCCAGATAATGGGTTATTTTTATGTTCAACAGTATTTATTTTTGCAAAGAAAATACTGTAAAGTTAACATTAGGCAATAATTGTGGTCATGTAAAATATGACTTTGTGTAAGAAGTTAAGTTTTGGACCCTTTTAGTTTCATGTCCAGATGCAATTCAATACACATTCATTTACAGTAAAAGTCGGGTTACAAGCCGCTCCTAACTCCGGTCAGTGTCCCCGCTGTAGCAAGCTAGCAGCAGCGCTAGCTAGCGCTGCTGCTAGCTCCCCGCTGCTGCTGCAACTGGCCGCGTCCCCTCTGCCAGTCGGGTGTCGAGCCGGGGCTGGTGCCGCTACCTTTGGTGGATGTTGGTGAGCTAGCGGAAGTTATTTCTGAAAGTGCTTGGGAAAATATGCCAGAAAAAGAACGATGACAACAGCTAACTGCTATCCATAATGACAGATGTGGCTGATTGTCATGAACATAACCATTTGTATCATCTTCACATTGGCTCTCTCACCAAATCAGATGATCAGATTTAGTTAATTTAACCGTTGGATTGGGGGACAGGAAACAAACTCCATCAGTCACCCGCATGAATGTGGATGGACTGCATGCACATCCAGCAGCCACGCCTTCAACTTCCTGCATTGCTGCATGCTGGGCACACTACGTCCTGCATTGACACTGAATGCACTACAGCAGGGATTCCCAAAGTGTGGAGCTGCCTCTAGGGGGTGCGCGAGAGGAAAAATGTAATGGTGGTCTAATGGTGTAATACTTAATATTAAACATCATTTAAAAAAAATTAAGCAGGATTTTTTAATTATAAAAATTCCCTTTGTAAGATTTAAATTAAAAACGTACAATTTAATAAATAGATGCACTTCCGGTCCGGCCGCCAGACTGTCTTTTACGTACACACTAGCTAGCCTAGCTTGTGCACCTAACGTCATTTCATTCATTCAGCAACATCCATGAAAATATGTTAAACTGGCTGAAATCGGGGAAGCTGTCAGGTGGGACATCTGAAGCTTTCAGTAATAAAAGAGGAGAGGGACAGAGAGAGAGGGAGGAACCGGAGGGAGAGAAACGGAGAGGTGCATTGGGGAGAGACCGGGAGAAGAAATCGACCGGGAGTCGGAGAAAGAGGAGACGGAGCGGAAGCACAGAGGCCCATCGCGCAGTCAAGGTGAAAAAAGAGGAAACAAGAGTGAGCATCAGACTGGGAAAAAAAAGAGGAAATATGATGACAATTATCTGGGTCTGGGCTTCACTTGGATTGGCGATGCAGATTGCCCGAAGCCACAGTGCGTGTTGTGCAGTGAGGTTCTGGCTAACAGCTGTCTGAAGCCTCTTATTTGCGCCGCCACCTGAACACCAAGCATGCCAGTGCAAGTCAGAAGCCCCTTACCTTTTTTAGATCAAAATTGGAAGAGTCACAAAACAGCCAAAAACAATTGCAGTCTCATTCATGTGTTGGGTCTACACAAAACGCACTGCGGGCTTCATATCTGCTCAGTTACCGAATAGCAAGGAAGGGTCTACCTCACACAATCGGCGAAGACGTGTGCTTGTCAGCTGCTAAATAGATGCTGGAATGTATGATTGGAGAGAAAGAAGCTAAAAAGTTAGACATGATCCCGGTGTCCAACAACACTGTCTCGCGCTGCATCGATGCTTTGTCCGAAGACATCCTGGCAACGTTAGTCGGTCGTGTGAAGAAGAGTGAGTTTTACTCTCTGCAAGTAGACTTGACAGGCTGAGCCACCTGCGCTGCATGTGAAAATCCTCATATGGACTCCTCCTTTTTTATTTATATCCGTTTCTGAGCCTATGCATGTGCCACTCTTTGTTCTTTACGTGGCTTACTGTGTTTTAGTAAATAAATGTGAAATGCAATCTGCCTCTGAGCCTGTGCGTGTGTCCTCGCCATCCTTATTGCTCTTTAAAAGTGACGCCTTGTGTAACTGAAATGTATACAGCGGACTAAATCTTGTAACAAACGCCACGCGCGAGCAAACAGTTCTCGCATTGGTCCGATTTTATGCGGCTGTAAATAGGCTCTGTTGCGTTTTTTTTTTAAGGTGAGGGGGATTGGGGGTGCGTGAACCCGGTCGGGATGTAGAAGGGGGTGCGTGGCCTAAAACGTTTGGGAACCGCTGCACTACAGAATAGTCCAAAGAATGCTGGCGACATGACTCCTGTGAGTTCAGTGCTTTGCTCAAAGTTAATTAAGAAGTATGTGTTGTAGAAGGGCAACTAACACACTGGTCAACAGCCAGCTCTAAACTCTAAGCTAGATGATATGTATATGTTGCAAAACAACAGCCTAATGGTGTTCATAAATGCAAACGGCTTTGTGTACACAACATGTATTGACAACAGCACTCATTGCATAAAGGGATGCTCTGTTGTACGTATTGCTACCACCAAACTGTTTGAAAAATGTACTCGACACCTTGAGGTAAAATCATAGATCAGGACATTTATTCTTCGAAGAAGGAACAGAGTCAGAATTAGGGCTGCAACTAACGATTATTTTAATAATCGATTAATCGGTTGATTATTTTTTCGATTAATCGATGAATCGGATAAAAAAAACGTTTTTATCAAAAAAGCGTTAATTTCCAACCCTTTATTCAAAAACAGAAGTGACAGTGCAAAACATCTTCAGAAAGTGCACAAACAGGTTGCTCCTTGAACATCCCTGAGCTATTAATTAAAACAACAAAATGGACTAACACTAAAAACATACACATGTATGCTTTACATCTGCCAAATGTGAGCCCATTTTACTGTAATTGATCCCTCCAGAGGCTGCATTTACATACCCTGCGTTATCAATATGTATGAAAGACTGGACAGAGCGAAGCTGTACTGCTCCATATAGAGCGTCCTCTTCCTTAAACTCTTTCATTCTGGGTCTCTTATGACCACAACGTCACGTTGTTGGCTAAGCCCAACTACGTGATTTGCTTCATTCTACTTTGAGTAAAAAAAAAAAAAAAACCTGCAGCCAGATCCGCCGGTGTGCCGGTTTAACGTTAACGAGTGACAGCGTGAACTGAACCAGACCGGGGGGTGACGGCATGTTTCATCACGTTACGTTTTTTTACAAGCAAGACTGAACTGTAACGGAACATAACGGAACTTTAACGACAATACACAACCAAACACGTTAGCTAACGCGATAGCAAGCTGACTAGCTTCCATTAAAAACAAGTTTGAGGAACATGAAGACGCTGATTGGCCAAGACTCGACTTGTCAAAGATCTTCTATTTTTGAGAAGATCACAACCTCAGCTTTTCTCGTGGCTCTACTCCGCTCTTTTTTTTCTTCTCCGCGACTTATTGCCCGGCGTAATAATCGCGCGACACAACGAATCGATAATGAAATTCGTTGCCAACACTTTTGATAATCGATTTGTATCGATTTTATCGATTCGTTGTTGCAGCCCTAGTCAGAATCACAACATGATATGTAAATTGCGTATCCTGGACTGCTCAATGAATGAGCAGAGAGTTACCTCTTAAATACATTAATGAAACAATCACAGAAGCTCTCATGACGTCTTCAGATTGGCTTGCATCGGCATGGTCATGATAACAAGGAACACCACGTTCTTCACACAGAGACATGGAGGCATCCACAGTCTCAAGACTCCATCAGAAGGTCACTGTTAAAGCGTATGTATGTTTTATAAAAAGAGGAGGTCACATGAGAAGCCACAAGCCTTTACACAGTATATGATTAATAATATAACTGTGAAACAGTACTTGATTAAGAGTAAATACGTTCTTCTAACACAAACATAGCCTCCCATAGAGCTATGCTTTGTTCTATTTAACAATGAATGCAAATGCAGAAACCTGTCTGACGCTAGAGTCTAACAGAGCTGCCTCTCAAAAGTCCTCATCATGAATCACAACAAATGAGAAATGTCCATCCAGTCCACAAGAGCAGAGATGAATTATTAGAGCCTTTATTTGGAGAGCCCTCTGAAACTGGGTTGAACAATTGATAAGGGTAATGCAGTCTTCAAACCTGTGAGTGAGTTGCAGTCTGAAGGTTAAATATGATCAGTGAAATTGGATCTGACAAAGCTACATTACAATCCATCTTGGGATATTAAACATTTCAAATTTTCAGAATTAAGAACTAATAAGGCTGCGGAGATGGGTGCGAGATGGATGGCGTTGGTTAACAATCACAAAACACATCTGATGCCAGTAAATGGCATCCGAGTTGACATGATATTGTTGAGGGGGAGAAATTAAGTCTTAAATTGTTTTGCATCCTCTGAGATTGAGACCATTACTTTTCAGAGCGTTTGCAGTGAAAGATAAAAAAAAAAAGTATTGATTCCCGTTGTAATAACTAAACCCGCTGCTTTTTAATACCATCCCTCAGTGTGTGATCTAGCTATAAAGCAAGGAATCATTATCCTCCTGTTCTTTGCATATCTCGGGAACCGTTCATCTGATCCACTTCACACCTGGTAGGAGTATTGCTGGGCAACCTGTGGAGGGCTTCATCGCATTTGGTGCAGATTTGGACACGCAACAATAATAATACACTTTGGATAACCAAGCAAACAGCGCTCTGTGCAGCAGCAGGGGCGGAGCTTCGGGGCTTTGCGGTCCACTGTTTCTGCTGGATTCTAGGTAAAGCCTTTTAACGATACATGCATGCTGGATATCGTTACAACCAAACTTCTCTTTACCTCCCTGGAGTCAACAAGCGTGAGCGGATAGCCCGCAGCAACACTGCCGCCATTAAAAACTCAAATTGCAAAGTGTTTGCCACACAAACTTATAACTTCACTGCCAGAGAAATACCTCCACTCGTTAAGTCCATACTTCATGACAGCGGTTGTTACATCAATTGGACATAAATACCTCAGATTTCACAGATGATGAAGCCCGTATTACTTGTTGATGTGTTTCCTCCTCTACTTGTCAAAACAAGCGACTACTTTGCGTATTACCTACTAAGTGTATTTCACAGATATTCCTGAGCACGAGTAACCCAGACCTGGGTGTTTTTCAGGATGGAGTTTTTTTAGATAAAGGCCCCAGGCAAACGCTGTCCTGCTTTATATTTCACCCTTGCTCTCACTGGGAGTGTTGGTATCCGCAGCGGAAGAAGAAGTACACTGAGATCTTTCCAAACTCAAACTTTTAACCAGTCAAACAATGAATAATTAAGTTAAGTCGGAAAGAGATGCGTTATCCGCACAATGTATTTCAATTTACCGAAAGTCTGTTCAAGGTGGAGCTTTCAATTCTAATGTAATGCGGGGTAGTTTACTGAATAATAATCAATCATATTTTAATTGTTATGTTTTGGGAGTCAAATCTGAATCTTCAACGTAACCACTAGCATCTCTCTGTGAGGTTGATGTAGCACAACAATATGTATCTGAAGGAGAAGAATACTGTTTTAAGTGTGTTGGAGGCCTTATGTAATTTATTTTAAGGGACAATTAATTAGAATATGAACATAACTAAAGGATCAATATATGACATTTAGAGTATTAATATGCAAGAAAACAACTGTTTGCCTTGTAAAGATTTAGTGGAGTAACTTTTTTGTTTCATTTTCATGAGTATAAATGACTTGAGGGTGTGACATAACTAAGTCATGGCAGGAGTGCGGCTCAGGACCAAAGGAAGTACAGTGTTGTGTGTAGTCTGCATGAGCGGTTCTCCAGAAAGCTGCAAGACGCAACACCACACGCCAACGATGCAGCCTATTTTGAAAAGGCATGTTATGAACGGGCTCTGCACGAGTATTTTTATTAAGCCGACCTCGCTCTCTGTCGCCTTTGGAAATGGTTATCAGGAGATTAAACACCAGGCTGTCCTTAATCGACTAAATTACATTAATTACCTGGCTTATGGCTGCTGCTGTCTGTTGCCCTGGAATAATTTGCATGATGTTTTGAACAAACACGAAAGAAAACAAATATCAAGGAAAGACACTGTTGGATAAACGTGCAGTGAACGTGCAATGTTAACTGAGCGCAGCAGACCAGGAGAGCGTTGGCTTTTGACACAGTGTGCATGTGACTCCAGCAGAGATACTCAGTTTTACAGCTTTCAGGGGGCTGTCTTTTGAAAGCGTAATGAAGCCAAAAATGCATGGGTGAGAAATTAATTAAACTGGTTTAGTCTGCTGTAATAAAGCTGCAAATGTTAGCATACCGCAGGCTAACTCATGTATTAGCTTTTGACTGAGCGCTCTTCTGAACACTGTGCGTTTTCTTTGCTTGGACATGTCAAAGTGTGTTGTATGTCTCAGAATGTATGTTCTATTTAAAGTATGCAAATCATGCAAGGGTTCAGCCTATGTCAGTGATATTTTATGTGTTCATGCTTCTTATTATCTCGACTCTGCAGGGATCTAACAATGCTGCTTTATTTCCATCCTTTTTTTTTACATGGACCATCAGCTGGTGGGGAATGACTGCTATGTGGCCTTTGTCTTTATATCACGTGTGCAGCCATCGAGAGACTTTGACATGTGTTTTTGTTGAAAAGCGAATCAGCTGTCAGTCAACTCATTGAGTTCTGAGGTAAGTCAGCTGGTAAAACATCATAGCAACAGTTTTGCCAACAGAACCACAAGCTTTTTTTCATTCATTCATTTTTATAATAACATTTTGTATTTTACATCTGTGTGAAATCAAGCAATCATTGTACAATAACAAAAAAGAACAAAGACTCCCTATTTTGAGTGGTACAAGTGAGGAGAAACCACAAAGGGAACGGTCAGCTGGCAAATACTATATGTGTTCACATATAGTGGTATTCTAGCAAAATAAAATCCAGTTTGGTCATGCTCTTCCCTCAACGTGTGAAGGAACTGCGTGGCGTACAAAGTTGGCAGCGCCACAAAGTTTGACTAAGTGTGTGTGCTTGTGTGTGTCTGTGTGTGCCGCATGTTGGGGGAATAGCTGTTTATGAGGGGATCTTGACGATTTATTCCAGACAGCTGCATTGTTGACAGGCCATCATTAGCAGAGTGATTCCTCAGGTTGTTTCATTCCCCGGTGGCCAAGACAAACTGCACAGGATCTTAATTGCTGGTATGAATAAAAGTTAATTTTTCAAGAGGGTGGTATCATTATAAATGCGGTATAAAAGATTACCAGGAAGATGAATATGTCAAGTTCTGTTTTCTAGCACTCCTGCAATAAAGAGGCTAATAAACCTGAGATGGGCCAGAGGGTTATTCTGGGACAATAGAGAAGATAAATGCTGTTTATCTCTAATTACAGTACATTCTTATGACTGTCTATGTTAAGAAGGATGTAAGAAAGAGAGAGGCAATTGTAGAGAGCGACAAAAAGAGGCAAAGAACATTTTAAGCCTTAGAGAGAGCCTCTTTTAAAAACCTTTATTGGGATAAAAACACCTAATCGTATTTGCGATTGTCCAGAAAATGTCTTCTGACAATTAAATGAGAGGTTGTCAGAGTTTTTTAAATACTGGTGAAGTCAGAAAGTAGCACTGAAAGCCATTCTGTACAAACAGTCTGTAGAGTGCTGTGTGGTAAAATGCTACCCATAATTATTGTAGTCAAGGGACTGTGGAAGAGAAGGTATTAGGACTGGTCTCTCGGGATGGGGACTGGGAGTTAGGGCCTTAGTGTAATATAGCATGGGAATGATGATGAGCCATATATCCCCAATATCCACTTCCCTAATGGCTCTTTTCTTCAGTGAGGCATTACTGCACACTTCCCACTTCTCCTTCTGTAACAAAGGCTCTTCAGTATTCTGCGGTAGGTTTAAGTGGCACTGTGGGGTGAACACATTCAGAAAATAAAACTAGAGTTACATATTATAATACATTTTTAACTGTGTTTACACCATTCAAAATGTCTGATGGTGACGCGGGTGGGTTTACCATGGTGGGTATGCCATATGCATACAAAGTTATCCCAATTTATTAAAACAATGAAAAAGCCCTCAGTTCTCATCCCAACTCATTCCATCATGATGCCGGGTCCTGATGCACTAGATAGCCCAGCGTGACAGCATGCCTCTCCACTGGAGTCCCTGTAAACACAGGGTTAACTTTGTGGATTCAAACAAAAACTCTTGCTTAGGTTTCGGCAACACAACCTTTTAGTAAGGTGGAGGGAAAAACGGTTGGTCTTAAAGTAAAGATGTAAACTAAGTAACGCGTGAACGAAACATAAGAACAGAAAGCAGGTAACTTCAAAATACCTCAACAACACTGGTCTCAAACTGGTTGCCAGTCCTGTTTTAGTTTAACCCATCAACCTCAACTGAGCATTCACAGCATTCACATGGTGATGCTCGGCATCACCATGTTGAGAGCCGTTAAGAGTCAATCAAAATGCTCCCAATTCCAGATCTTGCACCATTAGGCCTCTCTAAACATTGAACAGAGAAGGGTTGAACATGTTTAGCCTTCTAAGTTCTCTCTGTATTCAAGCTTTTTTTTCTTCCACATGTTTTTAATCTTGCTACTTGGATGTATGAACGAGGTTCCTTAGTGTAGCAGTAGTCGAAGTAAGTACATATATTGAATCTTTTCTAGATTTAAAAAATAAAATTATTATTGTAAGAGACAGAGAGACAGAAAACAGAAGGGCAATACAACATTTATTCCGGTAAACGTATTTTATGTTTTTTTTATATTTTGTTTTTGCATATTGAGGTGCATACCTTCATTACATTCAAAGATTCAAGGCTCATTTATTGTCATTATGCAACACAGGGACGCACAACGACATTCAGTTGTAGCCCATTGTCAACAGAACAAACAGAAACACAAAAGAGTCGTACAGCGTCATGATGTAAACACGAGTCCACCTCCTCCTCCCACCAGAGTCCTTCGGGTCTCTGTGAAGATGTGGGCTCAACTGTCACCAACCTCCCGCTGCTTTCATCCATCTTATCTGTCTGCGACTGAACATCAGACAGCCAGGAGCATGCTGGGTAGTGGAGCAGCCTCAGGTCCTAGCTGGGTTAGCTTGGCCTCTATCTCGGCTGTCCTCCCTGGGGCCGTTTGCCGGCATTTGGTCCTGCAGGTCTGGTCGTGCGGTCGGCCGTGGGCGGTGATCGTCTCGGTCCGCTGCACTCGATCCCCACGCTTCCTTTGCAGATGTTGATGAATGTATTGCCATGGCCCATTAGTGATGAACACGATGAAAGCAATCAAATGAAGACAACGATTTTGCGAATTTCATTGCCATTGCAAGTATGCACAGTATGTATAGTTAACTTCAGGAAATCACAGACTTTGAAGTCAGTTTGAAAGTTAATTAAGCATTTTAACACCTGGGATTGTCCAACTGGTCCTGATGCTGAATACTTCATCCAGGGGGCAATCCAAAACAAATACAAATAATTTTCTCTGTGGTCTGACCTCAGCCTCCAGCACCATAAGCCCATCTGTGATTACAAACACCTTTGCCTTCTACAATATTTAGTATCAGAGTATGTCAAATTGTTGTTTTTATCATCATGATTAGCATATAATCAAACTAATGTTTAATGTGTTATTGCGGTTTTAAAACCCATCAAATAATGAATTCCCTAAAAGCACATTAAAGGGTGTCGTTCTACTTTATAGTCAGACCTGATGATTCAGAATGAAACCACATTTGTGTGAATTGCTTTGGCCCTGAACTCAAAATTAATATAGAGCCAACTCCATTACTTTAGTTTACTTTAGTTTTGTTAGCATAGAAATATACTGCTAAAGTAAGAAAGGCAAATACAGCGGAATAAGAAGGAAGCCCAGAGGGCTTGTGGGTAAATTACTATTCCTGCTGTTCACAAAAGCCACACTGCAGCCCTACAATTTATGCACAGCTCTTAATTGCTGCTCTTATGTGTGTAGTCTTGGATGTGGCCCGTATCCAATATTAATATAAACGGACAGGAATATTCAGAAGCGTGTGCAGAGCAACAATAACACAAGTTGACACATCTGTCTCTGTTTCCAATATGTTTGTAATAATAAATAAATAAATATAAATATGTTGGTACAGTATGTGCCATCTAGTTTTGACTGAATTGTGCCGTCTCCCCAAATGGCAATACAATCTGTGGCATTCTTTCCATTGCTGGGTCTCATTGTCCTTCATGCCATTTAGTTTTATTAATAAAGTGCCCCTCATCTCGTGCCAACACTGGCTCAGCAAAACCACCAACAACACAACAGATGTCTCAGGTGAATGAGTTCACCGTCATTTAAAGTCAGGGACGGTGCCGGTTAGCCCTCATTCACATGTTGCCGAGTACCGGCTGGTATTTCTCCAGTGACTAAAGGATACGAGGAAATACTGTTTGGGGATTCTCCCCAGTGAAATGCTTGAAATGCTTTGCTTACTAGTGGAGAGTTGCTTCTGGAGTGTGGGTGGGCAGACTTCATTTTCCAGAAAAACTTGATAATGAGAACAAACTTTCCTGGAGTGAGAAAAAACACAGACCAACAGTTTGCTGTCGCCTGCTGCCTGCGGCCCGTCAGGGAGGATCTCTGGGATAAGTAGCACTTTAATCCGGCTGGCATCAATCTCCTCTCCTGCACTTTGACAAAAAATATGAATCAAATGTAACTCCTCAAAAAACACAAGTAGTGTCAGTGCAGTTGTGAAACAAGTAAGCGTTCTCTACTTTGGAATTGACTATTCATTACAGCAAGGAGGGTCTATACTTGCCAAAAGGTCACGAACAAGACAATGAGTCATTCTTTTCACTGATGCGGCCGCAGGGAGGGATTCATACTAATTTAAAAGAAAATAACAACTCTGAAATTATTGAAACAAACTCTAATACATGGCTGTCAACACATGCTTTTTATTTGAATATGTTGTATTGAACCATGTAACCCTCCGACATCGCAGGTCCAGCAAAGAGAGCTCACTCTTCTTAAAGAGTCGATCAGGATATTCAAGTCCACCTCCAGAAAACCTGTGAGAGCACAAAGACTGAACAACATTTCTCAGACGTCACAAGTTCACGACATGTATAAATGATGAACATGAATATAAACAGATGAGCTAGCAGAATGTGCACCCTCCTCTCTGCATGCATACCAACACTGACTCGGGGAAATGACATATTGGGAGCGGAGAACATGGGCTCCATGGCAATGTGCAGCTCAACGATGAGCGAGAAGAGGAGCGCTCTCGAGAGTTTGAAAAGGTGCTGAGCACGGTGAACACGTGTAGGAGAGGAGTCACACGTATTTCCTCAACAGAACTATATTTGATATACTGTATAATTGCAATAATCGGGGGTTGACGCTGCAACAATGCAACTATTTACGAGAGCACTTTAATCCCAGCTCCTGTCGCAGATATTGAATTACCGTACATGTAATACTGCACATTGAGGCACTTTACTCTCAATAATATCTAAAACGTCAAATAACTATCATCAAAATGGTGCGACATGCAGTGTCTTCCTCACATTTTGGAGATTTAAGAAGCTAATTGAGACTAAAATGGTCAAATAACTTAATCTTTGGACATGCACAAACCAACCATACTTATTGAATTACAGCACGAGGGAACAGTGAATACCGTAAAAGCCGGGTTTCAAGCCGCTACTACCTTTGGTGGTTGTCCCCACGTAGCAAGCTAGCGCTGCTGCTGCTAGCTCCCCGCTGCTGCTGCTACTGCCTGCGTCCCCTCTGCCCGAGTCGGGTGTCAAGCCGGGGCTGGTCCCGCTACCTTCGGTGGTTGACGGGGAGCGAGAGCAATCGGAGAGCTAGCGGGGAACTAGCAGCAGTGCTAGCTGGCTACAGCGGGGAACTAGCGGGGACACCCACCGAACGTAGTAGCGGCTTGTAACCCGACTTTTACGGTACTTACGTTATGAAAATTGCATTCATATATGGTCCAGTGGGAAAAAACTAACGTGAAGGCGGACACTGACTCTGATACAAAAATGACTAACTAGCGCCTCACTTTGACACAGGAGCATCTTCTCCATGAATCGTCACCCGGTGAGGATGCCAACTTTCTGCCCGGGACTTCGGGGCAGCTTTATCCTCAAGTCTTTTGGCACGATATCATGCATAGTCATGAAGTGCCTCATTAAGACGGCTATTACAAGATTCCGGTTCAACCAACTCATGGAGCATCAGCTTGGCGGCAGCTGATGAAATATGTCACTGACAGTTGACATGTCAATCCGCAGGCAGAAAGGAAAAGTCTGCCTTTGTCTTCCTCTCTCTGAAATCAAGGCGCCATTGGTCCAAAAAGGACGATATATTTTGATTTTTCATTGTATATTTTTATACAACGTATAACTCCGTTACGTACGACTCACAAACAATAAAGTAACAACATGAGAAAATCCTACTGAAATTAAATCATGTTTATCCATCAACTGCAAAGGAAATTCACCCCGATCAGTCAAAGGGCACACTGACCATACAATGAACGAGTAACTCACATTAATGCAAGAAGGAAATGCTAATCGCTATGGCTTGAACTCTCTGCCAGGCCTTGCATTGCAGCATTGTGGGAGCCCTGGAACCAGTGGCACGCCAGAAGGTCAGTGGGTGAATATTGTAATCTCATTAGCATGTTGTTTACTGATGTGGAAACAACTTATGGCATCCGATCTTTAACATTACAGGCCAGAATGATAAAGAAAAACGTATTGCAGATGGCAGCTATTGAAATCTGTACATCCCAGTTAAATATTGGGCATGGGTGCACACTAGTTGCTAAGGACGATATTACAGGTCATTCAGCTTACAATGGTGTGATATGTTTCTAAGAGGTGGAGAATGAGGTTACACGTCTATTACGCCCATGTCTATACTGCATTAAATACATATGATGCATCACAATCTGCTCATGGCGCTGTATAAATAAGCACTCATGAATCTTTAATATGCTTTGTAACAATAATCAAAACACCCTATATAGTTTTGTATACGGTCACGTGTTGTAATACCTTCTTGCTGGTCACTCTGACATTTAAAAAAATATATAATTATCATAGTTGTATTATTTTATAATGTATTATAATACATTATAATAACTGTTATGTTGAATCTACTATGCAATTATAAGTTGCTCTAAGTGGTCATTATTTGCTTTAAAGGTGCTCAATATGAAATTTAGAGCACATCTATTCCCACCAGGCGACTAAGCTAACGATAAGTATAAATATGTTAATAATGCATTATAGACATGGCCGTCATAAAAAGTGTCATTGCAAAGGTACAGTCGAGAATTCTGTGTTCAGTAAAACCCTTTTGCTGTGTGGTAGTTTAGTCTTCACAGAGGCAATAGAAATGAATGAGAATCTTGCAGATTTCCGTTAGAGACTGTGTAATGTAATGTAATGACACAATTCAAGTTGCTCCAGAACAGTAAGAAATTCTCTCTTTCCATATTAACATCGAAATAAATAGTGTGTATGATTCAATTATTCATTAAAAGAGCTGCAGGTGCAGAACCACTGCACACGCACTCGGCCGCTTTGCATAACCACAAAACTGTGGGAGAGCCTGGCAGCGCAGTGCAAGCGCATTGACCTGTCAATATACACATGTAGTGCAGGTCACACCGAGCGGTTCCCACGCCAACACTGACTTATACAGATACTTATGTTTTTACACAACGTGTTATTCCTAAAGCACAATATGTCAGTTTATATCTGGGGTCTGGCTGGTTCTCTGAGGAAAAAGGTCCTTGAAACAGGCGAGGAATTGACCTTGGGTGGTTTGGAAGAAGTCAGTGTGAAGTTCAGACAAAAAAAATAATCCTCGGAGGCTCACTGATGAAATATTGATGGCAAACATGTCAAAACTTGCACTGTGGAGATTTGCGTGCGATAGACAAATGAGCAGATTTCCTTGACATTGCATCATAGATGACATTTTTGTTTGATATTATCAAATAAGTCAAAAGAAGTGGTGTGAAGGAGGGGGAGTCAGACGTGACCATAATGTTGAATCACTTTCAGAGAGGAAGAAAAAACATGTTTGAGGTTTTGTTAATATATCATAAAGTGGAGATCTTTTGGAAAAATACTCGTCGTCTTTGCCATTCTGCTGATGAACCGGAGGCGGAGCTGCCGCGTGATGTTTTCCGCTTCTCACCCAGGGGTGTCCTAAATGTTAAATGTGTGTTATCCCATGACTGGAGCTGTAGATCAATGCTGGCAACATTTTAAAGAAACTCCTGAGTGCTTTTATGTCATACATCATTATTCACAGTGACGGTAATAGAGTGGTCCAACCCTTTTCTCTCACTCTCTCTCTCCCTCCCCCAATTCCCAGCTCAGGAGGAACGTGCCATGATTGATGGAAAATCACTCCAAACTGCTTTAGAGAACTTTCCATTCACGACGAGGAAATTGGTCTTTTCTCCTCCGCGTGCTGCGTCTTGGACCCGGCTCTGCCCACTTCACTCGCTGAGCCTGACAGTAAAATGATGATTAATATTGGCCTACATCAGCATCTAATTACACCATGCCTTTGACTTTGATGCTACGGACAGCTAGCAGGATGAAAGAGATATGTTTTGATTTCTGATGGTTAACTAAGACAACAGTCCTTGTGCGTATGAAGTTGGATAATTTGTTCATTTATCAATCCGCCGCATATCGACTCTTTGGAGTATGTCGTGCTTAAATGGCTCTCAGAGTTTCTTGTGTCTCAGCAAATTTCCCGGGGAGCTAAGACATGAGTTTGTGTCCCATGAATACTGATTGGCGTTAATGTCAGCGGGCTCGCTCCAAACACGCTCAAACACAGAGCGACTGAGTCCCGGTGGAGTCCGTCATTGAAATAAGAGGTCTTCATGGGTCAATACAAAATAAACAAAGAATCATGCTATGTATTTATGTTCTGCACTTAAATTAATTCATTGATAAATCTACAAGGGCTGAATTTGGTTGTTGTGCCTTCCATAATAATGGTAAATCCAGATAGTAATGCTAGCTAGTGTAGCTCAGCTCTCTTTATGAGTTACTGGATCATGTTTTACCTGATGATGTCTTATCTTTGAGTGATGCTCAATGTGAGCATCTTTTTAGGGAGCAAATAAAAACATGATTATCGGCTTATTTGACATTTGATCTCTCATCTCCACTGATAAAAAATGTAAAATGTTCAGAGGGACTTTACCATAACAACCTGCAACAATGAGTGAGGGATGACGGGTCAAACCACAGGATATATTCAATGTCAACGTTTCTTTGAAACAATTTTTTTAATGTGTTTCACGACCAGCCTCACATCGCAGCGTGGTTACGCAACACCCATAACAACACGGCGACCGTAAACAGGTAACAACCGCCTTTAGCGGACCTTCTCCGGGAAAAACAGAACCGCGTTACGTAACGAGCGTGAAGTCAAGAGTGACTTTTGATTTCACGCAGGACATGAACAGCGTCTCCAGGGTGAAACTTGTTATTATACCGAGCATTCCATAAACTACACCACCTGCTCGTGGTAACACGTCAAATGCTCTGATCGTATGCAAAAACACTGACATTCAATGTGGTGAGAAGACTGCAACATTTTGATTTGCTCAAGACTGAATGAATCGCCAATAACTTGAGTTCAGATGTCATTGATAAACTTCAGCCTCCCGTCATTCCTCTCTAGAACAGTGCTTTCTCCTGGCGCGTCTCCAGTGATGCATCCGGTCTCCTCCAGTGACATTGTTTTACTTTGGAAAACATGATTTACATGAAAAGAAAAGCTTTTGGGATTTATTTTGATAATTTCTTTTAACACCGGCTCTGTGTCTGCAAAGCTTAAATGAACATGCCAGGGGTTTTGCATGCGTTTGAAATGATCAGTTACACCCACCTTAAAATCCAGCATTTACTCTGCCATAACACACACCCGCTATTATAATAATGAGTTCTTCTTTTTGTCCTCAGATAATTTCTCTAGCATCCTTTTGGGGTGTTCTCAAACCCCCGTCTTCTCATCAGACGGGGACAGCGGTCTCCTGGGGGAAAGTCCTGTTTGTTCCACTCGTTCTGAGTCTAATGGCGACGTGGACGGGTTTACATTGGAGTTAGTTGAAAGCCTGGTGTGTCTGTCCGTCTTCTTTTTGGTCGATCGTTTACAACAACGTTCATGTCTGATTATGTGTTCTGTGTTCCCTGATGAATGTCCAAACCTCAAAACGTATGAATGCAAAGCTGCGTGGCAGCTGAACAGGGAGGATCTTGACTTGAAGCCACCAGGAAGGATTCACAGATCACGCTGCCGTTCTAACATTATTACGACTTCAACAAAAACAACAGAGCAGACATGTGCTTCATTTAGACACACTGGCAAAAGATGAACCAGTTTCTAAAACTTGATTTTAATAACTCATTAAAAAGTTACTGAAACAAATGGGCCCCTTAAAGGTAGGGACACACGTTTAAATTACGGCGCCACTTTCATGGATTGCCATCAATAAAAAGTTGTAAGCACGTAAACTTGATGGGTTGATTGTGCAAAACCGCTGGTACCTTTACGTTTAAAACATATTTTATTTTTACGTGAGGGCCAATCTGGTGGAATGTGGGTAGTAATTGCTTTCAGGTGGAACCCAATGGTGTATTATTGCATCACCCCAAAAATATATATAGCAGGCAGGGGGGGAAAGAGCAGTTGACCCACAGTTTAAAAGGGTTTCCATGAAAAATACATCTGAATAACGTGAGATCACATCACCTGGGTTTCCTTGTCTGCATATCTTGTTCCCAGACCTGTCATATCTCATTTGGAAACCAAGGGATTTTTTGTATTTTTATTATGAGATATTTCCCCTGATGCTGGATGAGGCTCGGAATAAAACAAATCATGTTTAAAGCTATTTCTAATTGCCAATAAATCCAAGAAATCAACCTTTTCCTGATGCGGTTGCAACCCTGGATGACAACAACATGCAGCAATTGTTTTAGCTTCAGACGCAGCAACAGCACTGCATCTTGTCAATTGTTTTCCAGGAGCCTTTGGGAGACCCCAAATCTCCCCCCTATAGAGATATCACGGCCCTGAGCTGAGTTTTATATGATATGAGATATATTTCAGCAGTCAATCGATGCGGTACAACCCATCTGGGAAGCCGGGCTTGCTCTCTGCCTCCTCCTCTTTCTTGTACATTTCCAGGGAATAGCCATGATGAGAACACTGAAAGCGGGAATTTGTCAATGCATCAGATAAGTTGAAAGGCATCTGAGAGTGAAGTGCAATTACACAGACACCGAGAGGGGGAAACATGTCTCAGAAGTTGCAGTGGGGGAGAAGAGAGCGAGGGACTACACAACTTTTTTTATTCTTTCCGACAGACTAGAAAAACTACAGCGGCAGTATTTCTCAGCTGAGGAATTCCTTATGCGATTGTATTCTTTCTTTGTTATGCTTGTTTTGTTTATGCAATATGCAAACACCAGGTGTTATTTATGGAACGTTGTAAGCAATAATTGTGTAGGATCCTCATTAGAGGCGTTACACCTGCAGGTATATGTTATTTTCAAAATAATTGGCGATACCAGCTTCACGCATCTCAATTGTCCATGGAGGCCACAGTGCATCATAAAAACATGAGCATATTCAGTATTACGGTGCGATACCCAAAGGTAAGAGGTCACTTTGCATCTTTACACTTGTTTTGCTAACCCGGTAAACTCCCATATCACCTCCTCCCGAGCTGTAAGTGTTTTTTTTATTGGGTCAAAGTCACAGAGTCGGAAGGGGGTCGGAGATATGAAAACATCTCCGACCCGGCACGTGGCGGTTTGTTTTGAAACATGCATAGTGGTTACCAGGAACATCCAATGGGAAGTGACACTTGCCTGCAGCGCTCTCCGGGCTCCCTGCACGGTCCGCATCAATCCAAAAAACACAGTCGCTCTCCAGAGATTACTGGCAGGAGGCAAACAAATAGACCACGCAGATTCTGTCCTTGAAACAAGAGGCGCCTCCTTTGATCATGATTACCGCGAAGAGGCGCTTATTTTTCGAGCTGCATTTTCAAAGATGTTCAGTTTAATTGTTTCGTTGCATAGCATCAGGTATGCTTTGACCCTAATTTACCTGAATTCTACAGGAGCTCAGCATGCACACGAGAGGCAACGCAGGCAAATAGACTAAACACGAGCTCACCAACATGATTATTAAACATGTTGCAAATACAGAAAACGCCACACAAGCAAATAAAGAAGAAATCTGCAAATAGAGAAATAAGAATCAGACCTGTACTGCTGCAGCTTAGCTTGGCTTTGGTACACGGCTCTCGCTCTGCCAGGTGTAACACACTCAAATGCTCCAACTGACTCCAGAGTCAATATTGTGTTGTATTTCCTTCTTCTAGGTCTGATGACCGCCTGCCAGAACGGGCTGTGATTGGCCCGAAAGTCTGAATCAACCAATAACCAATAACCGGACCATGGCTCAATTTAATGCCGATTTAGACTCCCACTTTTCAACAAAAAGGGTTTTGGCTGTTTGGTCCATTGGCTGGATATAAGAAGTGGATGCAGTCAGGAGGAGGTTTGTGAACTGCCACTTTGAGGCCTTGAGTTCGGCATTTCGGCCGTCGCCATCTTGGTTGTTTTTTTGCAACCAGAAGCGACACAAGAGAGTGGAGCTCAGTACATCTGACCGCTGATCAAGACATTTGTTTTAGGTGAATTAAAGGTGCCAATTATGAACTGAACTAAAAACACGGACAACACCCAGACCAGACGCCGCCGTGGTAGCGACCTGTCAATCACCTTGTAGCCCCGCCCTAAAGCGTCCCCTGCTTTATGGTCTGTTTGACTCCAAATGACCATAATTTACTAAATGAACATCATGCTGTATTGAAGAAGACTAGAAACTAGAGATTGAGACATAAACTCATGTTTACAATGTTTACTGAGGGAATAAATCAAAAACATTTTCTACAATTGGACCTATTTTTGCAACGAGAGGAGTCGCCCCCTGGTGGCCAGTAGACAAAAGCAGTTCAAGGCCTATGTTGGCTTCACTTTTCAGAACCAAGATTTGATTTCATATCTTCTTTTTGAGGTTTTTTTGTTTATAGTGTAAAACAAGCGAGCGCCATGAAAAGAAACAGCAACTGTCACAAAAGAGCAAGAAGCAACAACAACAAGGAGACATGAAAAGGAAAAAGGAATAATCTTTGGCTAAGACTTTCTTATTGTAGTCTGCATGTGTTTAGGTGGATGTGTGAATGTATAGAGAGAAGAGAGAAACAAAGGGGAGTGAGGATGAACCAAAGAGAAAACAGAGACACAAATAAATAACGTAACTACAATGCTCCTGGAGGACAGTCCGGTCCAATCCCTCAGGGCGGTCCGGTTAGGACAGCTCGGTCAGGGCCTTTTAGGTATTTATTGCCTTAGCTTGTAGGCCTGTACGAGGGGCCTATGCTGTTGCAGGCCTGAACACACCTGTAATGTTGGCTTCAAACAAAAGTCATAAAGTCTGTACCAGACAAGGTGAGAAAAGTCACAGAGAAAGTAACTCCAAGATCCACACACATGGAAACAGCAGCAGCAGCTCGTTCATCTGCTTTTAGTTGCCCCTGCACACGTTGTTTGACAACTCATTTTCATCATTTCTGTACTTCTTGGCAGACTGACAACAAAAGCTTGAAATTGCGTTCCAGAAGCGTCTCTGCTTCTTGTTTGAATCGCACGTTGTGACATTCTCTGCTAACGCCGCTTGCATGATGGTCCTTTGTCTGAGAACTAGAGGCTCTCAGACAAAGACACTCATCATCAATTTGTCACAAAAACAAGAGTGAAGAAGACAAGCGAGCGTTCTTATTCTATTACTCTGACTTTCATCTACTTGTGCTATCGGACCAATGCAAAAAAAAACATGCATAATACATTGATTTAATGACCAATCTGTGTGGCAGATGTCCTCGCGAATCCATCACGATTATATGAGTTAAGTAAAGCGTTGTGCCGCTGTGTCCTACTTTCACTTTCACCCCCTCCGTCATCCCCAAACTCTGGATTCCCTCTTTACCAGCAGTCTGTGATAACCGCCACAGTAATGGTTCAGAATCAGTGTCTTAATTCAGTCGGTTCCAATAATCACTCTGCACAGCTAATGTAGAACACGCCAAAGCATCTGATAATGATCTTATCCGCCCTAGATGTCTCGATGCCGCAGAAAGTGATGCCGCGGTATTGAAGGGGTTCCACGTCACGCTCATTATATTACGTATTGTCCCAGCTCATCTAAAAGTATGATTATCCTCTTTGCCCTTGTGTTGCGGGAACCATACAAATTATCTTATCGGCATCATCTGATTATCATTGACAGTGGCTGTGATGTAACCCGCGCACCCTGAAAATGAATTATTCATGTGCATTTATCTGTTTTAGGGATAGAAACCCTCGCTATATATTCACATATGCTGACATGCGCTTGCGGAGCAAGTTATTGATCACAATGTGCTGCATTTACTAATGGAGGCTACATGAAGAGCCTGCAGTGCTTCATCTTGGTTTTACTGTGAAAACAAGGGGGCATTTTGATTTATTTCTTTGCCATGAAATAGACACACGAGCCATGTTCTAAGCTCAGGTGAAGTATTGCACACGGGATACGTTGGATGTGTCTGTGACGGGGGAAAAGGTCAACGTGTCACGAGTGAGGGTGCTTGTGCACACACCACTTGCACTTGTATAATTACAGCACCTACACGCGGCGAGGCCCTTAACTGTGTTGATACTTGACCACAGTGGAGGCAATCTGCGATCAGCCAGCTGAGCGGCTGCACCCACCCCTCTATATGTCCACGATAAAACAAATGCAGCTCCGTCAGAAAAGGTCCCATTTCTCCCTGTTCCAAGATCCCCCACCTCCCCGGTTCGGCCTTTTTTCTCTCCTCCGCACGTCTCCTGTTACAAATGCGCGCCTGCTGCACGGGCACGCCTTCACCGCCATGCAAAACGGCGGGGTTTCTCCACAGCAAAGAGTGGAGGACAGGGGCGAGGATGAGAGAGTTCTCAGGCTCAAACAGGGCTTTTACGACTTGTATCGCATTTGCATAATTGTATGCATCGCATGCGGCGTTAGTGCACAGCGCAAGCATGGATGATCAGCTTTTATCTCCAGACTGCACCGTATAGATAAGAGAAATACATGCCGATATAAAGTAATCTCACTTCCTGCGGCCCGTGTCAAATTATTTAGGAGGACTTGCCAGACCGGGAGCTTCTGCGGCCGCATGAATAGGCAGATCATTGCATCATGATTTCTCAGGGCCGAGGTCTAATTCTAATGGAAGTGGGGAGTTTATTATTGGTAGTAAATCTCTGCACATGCATGGAGCAACAGTCCTGGTTTTGTTTGGTGATTTATTGATTTGAGGTTATAATAAGCAATGATTTGTACATACTACTTGTATGCATGCATGCTATTCTTACGAGGGATTATCCGTCTTCATAAGGCTATAGGTTTTATTGAGTTGAACGTTGGCGATGCTGTGCAGCTGTAAAGCTTTGAAAAGTTTGATCTCAATTTTTATTATGTCTAGGATCATGCAGGATGGAACGATTTCTTCATGCTCACAAAGGCTCTGGAGAAAATTGAGTTTTTTAATAAAATGATGCCATGAGGGTGGATGAAGTATGGCACTGGTGCTCAACAACAAACAAAGCTGTTTCTGGAGGGGCACTTTTTCAATCTCACAGCCAATCAAATGGCTCCCTTGGGATTCCCAAATATCTCACAATCCCTTTCCTCCAAACCTGTGTGCCTGACCGCCGATAGGTTTTGCTACAAAACATTTCATGTGAAGGCTGTTGCAGCTCCTGGAGGCAGGTTCAGAGTCCATCCAACTAGTGAGTGCATTATAACCAAAGATGCTGCCTGCTGTTCTGGTTCAAAACTATGATCTAAATATTGCAGTTCAATCTAAACTATAGCACGTTCATCGTCATACAAATCAAACAGCATTCATAATGAAGAACAGGCAGCCTATTCACACACTGAACAGACTCGGGGGTTTTGCTGCTTTCCTTGGTCTTGTGTGACCAACAGGAATGTGGGCAATGTGGCAACGGTTACATCACAGCCAATTTAGTCTTTCTCTGGATTCCTAAATGTCTCACTATCCCAGCTATATAAGGACAGCATGTTGGTGTGTGTGAACCAGAGACTGTATACTGTGATTTTGAAGCATTGAGGTCAGCATTCTGGCTTTCACAATCTTGGTTCTTTGCAACCAGAAGTAACTATGTTTGAAGAAGAAAGTATCCTTTATCAATCGGGGGTTGGGTGTCTTGCTCAGAGACACTCCGACATGTGAGCTATGGGAGGACTGGGGATTGAACCTGCTACCTTGTGGCTGCTGGACGACCACTCATCCCCCTGAGCTACAGCCGCCACGCTTGGATGCAAGTGACCATATTTGGACTGGGAAGGAGTGATGTAGACGCACCATCTGATGCACTCTGATAGAGGTAGCAACCTATCAATCACAAGGTAGCTAAATGATACCATCATTCACTAAATAAACATGATTCTGTATTGAAGAAGACTTAACCTGTTAAGCCCTAGCATCCCTCCCCCCCCGAAAAACAAACATGTTAGGTATCAAATTAAACATAAAAATCAGGGCTACAATAATATATATAATCCCGATGTACAACCTCTAAACACAACTCAAACAATAAATAGGATTAGGGGTTAGGGTTATTAAGGTTAGAACTAGAGATTGAGACCATGAACTCATGTTTACAATGTTTACAGAGGGAATACATCAAGAGAGAAGTAGAGTCATGTTCTCATAGACTTCTATACAACCAAAGGAGTCGCCCCCTGGTGGTCAGGAGAGAGAATGCAAGTTCAACACTTCTGCATCGGCGTCTCTTTTCAGAACCAGAGGTTGCCACCTGGTGCTGTCCATGGTGCTGATCACAGGCTGGTTTGCATTGTGACTCATTTTCAGTGTGTATGCACTTCATTTTGGGGTTAAGGGCCCAAAAAAGAAGATTTGCTCCGGGGGAAATCTGATCTACATTGAGTTGAATTGAATGGAACCTGAGATGTATAAACTTCTGACGAAATCATTTCTCTCCTTATGATCATTTACCCAAGATGGCATTTTGCGGCACGGCCAGTCATTTCAAGATCTAAAACAACAAAGCAACTCTAAACCAGGAACCAGAACCAAACCAACTGATGTGTCAACAACCTGACCCTCACGTAACCTCCAGCCACTCCTTGCCGCCCTCCTGCCAGCGCTCTGCCTGTCTGACGCCGCCCTCCTGCCTCTCTTGCCTCTCTTGCCATCTCACTCCTCCAGGCAGAGGAGCAGCGTGCTAAGTGCTGATCATCATCATGATACTGATGAGTCTGTCAGAACTCTGGGCTTAGTGAGCTGGCTAGCTGCTTTGATGAAAACAATGAAAGCATGTCCTTTTGTAGCTACTGTAGTTGGATTATTAGACTTTAAATACAAATACTGAGTGTATGGTGGCCTTGCACACTGTCAGAAACAACGTGGCCGCCTGCTGTTCTTATTCTAATATACCCAGGTTATTGTCGTGATTGCCAGACTATAGAACATTCAATACAAATCAAAAGGAGTCCATGAGGAATAAAAGGCTTCCTATTGAATATACACTCAGGGGTTTGCTGCTACAGCCTGTGGAGCGACCAGTAGAATGTGGTCATTAATGTTATCTATTGTAAGAAGTTTTAGAAAGATGTTTCTCTTCATGATATGTATTCATTTACTTTAATTAGAATGTGTTGTATATGTTAACTGTTCTTTTTAATGGTCCTTTAACTGGTCGTTTGATGTATTCTCATTATGTCTGAATTTAGAAAAGGGGCACAGTATTATATAGTTCCATATCTAAATGAAGAAACATAACCCAATATATATGTAACATTAATTAAATGAATCATGGTAATAAGCAATCAAACAATTGTAGTAATAAATCTAATTTCAAACGAATAGCTTTAAAGAGCTTTACTGTTCTCGTTCACTCTCATCCACCTTGTTTCCAGTCACAACCAGCAGCTGTTTCTTCAGCATAAAAATGAACTCTCTGATGAACCCACTGTCCACCACCTGCCGAGCGCCACTAGAAGAGAGAGCTAGCGGCTAGCTGGCGAACCCGACAGAGCATTTAGCAGCTGAACAGACAGGTATTTCCCCCAGGAGTTGGTGGAGACCAAAACAGAGCTCAAAGGAGAGGCACTATTGGACTTATATATTTGTCAGGTGGCCAGAAACACAAATGGTTGCATCGCGTGTTCTGAATCTGTGACCAGGAAATATATCGCTCACACATTTAGCTTATCAACTTCAGAATATGTCAGCGTTGCCTTCAGCTGGCTATGCTGTCTCTAAGTGATCCACACACCTAAATGAAAACAAAGAGTACACATTACAGTTAGTACCATAAATAGGTAAAAGGTTTTTTTTTACATTGTAAATGTAATAATAATACAACATTATTAATAAGAATAAGAATGTGCATTGGATTATGCTTTCAATGTAGCTGAAATCAGCTTTGACAACCTTGCATTGTGTTTCCACGTTGGTTGTGATATCATCACCTATATCTGGTTGTCTTTATTCATTCTGTGTATTGTCACAGTGTCTCTTATCCAATGAAGACCTGGCAGGTGCTTTTGTTATCTTGCTGAAGCTGGTTCTGGCAGACCAGGTTCAGCCAAGAGCTCGCCTGCTGAGCGTCACGGGTGAAGCCACTTCACAAAAGGTTGTCTGCCCTTTTATTGGCCGGGATTTATTAAAAAAGCCAGCTTCTGACAATTCAATTGAAAATCCACTGCTGGGTCTGTTTTCCCTCTAACTGCAGTGGCCCCTTCACAGTAGACGTTGGGAGACGAGACAAGGAGGAGAGGAAGGCTTTTAGCTCGAGCTGAGTGGCAGCTAGAGCGGGCAGACGGATCTAAAAAAGCAGTTGGAATATGAGTCAGTGCTGAGAAATGACTCCGAGCTGTAAAGGCCTGCAGTTAAGAGCAACAATGGATGTTTCAAATAGTAACAACAGCAGGTCCTCGAGGGTGGATTCACAAAGAAGGGATTGTGGTCTCTGACACCTGCGTGAATTGCAAACCTTATCTTTTCCTTCTCAAGTTCCAATTCACCAAAGAGATTGCTCTAATGATATACAGAGCGAACACGACCATAATGTGCCTTTTTTTTCTTCGTCTGATTGCAACCATCCACGTGGCAAAGTATAAATGTTGGGCACGGGACACAGGAGGTCTGTTTATTTCTCATAAACTATTTATTTGGAGTCCGTCAGTGTGCAGGCCTCCTTTGAGCCCTGCAGTTAGGCATTTTGTGTCTTGCACCTGAGCGTCTTTGCCTGAATCTGCTCACACCTGGTCCCACTCCTAAAGCAGAAATGTTGTCTTTGCGCCAAGAACACACAATAAACGATGTTATGTTCAGACAGCTTGCTGCTCGTCCTGACCGGGAGAAACTTGTTTGGGGGATTTGATGTCCCAGTCTGTGAAATGCAAACCTTCAGAATTTAAAAGAAGATGGCACAATGTGAAGCAGAGGGCAAAAGAAAGACATTTCCATTCAATGCTGCTATTCTGTCCCTGAAACCCTTTATACATGTGCTTCCTGAAGCCTGCCACTATAACTCCATGTGGCTAATAACACTGCACTTCGTGGATTGAACTGTTTTTGGCTCAAAGAGGCTCAAAAGGGGCCAATTTTGCATAACATGTGTGCACATTACCTAATGTGAGTATATGTAAATAGCACGGGAGCAACAAGACGCTACTCGCTTGCCATGCTTTTAACTCATGGTGGTGCTTTGGGGATCACACAGTTTCTTTATGTTTAATTAGTGCAGGTTTCGGGGGCTGCATAAGCCGCGCAGTCCTTTTGGTGACTCGGCCCCTCACTGTGTGTGTGCTTCTTCATAAAGCTGCCCGTTCCCCGGTGGAAACCCACGTGTGTCCGATTGTTGCCCTTTCCCCATGTCTGTCACCGGCCCTCTGATGGTATTTGCGTTCATGGCCAGATTTAATTTGCCTCTGCCGCCTCGCTCACACACTTTGTGCCAAGCTTGCCAGCATGTGACATTCACAGAGGCTGGGGGGAAAGGACAGCGGTCCTCACTGTGTGTCTGGATTCTCCATCCTGAAAACCAATCTGAGCCGTGAAGCTTTGGCATAATCCTCATAAAGCTCCCATGTTATTCGCAGAATGGTAACCAAGTGAGTCTTAAGCTCGGCCAAACAATGAGCCGAACACGAGTACGGTAGCAGACGGCATATGAAATGTAAGCACTGTGATGTCAGCTGATGCATGGAGGGTGTTATTATTGAATGACTTGCGATGCTAATCTTATCGTTCCCGTAAACAAACAACATTATCAAACAGTGGACAAGATTATTGATGCTCCTGGTTTAGCGACCTTGTTCTTGTTCTCAGTGCAACAAAACAAAGCTACAGAAACTCGCTCAGGTGGAAGAGAGATTACAGAGTTGTTGGGTTGGCAGATGACTATTTTTAAATGAAATATTTCTGATTTTACTTGAGATGACTGTTTAGGGACTCCCAGCTCTGTTCCTAAAAAAAACTTCATTGTGTTTCAAGGGAAACAAATGTTGTCACGGATCAGTTTATTTTTGACATATCACAAATATGTTTCTAATAATAATAATCTGTGGAAGATGGGACGGTTGGGTCAAACAAACAAGGACTTTCACCCCAGGAGACTGTGTGTGTGTGTGTGTGTAACTTTTTATCAAAAGTACCTCAAACTAAAACACTAACATTTAAGGCAAACCGGTTTTGTTCAGATTGTATTTTATTAAATTGTATTAATTGAATATGAAAACTGTAATATAAAATGTAAAAATATGTTTTCCTTGAAATGCAATTTACAACTAAACTGCATAATTTGTATGGTAAAGCAACTTGGTAGACTTTTTTACAATAGTTCACAAAAGACGTCTTAGGCTAAACATGATGCAACCAGGCAGGAAGTTCATTATATATTCATCTGCAAACTGTTTAGCTTATTCTTAATGTCTTCACAGGCTGATATCTAGTTTAGCGTGCTGACGTATTATCATATTTCAAGCTGATATGGCAACGTTGCTCTTCCATCAGTACAAAGCAATGCTGGCATTTAGAAGTTGCAGTTGTGTTCCTCGTCACTCAACGGATTTATGTCCAATTATTTCTTTTAGCTCTTTGTTTTGCTCTCCACCAAATCCTGCAGAAACACCGGCCTCATGTGTTCACCAGCTAGTCGCTAACGTGTTGTTTTGTGCTGTAGCAGACATCACAGTTTTAGAGCTGGAAAATCAAAATGACCTTCCCATGAAGCAAAACACAATTCTGCTTAGAGAGAAACATTTTCTCCCAGATTAAATGTGTTGTTGACAAATAAATTGCGAAGCATCATAATCAAGAGGCCTTCATCCAGCCGACTGCTGTTCGTCTCCACGACGCTTCACTCCACCGTCCAAGTCGTTTTGCTTCAATTTACAATGTTAACTGGATCTTGAAGATATTGACTGAAATCTGGGAGAGAAAAATCCCCTTGAAAAGTATTTGAGAATGCAGTTTAGATGTCTGGGAACACAATCTTACAGGATTCAGGGAGGAAAAACCAAAACGATCGCCATGAAGCTCGGTCGCGCTGAGAGGAACTGGGTGGTCTTCCTCTGTCACCGTCACTCTGTCCAACAGCTTTTATGAAATTGACTTATTGAAATAGAAATAGTAGTTCAGTCACAGAAGTTCATTATGAATCAGTCATCATTAGATGGATGTCAACAGGAGCATGAGAAGCGTACTCAGCCTGACTTCACATGTTTTCTTCTTGTCAATTTCTTCGATGTTTTTTCTTCTTCTACCAGAGTGACTGAACGCTGTACATTTCAGAATGCAGTTATTCTTTGAAATGGCCTTTCACCCACGCTGCATTTTCCACACTAAGAGACACCCAGCTAGAGCCATTTCTCTCCTGACCTTTTCAGACCTTTTCAGATACATCCTGTACTTACAAGGCAGGAGAGGAAGCATTAGCCAATTGGCCTCCAGATTACCGTGCCAGGACTCAAGGCGCTCTGTGTTTATTCAGGCCGGCTCAAGGCCGCCCCCCGTCCTTTAGGTGCTGCTCGCAGCCTGGTTAGGCTCCTTCTTGTGGTCGCTCCTCAAGGCCATTGGGATGCACAGCAGGTCGACAGGGAGCAGAGGTGGAGTCAGCGGGGGCCAAGGGGACGCCGGCACCCAGGTTCAAGGTTCACTGATCTGTTTCTAAATGGTAAATGGACCCGTACTTGTATAGCGCTTTTCTAGTCTTCCGACCACTCAAAGCACTTCAACACTACATGACATCATTCACCCATTCACACCCTGATGAGAGGAGCACCATGCAAGGTGCCACATCAGGATGATCTAACATTCATACACCGTAGGCGCAGCTACGGGAACAATTTAGGGTTAAGTGTCTTGCTCAAGGACACATCGACATGGGTTTGCGGAGCCGGGGATCGAACCGCCGATCCTCTGATTGAAGCACGACCCTGCTCACCACTGAGCCACAGTCACTAAAAGAAAGAAAAAGGCAGTGAGACTACGAGAGAAGCCAATGAGCTAAATAAATGTCTCTATGTGGGGGAGACCAGCATCTTGTCTTTCCTCATCAGTTCAGACCCCTTGTGCATTCACCGTTTTCTACATCATCCTTACGACTGATGTGCACGGCTCAATTAGTGTAATAATTGCAGCCATATTCATTAGTCCAGAGCTAAAGATCATCAGTGCTTATTTTGCAGCGTCAGCATGTGATTGACGCGTTGAGACGACGTCAACATGCGAGCAACAAGGTGAGCTTCAAGCCCGAAATCAAGATGTTAATTAGTGGGATGGAAGATTAGTGCAAGTATTTTATACTGTATCTGTGGGCCAGCAGCTTGTTTAGTTTTGGGTTTATTTCTATTCATAAAGTTGAAAATATGTTTACTTTTTAGGTATGCTGCTGTTGGGCTCTTGTCAGTCGATGTTATCAATATATATATATATCCTCTCATCAGCCAATAACAGCAATTTGTTCATAATTTTCTTTTTTGGTCCTAAAATGCTTTTAAATTCTTGACTTATTATTATTTTATATATATATATATATATATGTAATAATAATATACAGTATATAGTCTGTATATGTTCTGCTCCTTTCTCACATGACACCAATGGTATGTCTGTGATGTCCTCGTTTTACACGTAGGTCAGGCAAATGGAAGGAAAGGATTATTTAAAAAAAACTTAACTTCCTGCTTTATTCATTTCCAGATGAAGTTACAGTAAAGAAGAACTAATTGAGACATAAATGCGCAGCCAAAAGGAAAAACCCATATCTATTCCCCACAGACAGCCCATATTGTTGTTGACTATTTCCTATAGCGATGATGTGAATCTATATTTCAATTCACAGCTCATAATTACTCTGCCATTATTATGCTGCCTTTACACTGGTGTTTGTAATAAATGCAGAGCTGTGATAATCTGTTTTAGTGTGATAGAAAGGTTCATTAATATGGAGAATACACAGCAGAGTGGTATCAGTGCCAGCAAACAGAAGCACAAATCTTTTTTTTTCTTCTTTTTTTGGGGGGGAATGTGTGTTCTGCTTTAATAATCAGAATAAAGTTAATTTTGTATTTAGTAGTTTTTAAAGGCCTGTTATTTGTTGTAAAGGGTTCTGCTCTGATCAAGTGTATTACCCTTTATTAAGCAATTGTCTGATTAATCTTTTATTCCAAAATGAAAAAATTGCTTTCATATTATTAATGCCATGAGGTCAACCTACACCAGTATTACGCTCCGCTCCATCCTTCCCCAGGCATCCAGGCAAACAATTACTCAACACCCTTGAAATCCTGCATATTTTCACTTGGATTTCCATGTGGAGAGCAAAAAAAACAAACAGTTTTTTCTCCATCCATTCTGCATGAATCTCAGCCAAACAAACAGACACCCGGTAATAAGTGTCCCAGTAAAGCAGACTAATGATGGCGGGCTGTTGTGGAACACTCAGTCGGCAAACGAGTCAGCAAACCACCGCAGTCAGCCGCGTCGCGTCTGTGGCTTTAACCCGTAGCATGTGATGGCGCAAAAGAGCTGATGCCGAGGCTTTGGGAGTGTGCGGGGGAACAGGAGTCAGATGAGTATGCCTTCCACTGTTGTTGCAATGTTATGACCGGCCTAATGAGATCTATGGAGAGTTGGGCCTCTCATTTCGTTGTATCACCCATCCACTCACTTGCACAGGAAAGCCACTGTGGAATTGTCCTCAGACACATCCACTCGGACGGATGGATGCATTTGCTGATGTTCCAGACAACAGAGCATTTCAGCTGCCTTTATTTTTTTATGGTTTACATATAAACACACCGGAGTCACTTTTGCTATTCGCATCTGCTGCCGACAAACAGAGAGGAAGAGAAGCGTCTTCACTGCCCGCTATGAATGTGAATTATAAATCCATGTCCAAGTAAAATAATCACATTTTTGTTTTTAAATCTCATCAAAATAGAGATGAAATAATCCAGATCTCTCACCTCACCAACATCACAAACACACACACACACACACACACACACACACACACACCCTCTCTCTCCTACACACACACACAGGTGCACACTTGTCCCACAATGTATTTGCACTTCACCACAATGCAGTGGCCGTCTCTCCTAACTCCGAGGCGACAGAACAATGGAGGAGCTCGACAGCAGCACAGCGGCTGCCACCGAGGTCACCGCCACAACGCCGCCGCCTGCATATTTGTTAGGAGTTTAATTTTAGCGATGCCAGACCATCTGCTCGGCATTTGTAGATGGCAGAGTGAGCAGTGATTAATCAGTCAAAGTATTGCTTCCAGTGCTCCGGCTCTTCATTTCCACTTTTAAAAAAGGCAAATGGATTTGCTGCTCCTTCATCAGTCATAGGTAAATGAATCATGTATGGAAATGGAAGAAAAAAAACCTGCTTAGTGGAGAAAAGATGTAATAATTGTAATAGTAATACATGTACCAAAACTAAACAGGGCATTGTACCCTTAGGAATCTCGTCCTTATTTGAATATTGTGAAGTATATAAAAAATGATGTCAAAACCCGTAATTAAGTTGTTTATGTGTTTTAAACATAATTTAAATTGTCAAAGGAAAGCAAATTATGATAATCGTGAGCTAAACCTACCAAGGAAAAGAGCAAGGCTCCATGTTGCCTCCAACTTCCGGTGCACAGAGCACTGGTGGCAGCTTGACTGGAGACAAGACGCCACCAGTGCTCCCATCCGGAGCGCTACAGGCGGAACATGTGTATCTGTTAGCTTGGGGCAATTCGCTTTGAAGCCCATCGCCATTCAGAAATGTGCATGTGGGTTTTGAAACAGATAAGATAAGTTGTTTTTGTACAATAGTGGTACTTCCAATCACATGTGCAGGTACTCCCAGTCACAGTCACAGGAGGGTTATAACCAAGAGCTTTGAGTTGCTTCAACGTCGCCTGAAAACAAATGTTGAACCTGCTGCAGCTGCAGTATGCGGATATTGTGGGGAAAAAAGGAAATAATCAATGATTCTCCACACGGCTCTCAGCATGGCGTTGGCTGAGCCGAAAGCTAGCAGCTTACGGTGCTGACAGTGCACACAACATACACAGCGTTAGCTTGAGGGAGAACCGCGGGGTGGGCGCTACACTTACACGAGCGCTAGCTATGGCGGGGCTATCGGGTGCAGAGGGGCGGTGAGCAGTGAGGCACACACACACACACACACACACACACACTCACCGGGGCTCACCTGCACTGGCCAACACAGTACCGTGGCAGTCTGTGAATACAGTCAGGACATGTAAGCTTTTGGTTTTGTGTGCAGGGACACAACGTTTTTTTTTTCGTGTTAGGCCTACTCAAAACCATTTTCTTTTCGGAATGAGATTTAATTGCAAGATGAAGGTTATGCTTATGCAACTAAACCACTTTTGGTTGTACTTAAAATAATGATGCACAGTGAATGAAACAAACATAAGGCTTCAGGCAACAAAAGCAGTTAGTTGTGTTGAGGGAAACCGTCACGGTTTTCAGCAACAAAACCACAGCAACACTTTGAGACACACTGTGGTTGAAATTCCTGTTTGAGGTCACATGGATGCCTTGAATTTGTGTGTCCACCAAAAAACAAAACAAAACAATCCTAATGGATTTTCTATTGGCATTGTTTTCGTCCTGTGAAAAAAACAGATGATTTGTTTTGTCCATGTACACAAAACCGATAGATTGCACGTTGAAAAAAAAAACATAATTCTGACAACATATTTCTTGCTATTGCAACACGTGCAAATGTCTAATATGTACAGAGTTCCAATATCAATGTACACTATATTCTGTGTCAAAAGAGTCAAATCTGCTGGAGAAACTGAATCCTATTGTTTTGTATTTCTGTGATAACTAAAAAGGGTGACATTAGAAGATAACTGGCATCAGCACATAGTCTCATCGTAGATGTGAGCCCTCCCCGCGTTGCTAAAAACTTCAGAAAGAATCCGATAAAAGGACCTGAACACGTGTCCTCGGTGATTGCTGCAGGCCTGGTAAAGACTTGAGGATGTGAGTAAAGCTGCAGTCAGGCCAGGCTCAATAACTACGTCCACTTAATGTCTCACAGAAGGCTGAGTCCATCACTCAAGTTGCACCCCTGATTGCAATGAACTTTCCCACTAGAACTTCCATTCTTCCTATTTTAATCAGCCCATTCTCCAAATGAAAAAGGGGGGGGAATAAAAAGAAGCCTTTCATATTCTCTTCCGAAAAGGAACTCAATTAAGAGGTCCCAAAAGGGCCCTTTAATGGCTTATGAGGAAAGCAGTGATGAAAGAGACAGAGGTTATAAATATTTCAGGTAATTTTGTTATCTATTCATCTCCTCTTCCACATCTAGTGAGCGATCCGTCTCATTATCTCACAGCCGGATTGTTTTACTTGCTCTCTCACATTTCTGTTGTTCCAAGACACACTGGTGTGTTCCCATACTATACTATTTTATTGAATTCATTTAGTGTTTCATGTGGTTAGTGTAACAACTTCCTATATTTTGATATAAAACAAATGTCAGTTTTGCTCCCATCTGTCACAGAATATTTTTGCCTTCATTTCATTTACAGGATATACATTACATGAAAGGTTGTACATTTTGTTTCAAAGGCTTTGTAAATTGAGATTGCATTCATAAGCTTCATATTTACTCCACTAGAGTTATCCCTGTATGGACATTTACACATGGAGAAGAATGTTAAAATTAATATTTCTTTGTAATTGTGTAGCCAAGATGCTAACTGAGCTAAAGGTGCTCCACTTTGAACTTTGAACCCACTGCTCAAAATGATGAAGGACGAGTTGGAGCATTGGGATCAACTCTCTCATTTATTAGACAAATATAAGTTGTTTAAACACATTTATTGAAACAATGTAGCTTCTTATTCCAGTCACTGTCCTGCTACTTCAACAAAGCATTCTTTAAATACATACTTATTTTTTAATTGAATTTAAAATAGCTTTTAAAACTTAAACAAATTGCTTAGTTGGAACTGCTAACTGGACAGATATTGAAGCTTTCCTAACTATCTTGATGGAAAGAAGTGCTGTGGGTCAGAATCTCTAAACTAGCTCACTCTCCTCCATACAGACCTGCCACCCTCAATCGGAAAGCCCCTATATGATAGAATATAATATTTAGTTATTTTTTTAATTAATTTATGCAAAGGATATATCTTATCCTGCTCTTTTTGGGGTTAACTCACCTTCTAGATGTCATCATTGTAAAATATGCACACGGTCAATTATGCACGTTTTCCTGGAATGCAGAAACACTTTTAGGAGACGGTACACAACCTGACTGCCACGGTTTTGGAAATGCTGTTGGACATTACACCGTTATGGTTCCTCTGTGGTACAGAACTGGACAGGAGACTAGATCCCATGTCCACGAAGAGGACATAGTAATACACACGGCACAGGAATGCAACTTGCTCTTGGAATCAGCAAAGACCTCCAACATTGAATGTTCTAACTGATTCTGAACAAAATATTGCCAAAGGAGAACTTGAATGCTTATACTTTCTGAGATCATGGGAACCTGTTATGGCCATCTAACCATTCACCCAGAATGTTGTCTTTAAAAATATATATGTTTATATATGTAAAAATCAGTTTGCATTTTATTTCAGTTGCTATTACTATTTTGGTAAAGTTAAAGAAGAACAAAGAAGAACGTAAAAAAAGATTGCCTGCTGCATTGTGGAGGTTCTCAAGCACTCATACTTAAGCACATCAATGGCTATTTAAAGCACACGTCTCATTAATTCATTGCACTACCCACTAACCTTCATTGGTAGTGACATGCCAGCCATTATCATCAAAAGTTAAAAAGGGAATCAGCAGGGTTGGATAGAGTACTGGATTACTTTACTCATGTAAAAGTAATGGTGCTTAAAAAAAGATGTTACTCAACTTGAAGTAAAAAATACTTGATACTTTTTTAAAGTTGACATTGGAGGGTTTTCATGACAGTAGCTCTGGACATGAGATGTATCTGAGGCTACTAACGAGGAATCATTTATCGTGCCATTTATGAATTAGATGCTTTAAAAACCGAACTGGAGCGTGATAATGATGGAGCTAGTTCAGACGACGTGATGTAGGCCCTCTACAAACATGGAACTAGTTGTACTGGACACATTCCCAAGTTGTAAAACCAGAAAGGCTGACGAGCAACACTCCTTAGCTTCTGGAAGAGCTGGGCATTCAGCTGTTGTGGTCATAGCTGTAGAAAAGTAAAGAGATGCAACAACTTCAAGTTGAGACAAAACCACTTCAGCTGGGGAACTCTGCAAAAAGAAAGATTCAACATCTGTCCAACCACACAACCACAAAATAATGTGCACAACCATCTACCTCAGGGTTACATGCATCTCAGGGTTACATGCATCTCAGGGTTACATGCATCTCAGGGTTAGCATGCATATCAGGGTTAACATGCATCTCAGGGTTAACATGCATCTCAGGGTTTCATGCATCTCAGGTTTTACATGCATCAGGGTTAACATGCATCTCAGAGTTAGCATGCATCTCAGGGTTAGCATGCATCTCAGGGTTAACATGCATCTCAGGGTTACATGCATCAGGGTTAGCATGCATCTCAGGGTTACATGCATCTCAGAGTTAGCATGCATCTCAGGGTTAGCATGCATCTCAGGGTTAGCATGCATCTCAGGGTTAGCATGCATCTCAGGGTTAGCATGCATCTCAGGGTTAGCATGCATCTCAGGGTTAACATGCATCAGGGTTAACATCAAGGTTCAAGGTTTTTATTTGGCCATTTGTGCCTAGACCAACAGTCCAGACTAATTGGAATCTTTTTCGCAGTGCTCTCATGCATCAGGGTTACATGAATCTCATGGTTAACATGCATCTCAGGGCTAACATGCATCTCAGGGTTACATGCATATCAGGGTTAACATGCATCTCAGGGCTAACATGCATCTCAGGGTTAGCATGCATATCAGGGTTAACATGCATCTCAGGGTTTCATGCATCTCAGGTTTTACATGCATCTCAGAGTTAGCATGCATCTCAGGGTTAGCATGCATCTCAGGGTTAACATGCATCTCAGGGTTACATGCATCAGGGTTAGCATGCATCTCAGGGTTACATGCATCTCAGAGTTAGCATGTATCTCAGGGTTAGCATGCATCTCAGGGTTAGCATGCATCTCAGGGTTAACATGCATCAGGGTTAACATCAAGGTTCAAGGTTTTTATTTGGCCATTTGTGCCTAGACCAACAGTCCAGACTCATTGGAATCTTTTTCGCAGTGCTCTCATGCATCAGGGTTACATGAATCTCATGGTTAACATGCATCTCAGGGTTACATGCATCAGGGTTAGCATGCATCTCAGGGTTTACATGCATCTCAGGGTTAGCATGCATCTCAGGGTTAGCATGCTGGTGTTTAGCGTGAGAGTTTCACTACTTTTGCAGGTTTTGGGTCATGAATCAAAGTCTTGGACCAATTGAAACGTTGACATGATGATGATGGCGCTAGATGGAAAGTGAATGTATCCCCAAAGCTCATTCTGAGCCTCAGAGGCACATACATGCCAGTCAAAGCCACTATTTCCACCCTCAATCTGCTCCAGTAACCAACAACGTATGGCGGATTAGCTCCTAAATACCCCGAATGCCGCGCAGCATGGTGTCGATTCCTAAGCCCCGTTAGGATGTGTAAAAAGGAGGAGAACTTGTACTTCAAGGTTGGGAGTCTAGAGGAAACACTCTTCTCACCGTCACCTCTGGAAAAAGACTCTACTGAACCACATCATACATAACACTCATAATACAACAGCAATGCATAGTTAATATTTCAGACCAACATATTTAAAATCCTACGGTTAAACACAAAAAGGAGAAATATTAAGGAATTCAAACTTTTTTGTTTTGTTAATTAAAACTGCTTGCCTCCTCTGGTTTTTCGTTCGCAGCATCAGAGCAAATAAGCTCCTGCACCATGATGCTCAGTAGGCTGAGGAAATAGCGAAATGCTAAAATGCTCTGAGAGGACGCCTGATGCGTATACTACTTTAACTCCGAACACACCCACTGGTTTCAGTTGCCTCTTACGCGATGGCAGCGTTAGTAGCAGGTCAAACCACCTGGGGACTCCGGGAATGTGTTGATTCTCTGATTGCGTTCGGAGAAGCAGCCAAAACGGAGCAGCTGTTCTCCCAAACTAAGCAGGCCTCATCACAGACCCAATGGGACAAATGACAGTGAAGCAGCTTTATGCTTCCAGGATATAAAATACCATGAAGAAGTGAAAATAAACTCATTTTGTACTGATTACCACCTGATTACGGAGAACTACTTTCGACAGCAGAGGCACTGCATTCATCCTGCATCCCTGTGGGAATATCCTACAATACTTTCATGGATTGGTTTCCATTAGTGTGATGCAGCCTAATCTTGCTTTGGCTCCTTAAGTTGGCACTCAGTAAGCTGTTGCTAAACCCCATTCTGGTCGTGAGTCACAACTCTTTGACGTTTCTACTCTCTCGCTGGATCTCAGGATGTGTGTGACATCAATGACAGTTGTGTGAGAGTCTATAGTCACGTGTAAAGTGGGCAGTAGTAACGTTACATAACTGTTTGTATTTTTGGCCACTTGGGGGCATAAGCTGTGAACATAACGTTGACATATTGTCACCTTTTAAATTAGATGTGGCCATTGCACATGGCCTGTTGGGAATGGCACGTCTGGGGGGACGTGGCCTCTCAGAGCGCTCGCCCTTCTGGAGCCGGCTGCAGAGCTGCTTGCAGCATTGTCGCTCATCACTCCTTGACTCCAAGGAAGTGAAAAGAAGTTTGTCTGTAATGTTAGCTGGCTATATCCAGTAACTTGAGCTGCACTCTGGAAATGCTCGGCTCAGTTCGTTGAGCCCTCCAGCTTCGTCCCCGTTGCTCAACGTTGCTTGTTTATTCTGGGTTTATTAATATTGAATGTGTTGCGTGTCAAAATTGCACCACATTTGACACTGCGTATCCCTAGGCCCCAACAATACACCCGCCTAGTGGGAAGCAGATCGGATGAATGGCTCCCGAGATATGCCGAGGACACACTTTGTATAGTCAGACTATACATATATAACACTGCCATGCATTTGAAGTCTAGCATTCACTGTCTTTTAGCATGTTTTTGAGTCCTTATAGCGATAAGTATCTTCCTCTTTACCTGACAAACACTCACCGATGTTCCCTACACTGTAACAAGTTTCTGTAGTTTTCACAGTAATATTACTGTGTACTGGCCATATTCTTACTGTAGAACTCCTATACAGCATGTTACTGTAGATCTGCAATGCATCATGGTCAAAATTCATTCCCGGGTGAATCTTACTATAAATAAATGTTGCTGTAACTCACAATACAGTAATAACTGTTGCTGTGAATCACAATACAGTAATTTTGAGCGGGAATACACCATCATTCGTTTTAACATTATTTTCAACACAGATGTTAGGTCTAGCTGTCACTCAGACAGAGGGGAAGCGACATTGTATTTCCTCCGCTGTGTTACACAAAAGATGACAGTAGCTATAACGTTGTGTGCTGATGGACACTTATTCTCTCGACCACGGAGAGGAAGGAGAGGCTTCTCAACATTTTGGAACAAGAGCTAGAACATTTCTGACCAGAGTCCTCACTTCAACTTCAGCAACAGCAAGGTAACGAAGCTCATTATTATTCCTTCATATTTCCTTTTTGCCAGCAATTTGCAAATATACATTAATTACAGCACAATGACAGCACAGTCTTCTCAAGTAAAGTTACCGTGTAACGCTGCGTGACTTTAAGAGGGAAGTAGAGACACTTTCCTGCTGTAAGCTAACGTTAGTGTTACTAATATTACCAAAATATAGTATTTGCACTTTATATTGTGATATAAATCATTTGGCTTCATATAGTTGATACATGGCATGCGTGCATAATGTGTAAATTAATTAGAATCGTTTATGTGTGATGCCGTCGTGGTGTGTGGGTATGTGTATGTGTATGTGTTGCTGCGCGTTAGCTAAGGCTAGCTCCATGGAGAGGTTTTGACTCTTTTCTCTCTTGCTAGCTACCGTGCGGCACAACGTGACGTGGGTAACGTTACCGAGCACCACGTTGCTGCTAGCTTAACCCTCCTGTCGTGTTGGCTAACGGGTCTAATCCGACCGATATGCAACTTTAGTCAATCTTACATATTGTGTTTTACATCTGATTGCCTCAAGACCTTATGATATCCTCCACACTAGACATTTAAACATATACAATTGCTGATCATATATTATTATATTATATTGACATCAGGCTATCTGAGTTTCTTCACGGCTGATCCGCGCTGAAACGGTCTCGTTAATTCTAGCCAGACGTCAGTCATCTGGATAAATGCGCGCGCTGAGGAAGTGAATACCTAGTAATCATTCACAGCAAACGTGTTGTGAATATTCCAACGTTTTTGCAACATTGTTGCCGTGAACGCAACTTTAACAGCGACCGCTGCGAGTCATAAGCGTCGCAAATATATCAGACAAGTTAAATGCGTCAGTGTTGAGAAAATGTATCGGCTAATTTGAAGTGCTTCATCACCCAAATCAATCAGATTATATTTACGAATAAATATATACTTATGAGGATATATGTACTGTATGCGCGAATTGAATCATGTACTATATATGTGTATATGAGTTTGAATATGTGTATGGGCGGATCAGTATGTATGCATTATTCATAATCAGAAATTCAATCAATTGAAGCAGTGAAAATAAATTATGTGTGATTCTCTGTATTCTCATCACGATCCCTTTAATCATGTTCTACAATAATGATATGTATGGTGTACTAATAACACTGTCATATAATTATGAGTGCTTTCAACACATCCATGAGTTTCTTAAGAGCTAAATAAACTTAAGAACAGCGGCATGCAGCGGCTGATAGTCTGTGTCTGAGACGGGCGATCGGCTGCGCCTGTGGTGATCAATGTCCGCGGCTCGAGAAGCTCTCGTAAATAAATGATTTCTTGCCGGCAAAATCTATATCGCCGCGTACAGGAAGTCATGATAATGTAAAGGATGGATCCTGGCGATCTGAAAGAACTCTCTCCCTATAAAACTAATATAACTAATATCGCTCCTTCATCAATGAGGAAGGGAGCTGCCTTTTTTGTCCGGTGGGGGTGTCCAGCTTATCCAGTGAATTTCAGTAAGCCTGCCCGGGAGCAGGTTTAAATTTTTGGATGTGTTGCTATGGTGATTAATCTAAGCTTGCTTCGAGAAACCGAGAACGCCAGACCTACGTCATCTTATCCTGACAATTAGCCCGCTAACTCAGTCAGCCAGGTACGAGAAACAGGGCCCAGGTGTCCCTGCTGAGCCTCAAGCCTCATCATGTTGGTAAGATCCCAGTACCAGACAAAACACCACATAGGCTGACATCGTCATAGTAGAAACATATTGTGGTATTTCTAATGGGAATCGGTAACCAATGTCTCTCTGTCCTTCCACTGGAGGGAAGAGGACTCCAGTTCAGGAAGAGACTCAGTTCATGAAGAGACTCAGTTCATGAAGAGACTCCAGCCCAGGAAGAGGACTCCAGCCCAGGAAGAGACTCCAGTTCATGAAGAGACTCAGTTCATGAAGAGACTCAGTTCATGAAGAGACTCAGTTCAGGAAGAGACTCCAGTTCATGAAGAGACTCAGTTCATGAAGAGACTCAGTTCATGAAGAGACTCAGTTCATGAAGGGACTCAGTTCATGGAGAAGACGACCGTCCAGGGAGAGGATTCAGTTCAATACAGTAAAGTCAGTCATGGACTTTTTATTGTACTACAATTACTTGTTTCAGTTCAAATAGTTTTTATGCATTTCCCCCTTGACCTGAATATTTTATTGCTTCCAGTTCTTGAATTTTACAGTTTACTGTCAAATTACTTTAAAACATGTTTAAATTGTCATAGTAACTTGAAGAAAGAGGAACATTTAACATGTTGTATGTTCAAGAATACCATAAAAAATGTTGTTGTTTACAAACATTTTTTTTACAAACTAAAAACAAAATGTAAATGTTTTATTTAATATGTTGAAATATTAAAATAAATGGCTTTTGTTGTAAAAACTGTGTCTTCATTTTACAGTATGTAATTATTTTACAGTATTCATTTACAGTATTAACATGAATACAGTGATGCATGTTACAGTGGTCTAGGATTTGCTGTAAACTGTACACGGTTACTGTGATGAAGTACAGTATTAGTATATACTACTGTAGTAACAATGACGGTACTGGATTATTACTGTAAAAATGACTACAGTATTCCATAGGTACTGTGATTAATTTTACAGTAAACATACTGTAAAATAGAATGCAGATACTTACTTGCTAATTGCTGCCAGCAACTTACTGTAAATTCTACAGTAATCTTGTTACAGTGTAGCTATAAAATAAGAATAGAAAGTCCAAACTTTCACCAAGAATCTTGGGCAAATCATTGCTTTTGAGATCCCACAATGTGCCTGTGAAAGAACTGAGCAGTTTTAAACAAAGTACCCTTTTATAATAGCTGAAATGGATTGCTCTCATAGGAGACAAAAATGCCACGCTAATTACTGAGAAAAATATGATCACTGAAGGGAGCTGCTATGCTTTGGGCCTTTTTCTAAATTAGTATGTTACACAGTGGAAAGTATGCTTAATCACTGTTCACAGTGCCAGGCTGCTGGAGAAGGTGAGCCAGGCTAATGGAGGGTGGTTCATCACTTGACTCATATTAAAGCAACAGAAGGAAGGAGAGAAGCTGAACGAGATAAGCGCAGATTGATAGATAGATATTATCTCAACACTTTGATTAAATTAGCTTGATATTGGATATTTCAGGAGTGTTCATTTCCAAAAACTGGAATAGTCTGGAAAAAGTAAATAACATCATTCACTCTGAAAGTAGCTCCTGCAGTTCAGCACATAAAACATGATGAATATACACGTAGTGTAGCAGAGCGGCTGCCAGCGGCTTCTAGAATCTTAAGATAAATCTGAGGGTGTTGCTAAATTATCAACCAGGTGGGAAAGTAGGACACTTAGACCTCTATAATGTCTGCTTCTTCCTCTTAATGACTCAAACATACTGAAATAAAACTAAGAAAAACTGTTTGTGGTTTCCTGTAGTCTTCAGTTGAACTGGTGACTTTCTTTAAATTTAGTGAGGGGTCATGCAGTAAACATGATCCGGAGAGGCCCACTAAGTCTGTTCAATGACGTTCAATGGTGACAAATAAATAGACATAGCAATATTAGCTGTGTTTGCATGTTGTTGTTCCTCACGACCCGCTTCAGTGCTCGTTGGCACGTCTGTGAAACTAACCTGACATCTGCATCTGAAGGCCGATAAACAATCCGGTCAAATTGTTGTCAGATTATGAACCGATGAAACTCTTCTGCAAAGACAAAACAACATCAGCAGCATCACGTGGTGGTGTGAAGATGGAGAGCCTCCCAAAGGTGTTCCACTGGGTTGGGATCTGAAGGCATGTGATTCACATCATTTCCATAATCATCAAACCTCCAGTGAGCACTTGTGAGCTAGAAACATCTGCATTAATTATGGTTCTTGTTTATCCAGGTTTTGTGTTTGTTTATTTGTCATCAATCTGTATATTAAAGTTATCTCAGTAAACCATTCTAAAAAGAACAAAGACTGTCAATGCAAGAGAAGCTAAAGGAGGAATTCAAATTGGAGATCATGCAGTCGTGTTTGAATTATATATTTGCTCAGTGTTTCTTTGAAGTAGATTTTTAGTGTCACTCTTACGGATGACATTTGAGATTTTCTATTACCTCTTTTATTTGCACAATTTCTTTCCGCTCCATCTGAGTAACGGTGAGGTGATACCACGATGCAGAAAACATTTCTGCTCAGGCATTAGCCGGCAAAGTGTGATAAATAAAACTAATCTGTCAGGAGAATGTTCTCAGGAGAATGTCCTCGCTGCCTCCACATGACATAAATCATAAACATTATGTTCCTCAATGTTACATATACATACAATGATGGGGCACAATTTTACCTGCAAGCACTTCTGGGAGTCTTGTGATGGCGGTGCTGGCGGGGGACCGGGGGACTGATGCCGCACACCTCAACAGGTCCAAACTACCTGCCCTGATTTCATATTCCTGGCTCCTTCTCTCAGCCTTCATTGATGGATCTTTATGTATGTATATGCATACTATGTGACACAGAACTGTATTTACTGGTTAATAAAATCACAATGTCTTCATAAAAATTGGGTGGAGGAAATAGAAAGTAATCTACAAAGGCCATGGTGTGTAAAATTGGATTTTCCATAGGAGCCACAGAGAGGAACAGTTGTCGATAGAGGTGGATGCGCACTAGCGTGTTTATCATTTTGCCTTTTTAATGCAGATCAAAAAAAAGTTCATGAAGAATAATAGTGCCATATACTTCACCATTTGCATCCATTGTTTGGGGATCATCGTTATCGTGCACCGATACAGCATCCCACGGGTCCGACTCAATGTTTTCCAGCAATTCAAAGAGGTGCATTAATTCTGAACAAACGCGTCAGAGTAGCGCTCATGTCAGAGAGCATTTCACAGTAGATTACTGCTACATTAGTACACACCTATTCACTTCCTTCTGGAATCAAACACTGCAACTGAGTTTCCCTCAATGAATCCAAGATTACACAAATCAAACGGAGACAAAATCTGGACAAAAGCTTTATTTCCTACCACCAGTAGTTTCATGTATACTTGGTACCAGTGGCAGGCCATGCATTTTATACCTAGGCCTGCTGTCTGGTATTGTATACATAAATACGCACATGACGGGATGCTGTTCGGCATGGAAGGCTCCTGCAGACCTTGTTCTGGCCCCTCTCTCAGCGGGCCACATCCTGCTCTTCACATTTCTAGTGTTTAGTCATTCACTCTTTCATGCGTACCTCATTTGACTCACACACTCCTGGACACTCCTGATATTCTTGATTTCCATATTTTCCGGATGTTTCTTGTAACTTGCAGTTTGGCCGAAGCGTTCTCCTTCATGGTGAGGTCTGGGTGATCGTCATCATGTGTTTGGCAAGGTGCCAACGTGTTACTGCCACTAGCCTCACTGTCTCTCTTCATTCTGAACCTTTCCCTGGGAAGGCAGACATGTTCTGTGTTCAGCTTTTATGCTGTAGACTTGCTGTTGAGAAGTTGTTGTCAGAGTGGAACATGTATGTATTTATATCATTCAGTTTGGTACTATATATTGTTCATGTATAAACATGCTAATCATGATGTAGCAGGGCTAACATGTAGCTTGATGCTACGCTATCCTGTCCAGCATGCAGTATTTAGTGACTTTGTTCTTGGTGTTGCACAATCACAGAGGACATTTGTCTCAGAGAGAATCTGAATGCTTTGTTCATCTACAAAAACATGAGGTGGTGCCTGCTAATGACCACAGACCAAGGAAGTGTGGATATTGTCCCGTGTTCAACACTCACCACTTCAGCTTCCCCCGTCGAGAATATTTGCTTCCCTTTATCGTCCTGCTCCAGTCTCCTCTCCTAAAGGTGTGCTGCTCCTGCATCTGGTCACCAATAAATGAGTTGGCTCCTCCCTTGTACCTGTGCAGCCCTGAGGTGCACCTGCAGTTTAGAGGAAATAAAGCTCAGATTGATTCACAGTTTAAAGGCGGAAACAGAGACGAGAGCCTGATTAAATCTGATGAATGTGATGTAGAAGAACATGGCCACCGCCTGTCTGCTTGTTCAAACAGATGTCCTTTCTTTCTCATCTATTTGTAATTGTTGCAACAAAGTACCATCACCACACTTTTCCCTTCAAAATACCGTGTCTCTTTTTTTAATGGACACAAATGCACAAAGGAATATGAAGCAGAGATGTGATAGGGCACACGCACAGAGGCAGAGGTCCAGCAGGTGCAGGACCATCTGTCCAGGTGCCCTTTCTACTGCAAACAGAATAATGTTCCAGGGCGGCTATACACACAGTGTGCATGCAATAATTCATTTGATATTGCCTGGAAAGATATATTGTGTCTATATTCAAAACCAGTATCTGTTAGGTCTCCATGCAGGGGGGATGTACTGAGGGAAGTGTTTAAAGAAGGTTGATTATATAATTGTTTATGTTCTAATGAAACCACAGGCAGGAATGACTCGTATGACAATTGGGCTTGTTTTTATTTATGTGTAGTTTCTTTTCATGGTCACACTGGCGTATTCATTCAACTAGTGGCCTGATAATACATATCTCCTTTGTTCAGGGGCAACAAACAACCGCTTTTCTGTTTTTTCTTATTGTAATAACGTGTCAGCCCAATCATGGCAGAGATGATCACGGAGGCTGGAAACAGTTAGATAGATGAAGTTGAGATAGGTCGAGGTTAGTGAATCCCTGCATAGCTCTTGAGGCGATATAGAACTGCCTCTTTCAATCGTTAAAGCTCAATAGGGAGTTAAAGTGATGAGTTGTTAAAGTTATTTTTATTGTTGTCATTATCCGATGCGAGGGGTCCATGACACGAGACCTCGTATGTTTTAGATTTGTGATATTGTGCGATATAAAGAAAATGTAATTACATTTGAATTGGTATTAACGGTTGCTATATTCTTTACAGCAGTTTGAGTTGACACCTGAACACTTGACTGTGTTCAGTAAAGTGATGTATTTGTTTTGAATACTCACTAAAGTGTCTTGGCCTTCAAGGTTTTTAAAATGTAAAATCCAAGTAAGTTCACTAACTTGAGTGGGGACGTTTTCTCATGTTACATTCTGTAATTTATGTGAAATACATTTTTTTCAAGTTCTCTCTCAAGCCTTTTTATATCCCTCCTCTCTTTGAACTCTTTGCACATCAACAGAAACTATTTCAGCTGACATTCAGCTGATTCTGATAAAAAAAAAGTGCAGCGGAGGGAAAGGCGCAGACAAAGAGGACGGAAGGAAGAAAGAACACCTTTCTTTTCTGTAAAAATGTATAAATAGAGAAAAGGTTGCGAACATGTTTCTGGTCGTTAATTTGTTTAATGAGACCTTTCAGTTGGGTTCAATGTCAGGCATCGTTATAGATTCAATACTTCTGCCTGGTTGCATATCACAGGTGAGTTAAGTATGTTTTGCTGTGCCGTTACCTTTTGAATTTCACTCTCAGTTAAAGTGTTTTGAGAATTTGCAGCAGGAAGACATCCAGGCCTCGAGTGGCTTTGAATAAACACCAGCTATGTTTTCACAGCTTTTTTTAAGTCTGCTAATAGTTTCGGGCAGGTGCTCTTCATCGCTCTGCCTCTGCTCACCAAAAAGACACATGACCTTTGACCCCTGATCGTTGAAAGGAGAGGGTGTTAGCAGGCAATGCTAAGTGAAAAGCTTTATATACAAAGTTCTGAATGAATCCACATAATAAGCCTTCAAAAGCGAAGCCTTCACTGTTTTTGCATCATAATACACGCAAAAAAATACATTTATGAATAAAAACATAATGTTCATCATGGAAAAAAATGATGTTTTTGCAGAAATCCGACATGTGTAAGTGGCATGTCTGAAGACTAAAGTCTTTTGTTCACACCTCCTCATCATTGGTGCGTTGTGACGGCTCCGTCAGAGCAGAGCGGAGGTGCTGAACTTTGACCCCGGCTGTGCAGACCTTTGTTGTCGCTGTTGACCTGTGTTTGAACCGGTTGGATGAAAAACGTTTTAAAATGTTCAGAACTGCACAATAAAAAGATAAAAAAGATAACCTCATCAACAACAAACAAAAGAGAAACATTAGCATGCAGATGCAGCAACCAGGTGTGTTCCTTTAAAAGAAAGTATCTTACATATTATATATTATAGCACCACCGGGAGTCTCGGAGTGGTACATGTATTTGTGTTTTTCCTCTTCAATTACCTTTATTTAGCCTAAATGTGTTCTTTTATTAAACAGTTGGATCAGTGTGGGCCTGATGCTGTTTGAGAGGCAGCAGCGACAAAGCAAGGCAAAGAAGATCACCAGCTGAAAGGGCCCAGGTCACACAACGTATATCAGCTTGCGGACAGCCAGTATGGCATCATGGTTCCTCAATAACATGGCCACGCCAGAGGGCACTGATTTACATGTACAAGAAAACCCTAGTGGGCACTGCATCAAGTTGTTTCCACGGGAACGGCACCTTAGAGGGCACTTTATCACATTGTGTCCACTGGATGGCTTTAAATAACATTTAGGATTGTCTCCCTTTGACAATCACTCAGAGGATATTTAAACTGACCCACTTTTTACTATTATCCAAGCACATTTCTTTAAATTTAAACAACTTGTGTTTAAGTATTACGTTGTTGTATTCTATCCATCCCTCATTATCCCTCAAGCCAAGATGCTAGCATGGCTTAATAAACTGCTGTACTATGGAGCCCCTAAAGTCCCAAAAGGTAATACATATTTTCTTTCTCATGTGCGCACAAACTTGTTCCCACAAGTTGATTATGTTATGTGAAAAAGATTAAAAATAAAATCACAAGAGGGGACTTCCGGGCCTCTATAGGTTTCGAAAGATTCAAGGAATACATTGTGTTTTTGTAGATTTATCCTAAAAACTGCACTGTATGTGCTCTATGCTCTGGTGGTTGTCTCCATGTTTCAGCCACGTTGCTCTCGTGCTCGTGGCATCACTAGAGTTGAGTCGTGACTGGTAGATATTCTCACAGGAAACTCCTCAGTGTTGATAGATACCATATCTGTGCAGACGCCTACGATGTCTGAGCCATATTCTTTGACAAACAGAGTTCAGTGGGCTGTGTTGACAGTGTGTTTATGGGCGGTAATAAAACATTAATGTCTTTGTCAAGCATTTCTTTTGACACCAAAATCGGGAGCAACGCTGAAACAAGCCTGTGCAGCAGGCCTTGTCATGCTTAGTTGTTTATCCAGGAAAGAATTCCGCTAACATCGCAAGAAGGTTATTTATCTTGGCCAGCCGCTGCCCCTGGCTGCAAACGGCAAAGCACTTAATAGCAAACAAGTGACATCTTTTCTCAAATGATTCAACAGTCATCTAAAAACAGAGCTGACCAGTGGCCCACGGCTATTGTTAGTGTCTAGTGTGACTTATAGCATTATATCACTGCTCCCCGCAGAGGGGCAAATACGGGCTTTGAATAAATTAGAGTCTCCTAAAATAACCATGTTGAACTTCTTGAGAAACAAAGCAGGTCGAGCCAGGCGAGCTCACAATGTGGAGACGACTATTTGCATTTCCTCTGCTGGTTAGTGGACGAATCGATGCACACCAAAGAGCCCCGTTTTAAACAGGGGAACTCTAGCAGCTTATATGTACTTATACATGTAAATACTACTATAATGCTGTAATAAGTAGTTTAAATGTTTGACTTATAAATGTAATAATGTGAAATTAAAATTGCAGCACTATAATATCATTATGCATCAGTCAAATTTAAAATACATTAACATACATTTGTTTTAAAGTGTGTGTGTGCGTGTGTGTGTGTGAGACTAACTGTGCTATACTTTATTGATGACTTTTCTCTTTCTATGCATTTTAATACGGTATAATATTGCAGTATGGTGAAACATTGAACAGGATCTTCCTAGCCAGTTGGTCCAGTGCCTGCTGACACAATCTGCCATAGGGAAGGGGAGCAGCCCATGACCCACTTAATGAACCACACACACACACACACACACACACACACACACACACACACACACACACACACACAGTCTGCTCTCAAACGAAAGGAATAAAACTGATCCATATTCAGAAAGACATCAGGGGCTACATAGTTATTTAAAGTGTTTTCAGCCGACAGTATGTCTTCAGATGTGATACAAAGTATGTTGCTGCATGTTTTTAACGTTTGTTAAATTAAATACAAGTTAAAGCCCATTACAAAGAGCAGAAGCATTTTTTTCTTCATTTTTGTTATTCAATTAACTCTTTAAATTATTCAAATCAAACAAAGAAAAAAGTGTCAAATTACATTCACAACTGTGTTGCAAAGCAAGACATCTTTTCTTGAGTCTCTTTGAGTTAAATGATGCGCCTCCATAAGGAGGATGTCATCTGACAGCTTTGTGATTGCCGACACGCTAAAAGCAAATGTTTCTCAACCTTAACTGTTCTAACCATGCGTTAAACAAAGGCACCACAAGTAGCAACACATTTTCTGCTTCGCAATATGATTGCAACTCTGCAACACACTTCTTACGAAAGACTCCACACTGTTTCTTGCATTAGACACACACAGTAAAGAATGAAATCTTTTGCAATCGCTGGGAAAACTCTTGTATTCAAATTACAAAACATTCCTGAAATTGACAACTGGGGATGAAGTGATGTGTCCAGACCCGAAATGAAGGCTCAAAACAATCCACCGTCTCTGCCAATACAATGTATGTTGTTAACCATTGCACTGGAATTTGATTGGAATTAGTGTTGCTTCAGTGAGTTTACAGTACTGTAATATAATAATAATTGTAATATATCTACTTTGCTTTGTTGAAAAATCTGCAAAGGCTTAAAAAATAAGTTGTATATATATATATATATATATATATATTTATATATATATATATATATATATATGTGTATGGCATTTTTTTTTCTTCTCATTCAAATGTGAGTAGATAAACTGTTGAACAAGCTTCCACAGAAGCCTGTATGAGAACAATACAATGGACTAAAAGACAGCAGTGTTTGGTTAAAGGTGCATCATTGTTTTGTTGCTGCTTTGAAAGATTAAATCATATGCTGCATGTTTGGATCATTTTGTTGGAAAAATGCTAAATTGTTTGGTTTTGATTGCAGACTTTTGTTTTCTCATATAATTGAGACGTTTATATCCTCGGGTTGTGTCTTATTTGGCTCATGTGTGGAGTTGTCGGAACATAAGCAGTCACAGAGAACCGTAACATGTCCTTCAAAGTTGCTGTCTACCCTGCTAGTATTTGTTGTTATTTAAGCTTGTTTAATTTAGTGGTTAATGACTCACAAATACGTATTTTTCATGTATTTTCCTGAATATTTAAAAGCAAGGCGCTGTTTAGGGTTTTGCATTGACAATGTTCCTCTTTCCTGAGCCGACAGCCAGTTGGATTCTCATATCCTCATCAGCTGACAGTAATGTTCACAGATCCCAGGTGTAAAAAGGGTAATAAACATAAAGCAGAGGCAGGCCCTCACATGAACCCAGTGAAAAGCGCAATGAAGCTACTCCAGCGTGTTAGTTTCTTTCATCGAGTGCCAAAGCACCAGACAGTTGCGGTAAAGGATGCTCCTCGGCAAAGATTAATAAAGGCAGATTTTTCTTGAGGCCTGATGAAATCCACAGCCCTCCACTGTGGGGATAAAACACCTCCTGTCACAGCAAGGTGGACTTCACACGGGCCTACTGAAAGAATTATGCATAGATGCCTGCAGAGATTGGAGAAAAAAACGCATATTTCTATTTTAACGGATTATCTTTCATACATTTCTATGATCCTGTTGTATTTGTATTCATCCATATTCGGCTTGCCCCCCTCGACCCGCCCAGCCGCCCTGCATACAAACGGCGTCAGTGGCCTTGGCGGGTCATGGGGTCCACGTGTGAGAGCAACGAATCACAATGACCCCCTTCAGGGCCCCCCACTTCTTCTAGAGGGCAGTTTCCTCTCAGCAGGCGTGCTCATGCTCCCACTGAGCGCCTTTCAGCCTCAAAGTCCACTCTCCCCACACAAAAAAATGTATGTGATGTTCCGGCACAACCTGTGGAAGACTCAGGGTTTGATTGCAGAGTTGAACGCCAACGCTGTCATGAGTTGGCACAGCGGGACACCGCCTGCTACCCAAGGATGTTTTCAAGACACTACAAGCTCCAGCTTCCACATCCTCATTTCTTGGTGTGGTGGAAACGATTATGTCGTTGGAAATAGCAGCCCTGGCTATAGAACCGGTGGAGCGTCTGGGGTGACGGCTTCAGATGTTGTGGGACAAGCGCAATGAGGTTGTCCGTGAGCACACAACCACCCTCCACTAGGGGCTCATGCCTTCTCCCACCGACTGTGGCCCTGCACTCAGTTCCTCCGATTCCTCCAGTTTTAAGCATGCAGGGAAGACTCACGGTCATTCTGGTGGCACCAGAACGCACGAGCGCATCACGGTCCCCGTCTGGGGCAGTGCCATTGACGCATAGAAGAACAGCTGCACGGCACGGTCCTCCACCTCCCTGGGTTAGGCCGACGCCTGTGGGCCTGGCTGCTGAAAGAGAGCACTCGGACAGGTAAGGGCTCTTTGCGCAACATCCAGACCGCTGGAGCCCTTTCGATTACACCGTGCCGACGTCAAAGTTCACCCAGGTGGAACTGTAGTTGCAGTGTCCCGCGACGTAAAAGACCCACGAACCCAGCGGTTTGTAAAAGACAAACGACGATCTGGCCGTCCTGCCTTATTAGAGAGGACGGTTAATGACAGCCAAATCTTTCATTTACACCTGGAAGCCTGAACAAACTCCTTTTGGTCGAGAATTATTCATCTCGAAGGGTCCTCCCTTTGTCCTCATCAGGATGCCCACAGCGCCCCTCGTCTCAGTGCGCTGTGCTCACTGCAATAGGCAGACGCATTACGGAGCGCACTCGCGAGGCGTGGCTCTGTCAAAACAGCATCTGTCCTCCCGGTTGTGTGAAGCCATCACCTCTCCTCAGAGGAAGGACAGTAGCAGACATCTGCACAGCGGCATCTTCTTTGTGCCCTTTTCCTCCGTTTCTGGGAGATTTATCAACGCCCTTCTGACTCATTCAGTGTTCCTTTTGCTAGTCGCAGCAGATGAAGCGTTGACCGGCGTTTTTACACGCGGTGCACCTCTAATCTGATCATCACAGATTAGCTGCATGGGAACCATTATGATACAGAATCTTTGTCCCACTCTTTTGGCTCTGTAGAGTGTATATTTATTTTTCTCCACACAGCGCTGACATGATGTTCACCGTTTACTTTACTTATTGCGCGCTGTTTTACGGTTAGTGCACTGGTGTACCTCGTCTGCTTGGTAGATGACATCAGCTTTGCCGTGAACCAATAGCAACAGCCCTCAGAGAGACAAAGCCTCAACCATATAGAATGTTGGTTACGTATTGTAACTCTAGATTCTATGACTACATGCATAGTCCACTAAGCTGTGAGCTCCTCCGGCTCCACCTAAGGCAGCTATAGAAATGCTGTTTTCAAGTTGGAGCAGAATTATGGTCGCATGGCTTTCATATATCGTGAGATGAACCCAATAGTGATGGCTCTCAAAGTCTACACTCATAGAAATGTTTCCTCTGGTGATTTTTTGAGGACTTCATATTTTTCGCCCAAACATTGATAAGGCTATAAGAATGTCAGATATATAGTTGTTGCACTTATATAACTAATGTGACAATTTTGACCCATGCTCTTTCCCTTCATAATTGAGGGGAAAAAATACATTTCAGATCAATATTGCCCAACATGACAATTGTATTTATGTTTCTTTAACATCTCCACTTAGCTGTCATTACTTTCTACGTGACGGTAAGCCCCTCGCGACCCCGGCTGCTGAGTGCTGTGTTCACAGATGCGTTATTGCTCAGAGCTGCCATGGTAATTCATGTTGTGCAATTTACACCTTGATCATACACAGCTTTGTACTCCCGGTCTGCGCTAAAAAAAGCATTGGACACCCAACTGTGTCACATTATATTTGGTTGTGCTCGCAGATGAAGAAGATTCTACAATGTATCTGTAATTCAAATATACAGTATATTATCTATAATGAATGTGGGGCATTTTATATTATGTGATGCAGCTGTTATTTATCACAAACCAACCTGTTGTTATGGCGAACAATTCAGTCTTTCATCAGGTGTTTTATGCACTCAGTGTCCCCTCACACACACACACACACACACACACACACACACACACACACACACACACACACACACACACCCACACACACACACACACACACACACACACACGCTGTTGGTCAGCACAGATTGTGACACCTCGCTGATGTTGCCACTCTTGTTGAGGGATGTGAGCAGAGTGCCTTTTACCAACAGTGTGAATCCCTTGGGCTTTTCATGTGTTCCTTTCATCTTCGTGGCAGAGAAACATGTTTTCCATTAGATTACCATGATTACCATTAGATTACAGCTTTAGGTCACTGCAGTCTATTACATATTTCACTGCAGTCTCTCTCTCTCTCTATATATATATATATATATATATATATATATATATATATATATATATATATATATATATATATATATATAAAAAGATACAGTAAATGTTTACTGATTGTGGATATTAAGTTATTCTAATTATTCATGCACCTCAACCATTTATTACACAGAGACACACATGTACAATCTACAGACTGTAGATTGTACAGACAGCATTTTTTTAATGTGTTGCAAGTCTATTATCTAAATTATGTAAAGGCTTACATAATTTAGATAATACATTGCTATCTAAGAAAAGTGTATTTTCATATAGCTTTTAGGGCTTTATTAAAGTATTAAAGTGGTTGGTGGAGGGGGGCGCTGAACATGATGTTATACTTTTTTTAAAAGCCCTCCCTATCATTATTAATACAATATTTGGACCACCCCTTGAGCGAGAGAAAACAAAATCAACACTATCTCCAATATCTCAAAGCCATATGAATGATAGATGACGATGAAATACAATAACTGGAATAATAACTGAACAAGCACAAATAATTCAAGACAGCATATTTCAAACATTGATATGATATTTTAATAAAAAATTCACACCGCGCAACAAAATGTTCTTTTTCCTGAATATTCACTGCTCTGTGTTCAGATGCAGAAGTTGGGGACTTCTGCAGAACAGTGACATGATGAGCGCCCTCCCTGCGCCCGAAATAAAGACGCGACTACCTTACCTTCAGCGAAAGAAAGGAAATGCATGATGCTACCACTTTTGAATACGCCCCTCTTGCCAAAAAACAATGATTTCTCTTTGTCTGCATTAAATAACAAAGAAACAATTGATTTACACACGTGACACATGTACACATACTCCTTATACACGCTAAGACAAACGTTGCTCGTTTGGTGCAAAGCTGTCCTCTTTCTTCCTGCAGCCAACAACACTGATGTGCTCTCACTGCATTTTAAATTACAAATCACCGGCGCTCACTAAACACATGGGCAGGAGCTTTGCCACTAGATGTAGCTGAAGTACTCAGGTAACAGATCCAGTGCTCAGGAAACCTGTCCTCAAAGCCAGCCTGCTGCTGGTTTGCAGAAATCCTTTGTATTATTCCTTTATTTATGTTTTACAAAGCGAATAAAGAATAGGGTCGAGGCTTTTTAAGAAGCATGTTTGCTTTTGTGAATTTGTGTTCCTTCGCTTAGCATTGTAAAATATTTAAAATGACCTAATGGCTGGAATATATTTATGTTCTAAAACGCTCCTCTGATATAATAATCGAGGGCACGTGATATATTAATATGTGTACTGATCATACTGAACATTACAAGTTGTCCAGCAATGGTTCCTCTGTAAATCACAGAGAAAGACATGGTCATACATGCAACACGTGCACTTCTTCCAACATGACTTCCTTTCCTTCCCTGTGGCTCACTCTCCGCCCTATGTAACGTCTGCATCATTCACTCTCTGGCAGATTGCAAAGAGACAGCGGGGGCGGTGTCTGGCTGGATGTGAGTGCACTGATTATGCCGTCGTTTCTTCCTTTTCAAATGGCCAGCTTCTGCTCTCCAAATGTAACAATCACCAGAAGGGTGGGATAGAGATGGCGACATTTGACCTGATTTTGCACAGATCTGTTACCGTTAGCTTGGTGCCGGTTTTTACGCGCCACACGTAACTTAAAGTGACACTTGCCTGAAGCTCCCTTGGAGGCACAGAGCCGGGTTGGCGCTCTGAAACCACATATGACAAGCCGGGGGAAGGCAGCAAGAAAGGGAGCTTGTGAGGGTAGGGGGTGATTGTCAGAGCACGAGTGAAAACTGAACAAAATAAAGCTAAAAAAGCCTCTCACTTGCTCTCTTGCTATTCCTGCAGGTTGGTGTGTTTGAATGTCTGTCCCTTTCGCTGGTTTCTTCACCTATAAGCGACGTCCTCGGATGGGTGACTCCTTGAGAGAACACTATGAGAAGGGAACAGAGGAGACTGGGAAAAGTGAAACGCGGGCCACACGGGCAGCTGCAAAGATTTCATGACCTCTTTCAATCGACGGACCACTTCACATCACGAGCGGCATCAGAATCCATACCAGACAAATGATAATGCACCACCCCATCGGGTTATTATTGGAAGTCAGCCTTCAGTTGTTGTGATTTGTGTGTGGTGCAGTCTAAGCGTCGTATCAGGTTGAACGTCTCGGGCTATTTGCTCCCAATCTTTGTCTCTGAACCTCTTTCAGAGGATTATAGACCAGTCGTTGTTATTTATGTCAAATTAACTGGAGCATCCCTCGAACCGCGACTGTCCACTTGTAGCACCACTCGGGTTTCTCTACACGTTGAACCAGTGGACTGTGATGAAAGCGATGCTCAGGAATGACTTTTTTCGGATCTAACGTTCAACGCAATTATTAGCATGCCAAGCTAAGCAGCTCAGCATTACTTCCTGCAGTACCCAGCCTGAAGCACCTTCCAAAGACTGGAAGAATAATGTAAAACAATATATTCACTGAGGAGTATCACTCCACTGTGTGAAAAAAAACAGTCCTTGATAGTACAGGGTGACCCCCCAAACCAGCACCACCCTTAGTGTACTGCAGGTTTACTCAACACAGACGGTTTCATCAGGATGTGGTGGACACTCTTCAACAACAAAACATAGTTGATTTGAAAACTGTAAGATTACATAGTGAACACAAAATTCAAGGATTGCATTGATGTATTGTAACAGAGGTGATGGTCAGATACCTTTTTAAACTAAACACAGGGTATTTGTCAGCGTGCAGAAGGCTGACGGCTTAATGGACTGTGACACATTCTCTGCCAGCTTTTGTATACTGATATCTGGACGCCCTAATCTTATCTTTCATATCGGCATCACCACCCTGCGTGGCCTAAAATGTCCTCTTGCAGTGTGAGCAGAATGCTGGGTACTTTACAAATGAAGGAGTAAAGCGTCCTGGAGCTCTTGAGAGACGACGTACTTTCTCTGACGTATGCCGGCTAACCATCAGTGCACTGCAATGTGTCAGAGAAACGGCCTCGACAGCAAGTGTTGAATTCAGACGGTTGGTGCATTGTTTGTTTCTCATATTGGGGTAATAAGAGAGACAGAATATGATTAGCAACTACTCAAGCACAACAAATAAGACAAGTTGGAAACAGACAGGGACATCTGGGCACTGTCCAGCACCAGAGTATAGGCACTCTGTTCTACTCTTCATTGGATTTGGGGAAGAAGCCTTTGCATCATTACCAGACATATCGGCATCGTCACCAAATACACCAGAAAGTGCATCCTCTGGTTCAGTGAAACGGACTAGAAAGACATCAGACATAGGATAGAATGAAGCCTGAGGCAGAACGTTTTCCCCATTTTACAGTAATATTGGAATTAGCTCTCCACACTGCAAAAAAAGAGCAATTCTGGTTCTTTATTTTCTTCCACATGAATCACCAACTGGCGGATGCGTCTTTTTTCCTCGGGGATATACAACTTTAGTCTCACTCTTTGTATGTGGCCTATTAACCCTTTAAGCCCTAACCCTAATAACCCTAACCCTAACCCCTAATCCTATGTATTGTTTGAGTTGTGTTTAGAGGTTGTACATCGGGATTATATATTATTGTAGCCCTGATTTTTATGTTTAATTTGCTACCTAACATGTTTGTTTTTTTTGGGGGGCAGGGGGCGGATTTATACCATGATTTTTTCTTGATTTTCCTGTAAAAAGACCGTGTCATCTTCCTCGTGGAGCTAACATTAGCTTTACTAGCTAGCCGGCTGCAGCTGATACGATGAATGGCCGCTGGCTGGAAGGTTAGAGTTCCTCATCTTCACTGCAGTACAAAAGAATAACATATGCAACGCTTTCATGTTGACTGCCACCATTCAGCTGAGCTCACAAGAGATCTTACTGACTCGCTCTGCTCAAGATGGAAATCGGCACTTTCAGTTCACTGACTCTCAGAATCTCATACATCAATAATTGAATGTTGCAGAGTGACATTGTGATAGATATTACAAAAATACACAGATCATCCCAAAACAGTGTTTTCTTTCTCTGCTGCAGCGGTTGAAAGTGGAACAATTGAATAAATGAATCGTCACTAAACAATACAGTAATTACTGCGGTCAATCTTCTTTTGGGAGGACTTTACTTGGTTCAGTAGGTAAATATTGTACGCTTTGAGAGAGGGAGCTCTACTCCACACACACACACACACACACACACACACACACACACACACACGTACACACACATTGTGCAACATCTAGAAGCAGGACATTTATCTCTTTGAAGTGTGTTCTTATGCAGCGAGGAGCACCTGAAGGCCTACATGGCTTACTGACCTACAAGGACAGAAGGGCGGGAGCATCCCGATCGCTGCACACACGGTCCGGATCATTTGTTTCATTCATCAGGCTCATATCATTACCCAACAGGAGAGATAGGCTCTGCTCGTGTGTGTGTGTGTGTGTGTGTGTGTGTGTGTGTGTGTGTGTGTGTGTGTGTGTGTGTGGTCGAATTGCTGCAGCTGCGTATTATTCACAGTGGCAATGTATCGGGTTCTGCGTCTCCTGACCCCGCCTTTATTGTGCAACCTGGTGATTGATGCTGACTTCCTTCTTTCTCATTGGACCTGTTTGCTCGTCAGCCTTGGAGATTTCTTTAAGTAAGAGCTCTCTATCTGGCCGAGTGACGGCACACAGTGGAGCAGAGAAGAGGCCCCTTTCTAACAAGGACACCGGCTTCCTATGGATTTGTATTTCTTATTTCTATTTCCCTTGTATATAAGTACATTTACTTTATTCCTGTTATTCTTATTCTTGCGTTTTCTGTGATGTTGGACCTTGTAACTAGTTGTGAGGGAAATACTACTCAGATTATTTATGTTATGTTACTGTAAGGAACTTTTAACTGGTTATGAAGAAGTCTCAGTATATTCCTGATGCCTCTATATTACCTGCATAAATAAATGAGACCATCAGAGAGACGAGGCCATTTCTTCATAGTTCTTCTTCATGCTTGTCCGCGGTTCAACCAGGTCGGATTCCTCACAGAATCAGACATAACCACAGAGGTTTATCAGAAACTCCTGAAGCGCAGACTCAAGGGGCGGCCTCCAGCAGCGAAGCCAACCCCACGCTGCTGGAGGCCCAGGCTGTACTGCTAGAGGCCCAGGCTGTACTGCTAGAGGCCCAGGCTGTACTGCTGGAGGCCCAGGCTGTACTGCTAGAGGCCCAGGCTGTACTGCTAGAGGCCCAGGCTGTACTGCTAGAGGCCCAGGCTGTACTGCTAGAGGCCCAGGCTGTACTGCTAGAGGCCCAGGCTGTACTGCTGGGCCCGCTGGAGGAAAGGGAGTCAAGGGAGGACCAGGACTGCAGAGGGCACAGTGTGTTTTTCTTAAGGGAATATGGTGCTCGTAAAAACGATTTTGTCTACAGAGACCACCCAAATCAACACAAAATAAAAGTCTCTGAAAATCAAAATTATAATACTGCACTGAAAAAAGTACTTACAGGTAAAAGTCCTCTTACTTTACCAAACTTTCAGAAACATTCAGTACCCCAAAAGTATGCTCAAGTCAATTGACTTTTCAAAACTGCAAACAAAAGAATAAATACATACATTAGAAATAATCATACTACATTACTATGTTGTTATATCAGCAGGGGACACACCTAGTGGGTTTGTCACAACACGACCTAAACAAGCACAAAATGAGCATTTTTGAATCCATAATCCAGCTCAGTAATGTCTCCAGAAATGATATGTACATTGTGTTTGAATTACCTGTCCACAGCAAATATACAGTAGCTGTTGCTGAAGGCAAAGCGGTGTCTTTTGCAAGCTGTTGGCAGCCGCAGAGGTTTTCAGCAGCATTAACGGCCTGATAATATGTTGATCTGCTCATTTCCACGAGGCATTTCCCTGCCAGAACAAATAGGCATCAAATACGGAGACTGATAGAACCCTCAAATGACGAACCCTCTGACTACATCTTTAGCTGGAGACACTTATTCTCAAAGCAAAATAAACGAGAGATTTTTAATGCTGAAAAGCCCAAAATGGGATAAATCCATTATGCAGTTAAAAGCTGCCTCTCTCTTCCTCTCCTCCTGTCTCCACCCTTGCTCCCTGTTTGCTCCGTGCTATCAGGGAATAAAACACATCAGAGTGTCAATGAAGCTTGTCATGGAAATTGGATTTGGGAATTTAATTTCCATTTTACAAATGATCTGATGCTTCTAAATAATAATGAATCCTATTGAGAAATAAAGAAGAAGAAGATAAACAGGCAATCCCTGTAGCTTGTGCCATGCAGTATGTAGGGTACAGAGTCCTGAGTGCACATCTGGTGTCTAAATCCAGCGTGTTGCAACACAACACAAGTCGGTGTGCCCTGACACTCCAGGGAACAAAGACAATGAAAATTCATCTTAATCTGGAGAATTCTCTCTGGCAGCCTCCCCACTCACAGCCCTGTGGGGGACGATAATTAATCAAGCCAGCATTAAGTAGGTGGGGTGCAGGGGTAATAGATCAATTGAAAAGGCTGATGATAAGAATCGATGGAAGAGATAACCTTGGCTGCAAGGAAGATGGGATGACGATGTGGAGGAAAAGGAGGGCGAGCGGGATGTGATGATATGGCTCATACTTGTGATTGTCAAAAACAAAGTGTGTGAAATTTTTTGAGGGTAAAACCGCCGCCCCAACGCCAGCAACGCTCACCCACCCACACACATACAGAACACCCTCCCACATGTATTAAACCCGTGGTATTACTTGCTCGGCATTACGTTTTGGCACTCTGGTTTTTGCTTTATTGTCAACAGATTGCAGCAATGGGTAAAAAAGCACCATTACCTTATGCTTCGATTGGGAAAGCAGCAGACAAAGGGAGAAAAACTCCCATAGGGTCTTCTTAACCGAAGTAGAAAATGACATGTCACAGCATGAAAAGCACAGGTGTAAATAATAACATCAGTGATTGCTGAATCCCATTTAGCTGCTTCGGAGGGGCCACGGTCTGTTACACCCATGTTCACAATGCCATGTGCAAGGGTGACAAATTAGAAGGCAGAATTATGAGTCCTTAGCCGGTTTGCTTTGGTAGAAAATGACTAGCCAAGGGGGCCGAGTTTAAAACGGATAGCAACCAGGGTGGGTGGGATCATTCATAATTGCATCTTTTTGATTACAGGTATACATTTCTTGCACAGCGAATCGCGCAGTGTGGTCGGGCTGATTATACGAGGATCCATTGACAATGTGTTTTTGACATACTTTCAATCATGGAAGAACAGTCGGGTAAACTAGATGAGTCCGTGATTGTTATGGGTTAACCTGCGATCCTGTGCCTGAGATCAGTGATGAGTTCCTGTGTTTTGAACGTATCGAGCAGGAGGCTGTTGTGTTGTTGTGGAAGCAGGTGGCTGCTTGGGCTCCCTGCTTGCTCGAAACCGTGCTCATCGCTTTTGGACATGAGGCCTGCTATGCTCATATCTCTGAGAGCCGGGAGTGTTCTGAAACCTGGAGACAGCCTCTTCGTGTAGCCTCCTCCCGCCCGCTGCATGGCTCCAGGCAGTCAGGGGACCAGGTGTGCTGTTAGTTGCCAGCATGTCCTCAGGTATTGTTAGAAGGAGAGATCCAAAAACTTCAATCAGGTTCCCTCTGAGGGATAGAGGCTCTTATCGGGTGTACTTAAACATACAGGCGTACACAAACATACATTTGCAATAAAAGTGAGACACAGGAGCAGAGTGTGTACCCGGGTGAGCTGCCGCTGTCCTTGTTGATAAAAGCTTTTTTTTTTAAACTGTGAGTTATGGACAGGACTATTTCTAGAGGAATTATTCCTGGCAGCCCGACTGTGGTGATAAGCCGCCTGTAACACACAGAGGAGACATCACGTTTTGATCAGAGGCCCCTATGAGGTGCTGGGATGCAGATTGCGTCATTTTTGGATGGAGCTTTATGCTAAGCTAAGCTAACCGTGTCCTGGTTTATAGCTTCATATTTGAAAGAAAGACATGAGGGTGAGACTGGCTTTATGAGCTAACTCTCAGCGAAACAAGCACATTTCCCAAACTATCGGACTATTCCTGTTGAGATGTATTGTATCAGTCACATCATTATCAGAGGATTTAGGTCCTGATGCAATGGAGCTGTGAAACTGAAAGCTGAGATTAATCTTGATCTGCAGCCACAAACCTGTAAAAGGGTCAATGTGTTCTGAAGCAGAAATAGTATTTGGCGGCCATGTTAGCAAACCCTCTTTGGACTCTCACTCTTACCATTTCCACGATATAAGGGAGGGCGGGGCCATATAATCAACAAGGAAAGCAGCAGCTCACCTGGGTACACACACTCCTGTGTCTCTCACTTGTATTGCAAATGTATGTTTGTGTACGCCTGTGTGTTTAAGTACACCCGATAACAGCATCTTTCCCTCAGAGAGAACCTGATTGAAGTTCTTGGATCTCTCCTCCTTTGGACTCTTCCCATTTCCACGATATAAGGGAGGGCGGGACCATAGTCTCCTTCAACGTTAATGTGTGTTATGTAATGTGACAGTGAGACAATGTGCTATATTTACACAATGTGAACGTGTATGCTTTAGTAAAAGGTTGGATGTCATCGTGCCGGGCTTTGGGTCTGTCTTTGGTGGAAGAATGCAAGACGCTGCCGCGTCACATGTTGACAACGTCCATCTGTCTTATAACTTTGTTTTCGTGGGTAAATACATTCCTGTTTGGCAGCTTGTTTTTCTTTTGACTCCAAACATGATCACACATGCTTGAGTTTGTCAGCTCAGTCCTCTTAGTGACAGAAGGTGGAACTGGAGAAAAAAATAAATGTTGTTGGCAACTGACCATCTAAAAAAACAAACTATGTGATAATGATGTACAACCCGACTGATCTTCTACTCCTACTGGTGTACATGTACTGCACTTCCATCTATGTAATTAAAGAACACAGATGCTTTGGGAGAAAACAAATACAAAAACACGTTCTAGGTCTATGTCAGCAGGTCACGTTTCAGAGCCTCGTCACAGTTTCACTTAAGCTCTTTATGGGTTTCACTTGTAATTTCTCATTCAGTTCAAAGAGTAAATCGCTCACACAAATTATTGCTGTGTTTCTTAAAGATGTATGTACACACACACACACACACACACACACACTTGTATGTTTACAGTTTAGTCTCACAGTGTGAGCGGCTTCTCTCAGTACGATGCCTCTTTGTTTACACGGAGCGCTGAAACGAGCAGAAGAGAAGTGGAATGATGAGGACGCACGGAGACGGTCTTCTCGTGGCTTTAAAGGACGCGTCTGTCTCCCCAGACTCTTGTCAGTAAAGGGGACGGACCGTCCTCGCCAGCAGTAAACTGAACTACCTGAGGCGTACGGTATCTCCATCAAACCCCAGGAGTGATCCCTTGTGTTTGGTCTTCGCTTACTTTATAACGATTTGAAATTTCTGACGAATCTTCTTTCGAATAGTCTTTCTTTCCTGCAACATCCGTGATCAATCGCCTCTAACTTGGAAAGAAAAAGATTGTGGTTTGGGTGAAAATAAGTACGTTCAAACTACATGGTTTAGTTGAGGAAAAAATGGTGGTTTGGGTTGAAATAACTACGGAGTATGTAACTTCCGTAACAAATAAGTCAACGTTTACTTCTGGTTTCACGTGGAACACAAGCAGCGCTCTCCCGAGGTTCAGCTACGAACATCCAAGAGAACATCCTGTCTGTCTTTGATATTTTTTACTGTTGACTGTTTACTACTGATGCCTTTCTTCACCTGCTGCTCTTCACCAAATTCATCTTTCAACATCCGCAGTGATGCTAAGACTCCTATTCGTGGAATGTTACGTCATGTCCTGAGAGAAACCCGTGGTTTCAGAACGGCAGAGCCTCCGTCACAGCAGCCAGTTCCCTCACTGACAGCAAAAGAGTTAATATCAGTATTGCTGTCTGCATTCCCTTCAATACAAACAGGTTGATTGGATGCAATGTGTTCTGTAGCAGCCATTGTATGATTTGTGTTTTACCTGTCTGTTGGATTCACTCTGTTTTGATGACGCAATGACGTCAGGGGGCGTCAACGTTATATGTAGATGTCACCTGAGTGCAGTCAGGTGTGTTTTGTTTAGAGAGCGGAAGGGGAACCTATTTTTAACCGCATGAAGACCGCATGAATACGGCATTATGATAACGCATTAAGAGCACATTAAGATATCGACATATTGAAACGCATTTAGATACAAAGCGGGTTTTTTTCTGTTCAAGAGAAGTTTTCATTTATTTTTCTGTTAAACAATAAAGGGATATGACATTACGAAAATGCGCGTTATTTTACCGACCGCTCCTACATGTTCAGATGACTTGTCTGGTAGGTTTAATGCATTAGAAAATCTGATGCGCTTTTAAAAGAAAGTGAATTTCCCCACTGTTAACATAAAGCACTGCCATTATAACTACCCTCTCTGTAGAACAATTCACTTATCTTGGTTCCCATAGCTTACAGATACAACAATCATTGATCAGCAACATTCAGTCACCTGTGGGATCAAGAGGAGATGAAAGAAAGGAGCAAAGGAGAGTCAAAAAGATGCTTCAGAAGAAGCAAAGAGGGAAATCCTCTCCTGTGATGTGCACAAGGAGGACACTGATGGGCTTTATAAGCTGCATGACAGACTGCATCAGTTTTGTCTTTACTCCCTCAACTCCTCCAAACATGTTTCCGAAAGTACCATTAAATCAACATAAACAAGCCTTCAGGGATGAAAATATAGACATGCGCAAAGGGAGCTGACAAGGAAGAGGCCGGAGTGTAAAGATGGAGGATAACGTAAGCAGCAAGACAGGAGAGGAGAGAGTGGTGGGATAAGGTGGATGAGCACAGACGGGAGTGGGAGATGGATAAGGCCGATACTTATTCTTCATTAGAGATGACACCCTGACCTACTCCAACATCGGATGGATCCCGGCAGCTGTCTTCCTGCCTGCCCGCTGTTGGCCTACCTCTGATCCACAGATCCTATTTACACCTGTGAAAGGGACGGAATCATGTGTTTACCTCCATGTTGCTTCAAAACCACCCAAGCCCGGTATATATAGATATAGATGTGTCCAACCTAGTCATACTAAATACTAATTATATGTCCATTTCATGTGCAAATGTTATATATGGAATGTATGTAGTCACATCACATGGACACCCATGATTATTTGCTTATTATGTATATTTTATCATACGTGGTCAATTCATGTCAACTCTACATCCAGTAACACTGTGTATATATATATATATATATATATATATATATATATATATATATATATATATATATATATATATATATATATATACGTATATATATATATATATATATATATATATATATATATATATATATATATATACGTATATATATATATATATATATATTTAAATATATATATATATATATATATATATATATATATATATATATATATATATATTTAAAAGGGACCATGTACAGTAAAAACATAAAGATGCACTGTACCAGATTGTAGCTACAGCTAATTCACATCTGTTGTCCCTTGACAAACCATAACAAACATAAAACAATAGCAAACAGTACAGGATAAAAGACACAATACAACATTATATGTGGTGAGAAGAACACACAATACAAAGCTACAGTACAGCACATTAAAAGTAAGGAATAAAAACCTTTAAAAGTAAGTAATAAAAAACATTAAAAGTAAGTAACACAAACCATAATCATTTTGCTCAATGAGTACAGCACTGACTAGCTTTCAACTGATTTTTTAAATTATTTTTAAAAGGTGCTGATACAGCTCTTCACCACGTCAGGCAGGGTGTTCCACTGATTTGTGGTGTTTTTCAGAAACGGGACATCCATCCATTTCCATTTGCTTCTGGGTGGATGGATGGACAAAGTGTACTCTTTACTCCCAAAGTCACAAACAGATCACAATACTATATCTTTACTACAGTACTGTTATGCATTGGTCTGCTGTAGAACTGGAATGGATGCTCACCCACAGCAGTGGTACTACTTTTAGTTTTCTCACAGCCATTGTTGCAACAGACGTACACGGTTGTTATGCACAGCAAACGTCTTCACATATATACGAGAATGACGCACAAGCTGGATAAGTGGAGTGAAATGATTGAGGCGTACCATAATGGATGCTTGAGAAGGCGACAACGAGATCCTAACCTTGGATTGCAACTGGAAAAAAAGGAGAACATCATCATGAAAAAGAGGCAGAGGGACTACGATGATTGTGCCATGTACTTCAAAAGAAAATGATGAATGACCTGGTGCAGAACCATGATGGATAAGCTGGCCAAGAGGAACGCAATAAGGGTGAGGCTCAACACGTTGCCAAGGAACGTGAACATGTGAGGGAGTGCTTTTTGGCCTAATGATCTACAGATTTAAACTAACTCCAAAGTAAACCCATCCACATCATCAATGGTATAAGGACATGTGCTTGTATAGTACCTTACTCGTCTTCCCACCACTCAAAGCGCATTTACATGCCAAGTCACACAGGTGCTGCCATGCAAGGTGCCAAGGACACGTCGACATGCACTGGATGAGCTGAAAGCAACTGGCATAGTAAAAGAAGGGTCAAATAAAGGGTCAAATAAACCCAAAACTTTGACCCAGGAGACCGCTGTTTGTCTCCTTTGTGAGAGCAAGGTATTAGACTTATTTTATTGTAGTTTTATTACATAACTTAAGTATGTAACTAACGCCAGAACAGAACCCAAACCTCTATCTTTTCCTCAGTCAAGAAAAATCCAATCAAGTTATCTGTAAACCTTAAAACTATGAATGCGTATATATTTTATTTTAAAGACGCTATGCTTACAGCGTGCAGAAAGTAACACGCCGGCTCTGACACGTCCGTACCAGAGGCTAGAGAGGTACCTAGAGCCATAGTCTGAAGCTAAGGGCCGATGAATGCTGGTTTGGTTTGGGGTCCGGGTATTCGGGTTGAGAGTGAGAAAGTGTTCAAACAGCACATTGAGTAGTTCATCACTACGAGTGGCATAATTCAAATCTATTTATAATTTATGCATCACTGAATGGATGGATGGATGGATGAATATAGGCAGGGCAACATGCATATAGAGCATACTCTAAAATATAATTACAGTGTAATCACCTCATGTAACCCATTGTCAAAATGGAAATGTAGATTATAGCAGTTTAAAATGTGCCGAACAGGTTTTAAAAAAGCCAACGTTAGATCTGCTCCTCTGCTCCTGCCGCTGCCCTGTTGTTTGAACCCTCACTCGTATGCAGCTTGTGGCTGCTTGAATGGAATAGTCAAGACAGCCGACACTCTTTCCAGCTTTGGTTTGTGACCCATATTAAGGGTTCACCTACTCTCAGTATAAAAGGTTCTTGGGGAATTACCATTTCTTTTCCTGGTAGACCTGGACCAAGAGTCGCTTGCAGTGCTTTCATATCTTATAATGCGTGTTTTATAGTATAGTTGTATTAAAAGGGCCAGGTAAAAAAAAGCAAAAAACTCAAACCCCTCAACCCTTGTTGAATGATCTGAATGCTTATACTAGATCATTTAGATTGCAGAATACAAGGAGCTCTCGATCAAAGAAACCATTTAACATGTCGTCTTAGCTTCAGCTGCAAGGCGGCGTCATCCTTTGGGCCTTCCCCGTATTCTGACAATTATTGTGTAGCTAACACTAAACACTCCAAATGAAAGTTTGCCTGGAAAGGAGCGACCATTCATCAACGAAGCCTGCTGAAACGTGCTGCGCTTCCAACAGTGAATAATGCCAAAGCAATGATGCCGTAAGTGGATTTTCTGCCTGCTCCCCTGCATGGCACTCACATCAGAGAACCCATTTGAAGTATTTAGTCTTGGTAGCATTAATCCCTGTAATTTCAGGTCTGGTGTGCCTTTCTCTGTCAGGTACATTAGGGCCGCATTGGAGAATTGGTAAAACAGCGAGGACGCCCTGGTGTTGTCCGCTAGCAATTAGAATGCCATGTGTTCATCCTTTCGAGGTGAAACAGCACTTGTTAAATGAAGACCTGCCACACTTTAATTGTCTCCACTGAGAAGAAGAAGAAAAAAGCAAGAGTAGCAGAGAGAGAGAGAGAGAGAGAGAGAGAGAGAGAGAGAGAGAGAGAGAGGGGGGATTTGTGTCATAATGTTACAAATGTGGTTAGGTAAAGTAGTGAGCACAAGCCTGGGTAAGAATTACTGTGATGTCTGAAATGCGTCATTGTATGAGTCCCTTTGAAAAGAATCATGCCTCTGTTTATTTGCGTAATTACCTCCACAAGGGAGGTTGTGTCCTCGCTTTTTTATTTTTTTGTCTGTTTGTTTGTTAGTTAGTCAAACACTACTTAACAGATTTTAATTGAATGTTGTGGAAAGTTAGGCCACGGGCCAATCAAACATCGGGTGAATTGCTGGGTTGATGTGGATCCAGGATAGATTACGTTTTATTGTGTTTTTTAACATTTCCTATGTGCTACTGCATGACAAAATATACCTAGCAGAGATCCCATGATTGTCATTATGTGTATTTTGATGCAGATACATACATGTCTGAACATTTTCCATCTTGGATCTCAGTAATGGCACATATGTGCACAAACAAAAGCAAGCAATCTCTCACTGTGGCCTCTGCTTTTGTGGCAGCATGGGTCGGCAGTGTGACCCTTAGTGGCAGCCAGGTGGGGCTAACTGGAAATAATGAGCTGCGTGGGTTGATACCGAGCTATTACAGTCCAGAACGTTAGCTGTTAAATGTAGCTGTACATTTAGGAGGACAAACATTTACTCCATTTTAAAAAGTGTGACCAATTTGACCAATTACTAATTCATTAATACTTATAGATTTCAGGAAGGCGGCAAGAAAAGTCATATGTAATATATATTATATATATATATAAAATATATGAATGATAAATAATATGCCCCACTTATTTTGAATAATATGAGAATGGGCGTTATCACTGGCATTCTAATGCTTCAGACCAAATTGAAACTTAATTTTGTTAATTGAAACAAACCAACGTTAGGTTTAGGCAACAGAACTTCTCAGTTGGGTTTTTAGAAAAAATAGTGGTTTGGGTTAACATAACTGCCATTTGTGAAGTGTAATTTACGCAACAAAATTACAGGAAAATTAGCTGACGTCAACAGACGGCAATCTTTCAGGGTGAAAGTCCTGTGTTTGTTTGACCCATCCTTTCCCCCCGACCACCATTGTATGCATAATTTGTCACTCTTCAAATACGTCAACTGTCAAATAGGGGTTGACGTTGTCTTCTTGTATTCGTATCGGTGATCAACCATGTTGTGGTTGGATGGCAACAGCCTTCTGAACGTAGGTGTAGCAGGCCTCTTCTTAACCTATGAGGCTGATAACAGCTGATAACGGCCATTCAATCGGCAATGGGTTTCCCTTCATTGGTAGCGTCTATCATCCTTTCTTTGTTTTATCAAATACAAACTGACATCCTCTAAACTGTTTCAAGAAATTATTCTTATTTGGCTGATCATCTCTCCACACATATCAACAGGATATGGGATATAACATGAAACACAACAAGGGTGAAACTAGCTGTGGTTTTCTATTTAGCATAGTTTACCATCACACAAGTACCCTTTGTCTAAATGCTTGTCATGCATTTATTGGGACAACCTGCACTGCTTCAAATCTAATTCTGACTTGCATCCATTGATTTAGATAACTGAAACACTTCATCAATCTGTAATTATTCATATTTTCTAGTCCAAACAGTTGTTGTCAGTGTTTGGCCAGGGAAATGGACCTCTAAATACAATGGTAGTAAACGTCACTAATAGCTGGTTTCTTTCAGAGTGAGTGTGTCCTTGCGTCATATACAATTACACTCTGCAGGACCTGGATTGACTCCAAGTCTTGTTTCAACATGGATTGATGAGTCCTCCACTGACTGTGTGCACTCACCGTAACAAAGCACTGTTTTCTAGCACAACCCAAGGATCCTTGTGCAGTGCACAGACGAGAACCAGAGCGCTAATTAAGAGAGGGTTAAGGTCGGCAGAGTGAAGGATTGTAATGGAGCAGCTTGACAGCGTGAATGTCTTCATTTTCCCTTATATTGAAGTTTAAAAGCTGGAACCCATCCTTACCACCTGGGTGTACCTTGGGCTGTCTGAAAAGAAGTGATTGCCTGCTCGGAATGTGCCGCAAAGCCCTTGGGAGATTTGATCATCAATTAATCCCAAAATCCCAAAAGGCACCATCCATCAAAACTTAATAGTTCTTGCGCTGATGAAAAATTTCACACAAAAAAACAACATAATTTGACCAAAGAATCTGTTTCAGCATTGCACTCCACAGTGTCCCCCTCAGCTGTTGTTGCCACTTTGGATAATTGTTAAATAATCATAAAGTTGAACACAAGCACATAAATCATTTCATGCTGGTATGTAAGCAGTGAGTGAAGCTCCTTGATCAAATACTTTCTAATCATTAACCAACAGGAGTTGCCCCTCATTTTTGACAACAGTAAAGACAGCATGATGACGCTTGGATAACCTTGGTGCTCGGATAACCAGTCAACGGCTACAAAGTCAGGCTTGTAGGAAGATCTTGCAATCAAAACAAATATGTAGATATTTCCTAGTGGGTCTATGTTTAAGATTTGGTCAAGTTGAGGCAAGTTGAGGTTTGAGAGAATATGAGTATGTTAAAGACGAGCAATTTATTAACTTTAAACAAAAGCAATAAGTACTTTTGATGTTTTCCAGTTCAGTTGTTCTCACTCAGTGAGAAAAGTCCAGTCTGTGTTGCTTGAACAAGCATGAAGTCTGGTTGAATGAGGTGGAGATGAAGGACAGTTGAGAGGTATCAGAGAGAGAGGATCTGATCTGTTGAACTTCATCACTAGAATGGTTGTTCTCATGTAGGGAGATCCAAAGAGAACCAACATCTTTGACATCAGATCCACGTAGGCTTTGCGCGATTAATTTTCAATCTGGAGGCGGAGACTGCAGCGCGAGGCTCCTTGGGAGGCGGGGTCTCGCGACAGAAACTGCATAACAATACGCTTTCACTTCAGTCTCCAAGTCGGCAACACTGCCCGTCGTGAGACTGCATAAGCGCGTGCGCACACATAAATAAATCGCCTTCAAAGTAAAAGTAGTGTCGTTTGTATTGCATTCATGGCATGCACCTTATTTATTTATTTTTCTTTTTTTTGATTGACCTCACGCGGGCCAGACTGGGAGAGCCGCGGGCCGTAAGATGCCCAGGTCTGCCTTAGTCTCTGCTCCTCCTGAGTTTCTCCCGCGGTTGTGTCTGTTTGAAAATCTTCTTCTGTTGCTAACTTTTAAGATTTTTTGGGGTAAATAGGATGTCTATGCAGAAATAGGTTTACAGATGCGCTCTTTAGTGCCATCTATCGTCGGGGAGTTTGAAAAGGAACGAACGCGCCTCGGCCCAAAATCTGAATTTTTTTTTGGTCGTGAGAAATTGGTTGCGTGGCGTGAGTGCGTGTGAAAACATGCAAAAGCGTGTGTCACACGGCGAAACCGTGAGAGTTGGTAGCACACACACACACACACACACACACACACACACACACACACACACACACACAGAAAACACTGCTGCTGAACCTGTAGGTGTCTGGGTCTAGACCTCTCTTCTAAATCAACAATTCCTGTCAATCATTATTGCACACTGCAGGATACGGGTCACTTGCATTGCTGTTTCTTTTACATGTGACATTAAACAATGCAGTATGTACGAATTATGCATTTAAAACTCACCACCATTATCCTAGCAACCGTGTATTTACATAATAACCCAAAGACTGATTTTAGTAGAGTCTGTTTCCTGAATTTTGGTTCAGTGAAGTAAAAGGTTGCCATGCAAGTCATATTTATGCAGTGATTTTCAATCACATGCCGCTAATGTGGCCCAATAATAAAACAATAGCAGCACCTGTGAGTTGAGTGTGTATCAGCGGGGAGTACAAAGGGAAATATGAGGACCCCTGTGCAAATTGTAGGAGGACTGGTGTTTCCTTGTGAAAGTGCCGCAGAACTGGAGGAAACCCTGCAGTTGGAGATGAGTTAATCAAGTCGCTGGCTGAAAGAACCAGGGTGCACAGGAAGCTATTTCTTGATTACGAGGGTTCCTAACTGAAGGAGCTCACCTGGAAAAAAGTGTTTCAATTCTAATTTACTTGAGCCTAGGAGATACAGAATGATTCCTTTATTATGTATGTAGCATGCTTTTGCCCCACACATGTGATTATTTGGTCTAGCCTTTGCACTCACTCTGTCCTCTAATATGTATTATTATATTATAATATTTATTCCGTATTAAATAAGTATATATATAGATATACACCACTCACACTGTCTGAGTGTCCCTATGCCTTGAAAGCAATTGGCTGCCTAAGCGGTTTGATGATTGCATAAACCGAGCTCTCCTCATAATAATACTATTCATATTACAGAAAGTACAATTTTGATTATGCAGAGAAAATTGTGTTTGGACTTCACGACCGAACAGGGCTTAATGTTCTCTGGCCCTATGATGAATACCCCGCACACTGCCACTTTGGACATGCTTTTTTTAAGGTTGGGTGAGTTTTATCCAATAGCATCAACACATTTAAGACTATTCAGTTAATTATCGCAATTCTATCCTGCCCATCTCTTATTGTGCTATTGTGTAATCGGCCGAGAGCTACCTACTCTAATTCGCCATGTAACTATGTGTGCAGACAAGCAATTTAAGCTTAGGAATTGTGCTGGAGACGTGGCTGCAGTGGCACACAGTGTAAACAGATGGAGGTAGAAATGAGGGTGTCGAGAAGTTTAAACAGAGTGCAGAGCTACCAACTCTCACGGTTTCGCCGTGTGACACGCGCTTTTGCATGTTTTCACACGCACTCACGCCACACAACCAATTTCTCACGGCAAAAAAAAAATTCTGATTTTGGGCCAAGGCGGGTTCGTTCCTTTTCAAACTCCCCGACGATAGATGGCACTAAGGAGCGCATCTGTAAACCTATTCGCTGCATAGACATCCTATTTACCCCAAAGAGTCCCGAAGTTAGCAACAGAAGAAGATTTTCAAACGGACACAACCGCTGGAGAAACTCAGGAGGAGCAGAGACTAAGGGCATCTTACGGCCCGCGGCTCTCCCGCGTGAGGTCAATCGAAAATGAAAACTAAATGAATAAGGTGCACGCCATGAATGCAATACAAACGGCACTGCTTTTACTTTGAAGGCGATTTATTTATGTGTGCGCGCGCGCTTACGCAGCCTCACTACGGGCAGTGTAGCCGACTTGGAGACAGAAGTGAAAGCGTATTGTTATGCAGTTTCTGTCGTGAGACCCCGCCTCCCAAGGAGCCTCGCGCTGCAGTCTCCGCCTCCAGATTGAACCTTAATCGCGCAAAGCCGCCGCGGATCTGACCTGCGGTCTGATCCACTATGGCAGAGCACTTGAAGTCAGGATCTTCACTCTTCTCTCAAAGAGGAGAACTTTCCTCACATGAGGAAAGATGCTCAGAAGATGTTGGTTCTCTTTGGATCTACCTACATGAGAACAAATATTCTAGTGATGAAGTTCAACAGATCAGATCCTCTCTCTCTGATACCTGTCAGCTGTCCTTCATCTCCACCTCATTCAACCAGAGTTCATGCTCTTGTTCAAGCAACACAGACTGGACTTTTCTTACTGAGTAAGAACAACTGAACTGGAAAACATCAAAAGCACTAATTGCTTTTGTTTAAAGTTAATAAATTGCTGGTCTTTAACATACATATTTAAGGTACGGTTTAAATTTTTTTAAACTTATTTTCATAGCCTTGTTGTAACACATTCTTACCAGTAGCAGCTCAAAACAATATAATTACAGTTTTTTAATAAAGTAATAACATTCATATTGAGTTAATTAAATTAAGTTCAGACTATTGGTTCGGCCCTCCACAACGGTCCAAATTTCTCATGTGGCCCCTTGGGAAAATGAATTGCCCACCCCTGGACTAAGGTATGTTAATGACATGTGGTTCCCAAGCGCTCTTTGGTGACGTGGTTGATTACATTACTGTCATCTGTCCATCATCGTATAAAGCCCGCCCTGACAATTTGATTGGTCCGAACAATTTTAGATTTTGGATTATTTCTCCCCAACGGAGCAGTGCCAGACCGAACTTCCAGACCTCAAATGTTGTGGGCTGGTACCAGGCTACATCTTTAGCATACCACCCAAAAATCCACTAGAATGCATGAAATAACATCTACTTAAACCAAAATGTCCTGGGGGTGGACCATCAGCTATGTCTTTGCTTCACAGAATGTAACCAATGTTGTCCATCTCCAGTAGGCCGCCCCTATCAACGACTTTGGGCCCCACAAACCACCAGAATGCAGGGTACAACATGGAGACAACGCCAAACTAATTCAAATTTCCTGATATTTGAGCCACCGACGTGTGTGGCTGCGTGCGCGGCAAAATTTTGGTCACCCCCGACAAAAATCTCACTGAAAAGTTGGCAGCTCTGAGAGTAGCATTTGTACACTTCAATGTGTTTTTTAAACTATAAACTAAATGATATAATATTACTGTGATTAAGCATATAAATACTGATTTTATACTAAAGGCTAATATTTCCTACCAAATTTATAAAAAAATGTTTTAAATGACCCCTGATCTTGCCAGGCTAATTCTGGCCTGTTTGGAACCAATCTACTTTATGAAATGAAATAATATTAACGCCCTCTCGTCACAAACCCCTCCTCGCCACAGTGTCTATCATTTTTACTGTTTCACTAAGCACAGCAGCATTCCATTCACACCACAGCACAAGCCTGTTCTCTCCTCTCTCCCTCGCTAGTTAGCTTGCTAACGTTAGCTTGCTAATTCCATCTTGTTTTCCTGCAAACAGAAAATGAGCTAGCGCCCCTGAGGGACCGCACCTTGTAATTCTGGTATCATTTGTGGCCTTAAAAACAATAAATTCATCAGATTCAGTGCCGCATGCCACAGGGGGAATTCTCCACGAATTCAATAAACTCACCAATGAAGAGTGTGGTAGTCATGGGAAGACATCTGGTGAGTGCACAAACAGCCATTTCGGGGCTGAGTGCGAGCAGATTGAAAACAGAGCAGGATCTTTTGTGTACAATCTCTCAACCACTGATCAGTTTGTATGAAAAGCCGTCCAAGGACAACACTGTTGTTTAAAGGCTGATGATTTCCATTGCCAGGTATGAAGATGATTCACAGCGATGCTCTACAAGGAAATGAACAACATTAAATTAAATGGAGCAATTATTCTCACGAGTTTGCAAATAAATGTTTCTGAGTACAAGTGCAAAAACATATAGGTGCTTTTATTACCCGCCGCCCTTGAGTATATCTGTGCACCACATTTAAGATAAGTTTAATTTCCACTGATTTATCCTACAAATTATGCTGCTGTCCAATTTGTGGCAGTTAAAGACAGATGAGAATGGGAACGGTTCCCTGACATTATCCATCATTATTGAGTAAAATATTCTGAACTGATGTTACAATAGTATAAACACAGATCATTTACCCAGCTCTAGGCTGTGACAGGCATAGCAAACCGTGGCTTACTGCTTCAAAGATTAGAAAGATACAGCGGTAAAGGGGTTTTAGACACTGGATGTAGCTACATGGTACCAGCTAACTATTGAGGTTCCTCAAGGGTCAGCGTTAGGCCTATTATTGGTTATTTTCTACATCAGTGAGATGTCTAGGCCTGCCAAATCCTGAGGATACAAACTTCTTCTTTTTCTGGTAAAAAGTTTTACTTTTTTTTTTTACTTTTACACTTCAAAAGATGAAAATACCATTATAACCAATAGATTCCCACATAAAATGTATAGCTCTACAATTCAAATAATGTATAGATTATTACCTGAAAGTATCGAAAAGTTAGTTGCTATGAGTTTTTTTCTATTCTTTTGTGTTATGATTGAGTCCAAACACATTTCCATTTCTATTCCCCAGCCTCTCGTGTGCACTGGACACTGGAAATGTTTTTTCTTCTCACTTAGACTTGAGACTTGAAATGTCCCCTTCCATGACTAAATCCATTTCCATGAAGTGTGCGCTGGGAATGTGTATTATTATGCAACAGCAGGCCAGAGAAAACAATACAGCCAATTGTCTCCCTCCTGCTCGTCCCATGTGAACATATTCATTCTTCAGCCAGGACTTATCACAGCTCTCTTTTGCCGGTGGCCCCTGGGCGTAAAGCTGCTGGAGCCCGTAGGCCCGCAGCCAGAGTGCACCTGATTCCTCTTCATGCCCCTGAAGACCAGAGTCCTCCATTTGTCATTGCAAAACATGCAGAAGAGTTGGTGTGTGCTTCACATGACAAAGAGGAGGCAGGGGGGACCGAGGGGAGAAACACAGAGGACACAAATATCAGCATATTTTACAAGGGAGTGTTTACAAAAACACCTCTGCCAAGCAAAATGTAGGTTTTAACTCCATTGTATGTAATAGGAAAGTTCCCAAAAGAAGATTTTTTTTTTCAAGTCATACTATATGCAGCCATTCAGTGCCTACGGTTAAATATATTAGATACACATGGCTATAAGAGTAACCTTTCATGTTACAACGTAACGAGGAGTGATGTTTATAACATGACTTACACAGAGTCATTATGTACAATGGCCATTCGCCTCGTCGAATGCAGGCAATGCCTTCTCAGAAAACTGTTTTGATATGCCTGTGTTAAATGGGAATGTTGCCGGCCTCACGCTTTGGGATGGTGACGGGGAGAAAAGGGGAAAAGGTGGTGAAGAAGAGGTGTGGAGGAGCAGGAGAGATGTCCTGATGCAATCACAGGATGGATTGATCAATCTCCGTCGATGCACGTTGCAATGGAGGAATGCGGTTCAAACTGATGCATCTAGATTAGTGTCACGGGAGCCGCTGAAGGACAATGAAAGCCGTCATCAGGAGACGTGACCTTCTCAGCATATGAAGCCCCCGGCTGGCCAGACATTTGTGGCGTGTAAACCAAGAGCTGGAGGAAGTGGTGTCCCTGCCAGCAGAGAAAAAAAAGGGACAAAATGAGGCAGGAATACATTTGCAGATGTTTCAATTCATATTCATTAGCACGGCTTTCCATTGTGGAGTGGAAATGAATGGTTACAAGGCAACTGGTAACACAGAGAGAAAGTTGTGTGGTGCGGGACAGGCTGCACAAATCAAACATGCACACACACGGAGAAACAGAGTTGGGCTAAATGTTCTCATGCTTTCCAGGAGGCATTACATTTACAGTCATGTTCAAATTCATATTTGCTGGCGCAGCGGACTTTTCCGTTGTATGCCAGCGGGTGGTGAATGGGGAAAAAAGGACACAGAATGTCAGAAACACGGACACTGTGGGTGTTTTCCATTATGCTGATTTAGGCCTCTTTGCGTCCTCTCTACTCGCTCGACCCGGATATCATCCCACCTCTGCCATCATGGAAGCCCCCCGAGGAGCAAGGAGAGAGGAGAGAGGAGGCTTCAAGGAGCGAGGAGAGAGGAGATGAGAGCGAGGAAACAACGGAGTAAATAATTGTTCCTTTTGTACTCATAAAATGTAGTTATTCAAGATGATCACATGCGGAAAAAAACAAACGTTCCACCATCACAGTTTGCGTAGCATATTATCGTTAAATGATTATGAGTATTTAAACAGAATATGCTGTTAACATGACCCTTATCACATTTTGAATATTGTCATATTCAGAATAATAATATAATATTAGTGTGCACAGATTTTGCTGTAATCATTACTCGACATTTAGAGAACCCTTCAAGTGCTTCTAAATTAATTAAATGAGGGTTTAAATATAGTGTTTTATGTTTCCTTATTCAGCTTTTGAAACAGACAAATGAAAAGCTTTGAATAAAGCGAGTGGATACATGCAATTTTCAATCAATCTCACAATTTGCTGCTCCAAAATAGATAAATATTAATGAATAATACATTTTGGTGCAGGCTCAGATGATTTATGGCATTTCTTTGTCCTAAACTAAAATGAATTATGTTACTATGTGTTCGACTGTGGTCTAAAACCCGTACTGAAACAATAATTTTGCTGAGAAAGGTTAGACACGTGAAAAGCAGTTGCTCAGGGAATTGCTGGTCTGAAGGGAAACAGATATTCTTGGCAGGTTGTGTTGTCGAGTACCACAAAACATAAAGTGCAGGTATACTGTACAGCTACTGTACAGCATGGGCGTGCTGTTTCATGATCCTGTAGCTTAGAGCCTTCTTTCTATTCTCCTCCTTTCACTGCCTCTCTTTTTAGCCTGCATATATGGAGTATTTTTTGCAGGTGCACCGCTGTCTCCTATCTTGTGCATTTTGCTCTCCACAAAAGCAAATGTGCCTGTGAAGGGATTGGCCTGACAAAAAGGTGAGCATGATATTAAAATGATACTGCCTTTTGAGATGATAAATTCATGTGAACTGGTGCGTGTTCTGTCGGAAGGTAATAATGTAAAGCTCAGGATATTTTTATACAGATGTATTGTAAATACGCATGTCTTGGATTAAATACTCATCAATCATGCCAGAAAAAAGGAAAGCATCTTTCATGTATGAAGAATCCACATAAATAGATGAAATGATATACATTATTAGGACACACAAGCTACTGTAGACATGTACGTTTTCCTAGTTGCTGTTTTCCAGGCAACTTGGAACTCAAGAATGTTTGACCTTCTATGAGAAAAAAGTACACTGAAACGAAAATGTCTTTTCAAAGAGTCCCTACGTGTACACCCTTTGTCAAATCATACACCCCAACATGAATTCAACAGTGGAAGCCCATATCGTAAATGGTAGACTATCAACTAAAAGGAAACATGAAGTACATTTACCTGTATTTGATTAAACTTGTACATGCTACATGCATCCTATAGTATAACCTGTTCCGCATTAGAATTGATGTCAAAATAGGTCACCATTATATTTGGTTGCTGCTTACAGTCAGACAGCAACCTCCAATATGGAAGTGCCTTACATGTGCATTCCTTCTAATGGCCACCAGGGGTGGCGACTCCTGTGGTTGTATAGAAGTCTATGAGAAAACGACTCCACTGTCTTGATTTATCCTCTCAGTAAAACATTGTAAACATGAATTTATTTCTAGTTTCAAGTCTTCTTCAATACAGCATGATATTCATTTAGTGGCATACCCTGCGTCATGTAATGAAGGGCTCTCTTGTGATTGACATGTCGCTAACACATCATTCCCTGGTCTGGGAGCTGTGTGTGTTGTTTTCTTTCACAGTGTGTTTTCAGTTGATGAAAGTAATATTTAACATTTTGGTTGCCTAAGAATGTCTTATTGAAGCTTCAACAAGGCAGTCCATGGACCAGTAAGCGAAGTCACGTCTTTCACCTGACACACTTTGAGGTTGGAAATTTCAACCGGGGAAAATCCGACAACCAAATCCACCCAAGATGTAGGAAATCTTAGATCTCCTGCATTTATAGAGCATTCTTCGGATGTTACTTTGATTATTCACGAGTCTCATCACACCACCGCCGAGGAAAACTATCCTAGATACCAGATCCGTATCCTGGTATAACAGCCAGTAAAACCCCCTGGTAACTCCGAGAATGTAATATTCATTAATACATTCACTCGACTGCTGTGAAATGCTCTCAAGCCCCGTGGTTTTGTATCCTTAGAAGAGAATAGTGATTATTGAGACTGTGCAGCCATGTGCTGATTGTGTGCTTTGTAAAGGCTTTAAATTGCCTCACAGTGAAATCCATGACCACTCCCCTCCTGTTCACTCTACCTCTAATGACAGTTGCCACAATTGAACAGCCAATTAGTTTGTGAAAGCCACAGATAGCATGAGTTGTGGCGTTGTATTGTGCGCCTGTATGTATCGTATTGATATATACCATGTTTGATAACTTCTGCATAAAGTGTCCTTTTTGGATAGTATTAATAGTTATCCAATTTTAAATCCAAATCAAGGATCTCTCAGAAGTACGGAACATTTGAATATATTCCTCATGTGATCCTTTGATCCACTGTATCACATCAGAAATAAAAAGGAAATACAAGCATTTGGGCAACCCTTAGCTTATAATCAAAGCAGTCCTTCTGATAAAACTCGTGTCACAAAAGATAAGGGCCTGCGGTCTAGCCAGCCTGCCTTTAATTCTCAGGGCTTACCTATCCGCTGAGTTTGAAGCACGATGTTTGACGTACACCTGATAATCCCTCATTCAACGTTAGCCGGTGTTTTTTGAGAGCGCTCTCTCCGCCCTTCCTCTTACTTCCCTTGAACATTTCTTTGCTCATTTTCTCTGAGATCCCAAGGCTGATGTCTGCCACTGATAAAGCCTGATCCGCAGTAATTACGCAGGGTAAGGGAATTGGATCTGTCTCTGGTTCTAAACTGTGATTTCTACTTCACCTCGTCCCCCCCATGCTGCACATTTTTCAGGTGATGAGACTCATTACAATGCCTGATGCAGATCCCCTTTTGTCCGAAGCGGCCTTGTAATCACCCAGAACGCTCTTGCATTTCATTTCAACTTCCATTCATGCATCGGACTGCATTTCATCAGTGCTAACTAGTCAGGTTCTCCTCGACAACAACTGAGGTAAGCAGAGAAGTAACACACCTCGCTATCGGCTCTCTGAGGCTGCACTTTGGCACAGTGGTGCTCTGAGCTGAAGAGCTAAGATGTCCAACATACTCACAATGTTAATGGTGATGCATTATAAAGCTGGTGTAGTGCTCAGCATGTTCACTATCCTAATTCAGCTGAGGCTGATGGGAATGTTGTTAGTTCTGCAGGCACGTGGCTATGTGTTAGGGGGAAAAATTTTTCTAAATTTGAGCAAATAGTTCCCCACATGGGACGTTAGAGGATTGCTGAAGTTATTAGGATTTCTTGTCAGAGGAACATCAATGTCTCTACCAAATGTTATAAAGGGTGTCACTAAACAAAGATCCCTAGTCAGTAGACCTTATCTGTTGAGGACTACAGTATAGACGTTTGTACACAAAGCGAAAAACAGGACTGAAATGCAATGTCTTTATTTGACAAAGCAGGTTTGGTACACTGGAGATCCATCAGGATATGCCGCCATCTTGGATTACGACCGTCACTATGTTGTTGGTTACCATATTTGGAATGTGATGGGGGTGACATAGAGACGCCGTATAAGGCTCTGGCCATTCCACCATGACTGAAAGAACAAAAGAAAAACAGTGGTTGTGTAACCCGCGTATGTCCACAGGACATTCAAATTATTATTGGGTCAAGGTCTAGGTTCGTAGGGAGAGGTTAGAAGATAAGAATCGACACATAAAGGGAGTGGAGCCACTGAATGGTTTGATTTCAACGACTATGTTGAAAAATAAAATCCTGCACATTGACTATGCTCTTATTCTAAATATTACCAACACAGTTCCATTGAAATAGTAAATGTATCCTTGAATTGTCTCAGTATTCCTTCAGTTTGTTCAAGAGTTCATTTCCAATATCCAGAATCAAAGAGGTAACCAGGGAACCTAAACAACCTAGCCAAGACGCTGCCAAAAGTTGTTAACTCCTGGCGAAAAGTTCTCTGAATCAGCTCTCTCCCGTCGCAGAAGTGCAGTCTCACAACACACACACTGTGTCTCACAACACACACACTGCGTCTTACAACACACACACTGCGTCTCACAACACACACACTGCGTCTCACAACACACACACTGCGTCTCACAACACACACACTGCGTCTCACAACACACTCTAACAGATTTAGCCGTTATTACTTGTCGGCTGAACTAATTTTTAAAACAATTAGCGCTCGCTCACTCTGACATTCTCTCACTCGGCAACATCAATTCCTCCTCCTGGTAGGAGGGTGGGACTTATTTTCCTTTAGCCAATCAGAAGTCTGCATTTCACAAAGAAACCAATGAGAAGCATATCTTGGCGAAACTGCTGTGATTGACACTTTGCTTGACAACCAGAACCACACTAGACTAGAATGACACTAAATACCCAAATGATCAGTCTGGTTACATCACAATTATAAAATTAAATAAATACAAATATTAGCGACTCAAATTATCTACCTGGTTACAGTTGCAAAACAAAAATGTTGTTGCAATTATTATTGTTAATTATGTTGGGAATTTGGATGGAATTACACAACTTCCTTTCAAGGAGAGAGATGGAGACACTACAGGTGGAAGAAGACTTGGAAAAAGAGAAATCCAGGTGCAAATCAGTAAAAGAGGTGCCTTTGACAGAAGGAAGCCAAGACTGATGAATGAAACTGCATAGGAGAAAAAGGGTTCATGTTACGGAGATGGGGACTGGCAGAGAAAGAAGACAGATCTTATTCTAATGGTATAACAGCCACATATACACACACACACACACACACACACACACACACACACACACACACACACACACACACACACAATATTCTCTGCAAACTTCATTTTTTCCCATAGACAGACTAAAATATAATGCAGAAACACATTTTTACGGAAATAATGTGTTTATTGAAAAAATTAAAAACATTTTTCAGACCATAATTGTAACCACAACACCAAACACACAACAGTGTGGAGGAACGTCCCACAACAAGCCTTATTTACACCAGCGACGAGTCTCCGGAGAGGAGAGGAGCCACTGAGATATCATTTGACATCCACTGCAGCACTGGATCCAAAGTCATTATAATTGGAAAGGCAGGAAAAAGTTTGTCAGAAAGCACACTCACGAGGGAGGTACTCGTACCCATTGTGTCAATCTTTAACCACGGTGACGCCGATACAAATTCGTCTTTGTATTGAAAGGTTCATTTGTACATGAATTATACATTAATTCCCCTTTTCCTAAGTCACAATGGCATTGACAGTGTGCCGCACTAAGTGACAAGTCATGCCGTAATTGGCATTCTAGCTATTGTTTATACAGTTTGATCCATTTGATAGAAGTGAAATTGTATGTTCCACACTTACTGTTTGGACAGACGTTCACCCTTTTCATAGCCATGGAGACAGTTGGCATTAGGAAGTCATACATTATGTTTAATAGGAGATTTAAGTTATTTGCAGTGAATGATAGTTGCAGAAAGCTGCAATTTCCACATCAGGGCAGCTACGAGGCCTCAGGGATTGTCTTAGGAGGTTCTCCGATGACAAATCAACTCACCATGGATAACATACTCCGTTTCTGCTTTTCTGACGGACCCAGTAGACCCTACTCCTTTCGAAGAAATGTCTGCCTTGAATTTGCGGGCACAGGAGAGATGGGAAAGAAAGGAAACATTGACTTTGATCTGCTCAGTTGAGCTGCTGTGATTTGGATGTTGATTAAACCGCTGCCAGATGACCTGGGCTTTCTGCTGGGTGACCGGTGCAGCGCTGCAGCTGTTGCTTTTATGCTAAACCCCTCCGTGGAGACGCCGTTGATTGTGGGATTAGCACACAGGTCTCTTGCCCTGTTCATTGCTTTTCACCTCAGCCGTGTTTCATGACAATCTAGACAACTCCGGACCTCAGATCTCTCCTTTAGACATCATTAAGGAATAGTCAATACAACAACCTAATCGTTGGGAATGTGCGCGCTCGTCGTCAATGTGGATCTTTCTGCAAAACATAGCAAATGTGAAGACATCCAACGGATGTGAGCATGTAAGTGCATCCTGCATGCGCTGCAGCCCTGGACGTGTAGACATTACCCAGAAGAGATTTATGTGAGAAAGGAAATGTCCGACTCAGTTGGACCGGATATTAAACCAACTTTACCCTGCCATCTCCCTAGTACAAATAATCTGTGTAATGACCAATTAGGCCCATGTGTGAAGAGAGTCGGCCATTGTCCGGAGAATTCTCAGCAAGCCAGTTGGTGTGTTGATGACATTTCTATCGCAGCAGCCGTAAAACAAACATTCTAGTGTAGGGGCTCATTTACACGACGACACCAATCGACATGTTCAACTGGAGGCCTAATGGGATTCAGGGAAGTCTGTCAATAAGGGCCGACGCGGAAATAGTCGGGCAAATTCAAGGAATGGCTGGAGACCAGATTGTTTATGACCAAACTACGAACTGGCTTTGTGACCACACTAAAATGTGGCATGTCTTGCTTTCTCTAGACATTATTTTGTTGCTGCCAGCTATCATTTTAGAGTCAGATCTGTGTGACTCTCCTCCTCCCTGTTCAATGCTCATCTTCATCACAAGCAATCTTCTCGGTTGATACGTCCAGTGAGCTCAACACAAGTCCTGTCATTGTTCAACGATGGCCTTTCAAATGATCCTTTGGAACAAACCATCCGGTATGGCCAGGTTAGACATGTCGTCATCACAAGGTCTAATTGTCAAAGACTGCTCAACATTCCTCTTGTGCACTACATCAATACATTTCTATCTAGTCTCTCCTGATTTAATTGATGTCATGGTAATCAGGTATTCCACAAAACTAAATGAGGCAGTCGCTAAATCCAATCATGGTGGAGAAAGAGCTTAGCTCACAATCTTGGTTTTTGATTTAGTTTTTGTGTCCTGTGTTCACTTTACTTCCTGCCTTTGTATGTTTTCCCGCCTTTGTAATTGTTTGCCCGCCCCTGATTGGATCCTCCTGTGTCTAATCATGTGCCCCTCCTCAGTGTATTTAAACCCTGTGTTCCCCTGTCTCTGTGTTTGTCTGTCTGCGATGTGCCCTGCTACTGTATGTTCCCTGATATGTTCCGTGCTATGTGCCCTGCTACTGTATGTTCCCTGATATGTTCCGTGCTATGTGCCCTGCTACTGTATGTTCCCTGCCATGTGCCCTGCTACTGTTTGTGCCCTGCTACTGTATGTGCCCTGCTACTGTATGTGCCCTGCTACTGTATGTTTCAGTTTTGTTTCTTTTGGACATTTCTTGTCGATAAAAGATTCCCCCTGCATCATCCCTCTGTTCCCCCGTATCTGCATGTGGGTCTGTCGTCTTTTCGTCCCCCCATGACAGTTCACTCATACTGAAGGTAACTAGCTTAGCAGAATGGTAGTAGCTGTTATAACAGCTTTTACCTCCAGTAATATCAAATAAGTCGGTGCAGTTAATTTAATTGAAATCACACATTTAAATTGTAAAATATATATATATATATATATATATATATATATATATATATATATATATATATATTTATATAAATGTCAGCGTAAATACTGAGAATAAACAGACAAACAGGCCCCCTAAACAAATTAGTGAAAATGGAGAAGGAAGCTGTAGGAACATAATTTGTCATCATATACTGCTTTGCTCCACCCACATTCCCTGAAGATGATCAAATGCGTAGGTATTATGCAGGTTCAGAGGCAGTCAAGTGTTTCATTAAGGCATTGCAGCGTTCTACTGTATTTGTGTACAGTTTGCCAGGCAGACAGAAAGTTACGTTCTCTGCCTTTGTAGTATGGGCTGAATAAGACCTGGGAGTCATGCTTATTTACTTAAAACTGTCTTCCTCTCCGAGGTACACTGCCATCCACATAAACAAAGACTTTTTGAGCCAATTCCGGAGTTGTGCGTACTTCCTCCAACTAAGTTTTACCAACAGATAACCTGGCCTTCCAAGTGTGTGAAGAGATAATGAATGACCTTGTGTAATGCAAATTGGTAACTGCTTTATTAAGCCTAGTCTAATTAAGATCCCCCTTCACACATTATTAAGGGAAGCCAATAAACAAATGCGGGGTATAAGAGATTTGGCACGGGAGCATAGTCATAAACACGTCTTTAATTTCACAGCAACACCGCAGTGTTGATTGCCGCCATGCTGCTGGCCATATGTCCTTGAAGATAGACAGTAACTGAATCATTGTGTACTTATTGCTTTTAATTCCGCACATAAAGTGAGATATATAAAGAGATATACGAGTGGTTTCACGGAGGCAATAAGCTTATGAACAGAAGTAGTCCAAGGAAAAGGTTGTAATATTGATCATAACCTAAGTACAGGGAAGCTGAGATCCCTCATAAAAAACGAAGAAAAAAACAACTGTAGACTAGTGTCATAAAAAAATGAAGAGATGCACGGTTGCTTTTTTACTCTTCTCCCAATACCCACCCTAGGGCCCCCCCTTCTCCCACCTGAACTTCGGAAGAGGGCCTCCCCCATGATGCCTCCAGATTGCACTTGTAACAATGTGACTGGGCCCCGATGCAGGGATCCACATTTTCATATCTGAGGCCAATGATAGATGAGGCAATCTGAACAAGTTGTGCTGAGAGATACATCAGGAGGCAGACAGGCCCAGATAAAGGAAAGAGACGACTGAGCCCCCATTGTCACCCGTCCACCGCTCCACGGATATATAGTGGCTCCCCCGGGACCAATAACTCACATACATATTCAAAAGGTACAACTGCAGTGTGCAACCCGGGGACAGATGCTAAAGCAGCTAAACCAGAAAGCCGGCGAGGATTCAGTTTGCTCTGCTTCCCTGGACCAGCCTCCCAACACGGGACTGCAGGCGTAATGACTCGGCCTCCCTAGGCTCACAGCTGACTGAGTTATGGCTTGTTTGTGGTTTCATGGTGATTTGTCCACTGTGTTGCAAAACATGCAGTTTTATGAGAAAGTTGACACTGTCATCAACTTCCATCCTCTAGTGCAATTTTACATCCTGAATGCTCGTGATGAATATGAATAATTTATAGCCCAAAGAGACTGTCATTTAATGAAGCTTTTGGTGATTTGACCTAACACATTAATCAATGTTTCATCTAATTTATTAAACACACTGCAGGGTCAAATCCTTTTTCACCCATTTATCTTTGTCAGAAAGTGCTGAGAAAAAAAAGGAAACAGTTGAGACCATTTACGTTGCTTCAGCTAGGATGCAAATTAAAGGCACAGCGAAGCAAAACAATATTAATTTACGTAAAACAAGACCAGGCAAGCTCAGTGCAACTGACTTAGTCCCGTCCCTCCTGATAGTCACTTACATGTGGGTCAACATTTCCAGAATGCTAAATATTGTTTTTTGACCTAAAACACAACAAAAGTGTGGTTTTGAATCTGAATTGGAGTCTTCTTTATCAAGTCACAAGATGAAGCTGAGGGGTCACTTTTGGTCATGAGGGGTAACAATTAAATATCACTTGGTTTAAGGGAAAAGGAAAGTTAGACAAAACATTCGGGCACCACTGTTTAGTATCGGATGTATTGCTCTACATTTAATACAACAAATGCAATGTAACCTTACATATATATGCAAAATAACCATAGCTGCCCATCTGTTCTTGGCGGAACAGATGTTATATATATATATATATATATATATATATATATATATATATATATATATATATATATATATATATATATATATATATATATATATAAATATATTTATATAACAGATGGGCAGGTATGGTTATTTTTGGCTCAGTGGCCAATATTGGAACTGCATGTCATGTCAAACGTAGGCACCGTCGAACATTATTGATGTTAATATAGTGCTGCAGTGAAATTTTAAGCAGATGAACAATTCTCGAGATATGCCAAAGGACATACACACATAGCTACAGATAGATATTCCTTGCTTTATATAAGGAAAACACATTTGTATAGGCAATATAAATAGCCTCATAGTGTCTGTATGTAGTCAATAACTGACTGTCAAATCACATAAAGAAAGTTTAATGAAATAATATACCCAATAGCATAATCTAATAACAAATAAATGTTCTCTTGTTTGTCAAGTAATAAGTGCTGGATTAAACTTTTGAAAAATGTGACACGGACAATAAAACTTAGTTTCATAAAAGATAGTACGTGCTCTGCAGCTTTAAAAAAAACTGTATTCAGTGTGAAGTGATGTCAATAAAAAATATGCCTTGATATCCCAATTATTCTCAAAAGAAAAAAGTGTGCAGGGATATTATCTGTTGTTATTAAAACCACTTGTAGCAGCTCTGTTCTGCTCTCCGTTAACATCTTCATTGGGCGCTAGATTGTTTATTGTATGTGTTCAATTTCGGATGCGAGCGTTTGCTCAAAGGAGGTGTGCTTTGTCTCGTAGTGGCGCTTCACATTGCTGCTTTTAACAATCATCAAGGTCTCTGAACATGTGAGACGTACTGGTTTTGAACTGCCCGTGGGAAGAATGAACATTCTTGGTGAAAGGCTCTGGTCTCGCTGTCCACCTTTCTCCTTTTATGTGAAAGAACTTCTCTGACTCACGTTCTTCTCCGACTATTCGGTCTCTCGGCCCGTCTCTCCCGTGTGGTTACAGCTCACTGGAGATGCGACGCTGATCAGAATACTCATATTTGATTGGCTGAGTAGCATCACATGAGATGGTTTACATCGCATGTAATCGGTGTGTTTCCTGGACCGCTGAACGAGTGCCGGTAAGGCGAGAAAAGGTGCGCAGATCAGAATAGTAACGCTTCGTTAAACTGTAATAATTCTTAATTATTTATTGGTTATAGGTCCCATTAATGAGCCCTGGTGCAGTATAAAGAGGGAGAGAGTCCACACAGGGCGGTTGGGCTGAACAAACTCAGGAGCTTCTTCCAGAAGACAGCCGTTTGTGTCCCAAACAAAACAAAATGTTACCTTTGACATTTTGCCACGTCAGTCATTAGTCACATGAGTCAATAGTCATGTGACTAGCTTCATCACTCACTAGTCATGTGACTAGCTTCATCACTCACTAGTCATGTGACTAGCTTCATCACTCACTAGTCATGTGACTAGCTTCATCACTCAATAGTCATGTGACTAGCTTCATCACTCACTAGTCATGTGACTAGCTTCATCACTCACTAGTCATGTGACTAGCTTCATCACTCACTAGTCATGTGACTAGCTTCATCACTCACTAGTCATGTGACTAGCTTCATCACTCACTACTCATGTGAGTCGAGGAGCACTTGGCCCGCTGTGAGCGGGAACGTGCTCTGAAAGGCCTCTCTCTGAACTAGCACTGCACTAGTAAAGATATATTTTACAACAACAACAACAACAAAGCATAATCCTGAGCAACACAAACATGCATGATGTGTTCTCTGAAGTCATATTTCCAACTTTCAAGTCCAATAATCAACAACACCAGCAGCCATATCAAGCTAGTGTTGTCATGTCCCTGTGTGTGTGGGCAGTCAGCCATGCTCAGCCAGACACACACTGCTGCTCGTGCATTATGGGTACCTGAATAGGAAATACGAGACAGAAGCTTAATGTTTGTAACTGCTCGTTAGATTGTGAACAATCTTTGGTGCCTGCAGCTTCATTTGCCCGTGCCTCTTATTTCTCTTTCTCCACCGTCTCAATATATTTTCTGCACAGTTGGATATAGTGGGGGAAAAAAAACAAGTCAAAGGTAGCATATGGTCATTATGATTTATTAAGTCATAGTAGGTATACAGTTGCATGCATAAGGTAGACAATTACTCATTTCCAGAGGGACTCACTGCAGTGTCGACAGAATATATAAGGACAATTTTCATGTGTTATTGCCTACAGTTCACAGTGTGCCTCATGTGCATGTGCACTTCAACAATGGGGTGTAAGTCATTACAGTGCATTCTGTGTTCGTAACCAGCAGGCTTGGCAGTCTAAAAAAGTCACTAATTACTCCACCTTCATGTTCATGAACAAACACCAAATCTGCAGCTTGAGGTGGTAAACAATATGGTTGCAGGAACACTGCTTCAGTAATTGTGGGCTTATTTTGAAAACAAAAAGATGTCATTTTCTCCAGACCATCCTAAAAGTCGGGACCCAAACTAAATTTCCTGGTGCATAAAACATTTGGGAACTGCCCAGTTAACTCATTTTAGCAAGTTCACTGATAAATTCTTTAAACGTGCTCTTAAGATTGAAATGTACTGTGGGAGACTCCCAAGAGCACCAGCACATGCTCGGATGGCAGCGGACGGCTTTTCAAATCAATACACACTTTAAACTGCATTACCATGCAATGATAATGTAACTTTGACAAAAATGATGTTGACTGTGATGGACTACCTGTCTGAAACAAGTGTGCAAGTTGAAGGTCATACAAGACTGACAAAGCACATGCACAGACAGTTTGAGACCGCCCACTCCGTTGTATGTATAAACACAATGAGTGACAGAATAATAACACAAATTCAGGTTTTAGTAACAAATTGGCCCACTTGTGTATGTCTGGGTAGACCCAGGGGACGCTGTGTGGGGCGACTGACCTTCCTGGCCGTTGGTCCATGTTCCAACAAAGCGTTTCAGAAGTGTCCTCTTGGATGCCCTCATGGTGAATAAAACATGATAAAGTGCCCTCTAGGCAGATTTCTGAGTGAAACTGGTGATTTGATTAGATAGATCAGATTTAATTGGATAATCCACTTTAAAAAAATACATTTTTAGGGAATATTGATGCCATGTAGTAACACAATAATATTGCCCCCGTTTGTTTCAGGACGCTGGTGGTGGGGAAGAGATGACAGAGTTGGCTGAATATGTGGCTCAGTGGGAGAAATAAAAGTTATGATTGTAACCATCGCGCTATAAACACTACTACTTTATGGATAATAAATAAAGTGTGTCAGACCAGGTGCAAAACAAACAATATGCACTCTTCTTACCAGTCACAGTCAGATGTCTGAGAGGATGTATTTCATGCCTTTAGGTTTTAGAAAGTCCTCTTTAGATGGTATATTGTATGGATGGTTTGCAAAGAAAGTCTGTTTCATAGATGGAGAACAAAACACTGGAAATAGTTCAACCAGACTGACAACTGGAAGGGCAGAAAGAGAGAAAGATCCCTTTTAGCAAAAGTTTAATAAGGTGAAAGAAACTGGAAACTCACTTTGAAAATGTATGCATATTTAAATAGGAACATTCCGGTTTCAGAGTCAAGTGCTCAATAATGCCTCCAACAAGCTGGGAAATGAACAGGAAACTCACATTGACATCCCTGGACTGAAAAACTGCAGTATAATAAAACATATTTTGAGAGGATAAGTGTGCAGTATGAAGAGACGTGTGGAGAAACCGCTTCCATAAACAAGGCACGGTGGGTCACTGAGCGGTTACTATGAAGCGATGACTATGAAGGAGCTCTTGACATCTTTTCGGTGTACAAATGTGGCTTCCTCAAAGTAACTTGCCGTGCCGTATCTTTCAAACCCTTGTAGATGAACAAGCTGTCCCTGACCTGTCAGTGATCAGTCTGGATGTTGTTAACCGGCACCTTGTTGTCCATTAATTCCTTTAACATAAGCCGTGTTGGAGTGTGGATGTGTCTGCTAAATGGCTCCAGACGTGCTGTCTTGACAGACAACGACTGACGGCAAAGAAAAAGCCATCAAATTAGAAAATGAAAAAGCCACCAACCTCAAACTCTTTGGTTCTTCCCCAGTACCTTTTATAGTAATTACAAAATACACAACTGAGTTTCAGCCATCAACGATTTTTCTGCCAGTGCTATCATGGAATGATATTCTAATTTTATGCTCCAGTGCCCTGAAAGACAGCAACAAATAAAAGAAAAAGCTTATCATATTCTCCATACGATTATGATATTGTTTTGAGTGGACACTTAAATCACTGTGAGGGAAAATAACAGTAATAATTGCATTATATTTAAACAAAAGCATGTTGCATTATGACAGCATAATTATTATGTCAGAGAGGTTTATTTACAATGATACACGATAAGTGGACGACATAATGCAGCATGCATGCTTTAAAGGAGCAGGCACGGTTACAGTGGTGTCTATTTGGTTTCTGGAGTTGTAATGACAGTTTCAAAATAAAGCAGAAAATATCAGAGAGCTGCCCTGTGCAGGACCTCAGCTATTAGACTGTGATGTTATCTAGCGCTGCACTTAACTGACTTATCCCTTTAAAACACAGCTTTATAGTTTTTGTTTTATATATATCAAAGTTAAAACTTCTTTCTTAGTAGGTTCAGTTAAAGTTATTAAAACCACACTGGCCCCAAAACTCTTCAAAGTGTTAGCAAATTCTGTATTACTTTTAAAAGCCATGAAGACTTTCTTTCTTCTTTGATTGGACTCCTGTGGTGTAAAACGTGCCTCGAGTGCCAGACATGTCTTGCTTCATCTGCTGTGTCTTTCCCTGTGTAGCTCCATTTAGCAGAGCTCAAACAGACGCCGCAGTTAGCCTGGACTCGTTGTTTTGGGCGGCCTGCGGATTGGAAACGATTGTATGTGCCGGTCAGTCGTCCAGTGGACTCAGACGCAGCACAGCGGAGATCGCTACGCCGTGGCGGTCCCTGTCCCTAATCACTGCAGGTGTGCTTTTGTCAGCAGATTACATGATGCGGAGCACCTGGACCGGGACGGGGAACGGCATAAAAGCCCTGCGCTAGTGTTGCTCGGCACGCGGGTTTGGTAGAGTGGTCCCAGACCGTGGTTTCCTTTGGTTTCACTGACAACATCTACACAGCATTATGCCACGTTCACACCAAAACAGTTGCGAAATATTCGTCGGTAGATAGTAAAGTCAATGCACAGACGCGAATGATTGCGAAAAAGCACATTTTTCGTCGGGCGGCGCGAATAAGGCGCTTAGGCCTTTTTTGCTTTTCCACTGGCGAAAAATTCGCGAAGAAGCTCAGCCCGCCGTCACCGCCGTCCTGCTGTCGCTGAATCAAACTGCTGCTGGTCCGCTGAAGGAGCGCTGGAAGCGGCTTCATTCAATTCTTCATTCTCGTCCTGGAGGAGTCGGAGCTGTGTGCGACTACGGATAATATTATGAACCCAGACACGGGGGCGGTTGATGTTCCGACGTGTGTGGGACTTCCTCAACAAGTATGAAGCAGAACTAGTGGTTATTTCAATGGTGAATGGCGGCAATAGTAACTGTTTTCACGGCGTAAAGCCACGGAGATACCATTAGAAATGGTTGTTTTTCCTTCCATGGTGGATAGTGGAAATGAAAACTGTTTTACGGAGAAAGCTCCGCCCCCTTTCCACTGCGAATGGTTGCGAAAAAGCGGATTAACCACATAAAGTTGAGCGACTAAAGACATTAATGATGTTCCTGACTGCCATGCTCCATACAGTTAACTATTTCTTCATGTAAGTTAAATAAACATCTTACGTTATCCTCAACTGTTGTCTTTGCCGTATTTGTCATGGCCCAAGAGTCGGGTTATGACAGCATCGTGTGAGCACACTGACCGGCTAGCTGGTGCAGGTGTGCCTTTCCCTGTTATTGACACAGCTACTGGCGGTGGAGGACATCCACCCGGCCCGATGTTTGAGCGAGGACTCAAACACCTCGAGTGAACCGACTCACCCAGCACAGCACCTCTTCAAGGTCAGCTCATGCTCACATCACAGCACTGAACAGCAGCTTCCTTCCCTGAGCTGTCACTGTGTTGAACATGGCCTGAAAGCACATTTCCACCCATAGGTACAGACATATTTACATATACCCCAATGACAGAACTCTCCATCGCACAAAATGTCCACATGCCACATTTGTTTTCTCTATTCTTACACTGCCACGATGTCAGTTTGCATCCTGTGTTGCTGCTAGATTGTATGCTGCTATTGTTTATTGTTTATTGGCACACTAGATAGAACTTTGAGTAAGTTCTCACTCTGACTTTCTTAAATGTCAGTGAGGGCCATCGTAGTTTCTTTGTGTTGTTGTACAGGAGTTTAATGACAGACTAGTGAAGTTACCTACTGAAGGCCGGAGAGTAAATATGAAGCTACAGCCAGCCGGGGGTTATATTAGAGGTAAGTATGAGGAAATGGAGAAGCAGCTAGCCTGATTAAAACGATACAGAAATAAAAAGCTGCCTTCCAGAACGTTAGAGGCCATCTGAGAGTCCAGGAAGCTACAAATGGTCACCTGCACATTTTGGTTTGCTATGGAGTAAAACAAAATAAGATGCGAGGGTTCATGTAGTGAGCCGTTTAAGTGATTGTAGCTTTTGTTTCCTTTTGGACAGAGCAGCTTATCATTTCCCCTGTGTCATTATGCTAACCTAAGCTAACCATTTACTGGCTTTAGCTTCGAAATTAACAGCGATTATAATGACTATGTAGACTGTAATATTGACATTCCCAAAATGTCAAACTACTCTATCATGCCTCTGAGCTTTAACCTCACATTAATTGTCCTTACCTGAAAGGTATGGTTCAAAAAGTAATAATAATAATAATAAATAATAAAGTGTGACAGGACAGTCAATCACATCTGCTGTCCATTATATGTTTTTCATCAATTTAAATGAACATTTAAAATGTTCTTACCATTCAAAAGTTGGAAATCCGTTATATTGATGGTTTTCTCTTTTCTTTCAAACATCGCTCCTATAAAACCAGTAGAATCCTGTTGGGCAGGTGGAACCATAATGGTGGCTCGTCCCATCAGGGTGTGAATGGGTGAATGAGGTCATGTAGTGTTAAAGCGCTTTGATTGGTCGGAAGACTAGAAAAGCGCTTTACAAGTACAGGTCCATTTAATAATGTCAGCTTGTTTAAGGCGTTATTATGCACCTGACTCTGAAACAGGTTCCTGTTTAACTGTTTTGTTCTCCATTTACAGAAACATTCTTTAATAATAATAAAAAATAAAATGTCAATTCGCAAAGAGGACTTAAAAACCTAAAAGAATGAACGACTATTGAAATGATGGAGTAGTCCTCTCTGCCATCTGACTGGACCGATCAAGCTTTTTGTAGCAGGCGCTTCCAGACTGTTGAACGTCCGTGTCCATTGTGCACAGCTTTGCAAAGGCCCCCACACACACTGAACATTCTGCAGTTTCCACTCCGGTTGGAGTGATACATTAGTGGACACATTAGTATGGACCCTTACTATTGCCATGAAGCACACAGAGGAGGTGGACCAGCTCAAAGTCACATTACGGATTCCCCTCATTAAAAGTATTTCAGTCACAAAGGAAGAGATGGAGATGGAGAGCAGCCGACACTTACAGAGGGGTTTTGAAGCTCTAAGACAAAATCAGATGTGCAGGGTTAAAAAAGAAAAAGCTGTCTTTCCAAATATGTTTATGCATTCACTGTGCATTGGAATCATTTTAATATCTGTTATGAATTCAAACAATTTTACAAAGAGTTACATTTTTCATAAAGATTTAGTTGGACAATATTTAAATGATTTCCCACAGTGCAACACTAAGGCATTTTCTGTCTATAATTATTACAGTACAGTTTTCTCTTTTTCCCACTCAAACTATTTTGACAAAAGCTCTCATATGAATCTGTTTTCACTTGTCGACCCGGCCGCCTAGTCAGTGATATTTACTGTAGTGATCCATAAGTGAACCCACTAGAACCTTTGAGACAATGTAGCGTCACACTTTGGTATTCATGGTTTGATATTTTAGCAGTCAGTTTAACATGTTTTTATTTTTATTTTGCATAATAAAAATCTATGGTAATGTGGTTATTCATATATATACACACACATGTATTGCATTTCCTACGATTTTGCTTCTTCCATCCATGAAACTGCAGTGCTCCAGATTGGGTCAACATTGGATTTAACATTTACACAAATTCAGAACAGATTCAATGAACACAAAATAAGTATTCCTCGAAGACTCTTAATTATAATTCAAATGTGTTCATTGTCTCTCTCTTTCACGGCAGCGTCCTGGAGCACAGCTCGGGTTCAAACGAGGGGGGAAAAAAAAGGCGCAGGGAGGAAACGGCACAGGGGGAGAGGTGTGGACCTTTAGCTCTGGTCTCCGAGAGCTGCCAACGCGAAAAGGCCTCGCTGTGAATTCCCCACTGAGATGGGCTCGGTCCACAGGGAACGCCAGCCAGTATCCCGCCTGCTCTCCTACCTGTGAACAGCTGCAGCGTCCATCTGCCAGCTCTTCATGGTGGCTACCTGAGGGAAGAACGCTCCGCCCTTCCATTTCAGGAGGCTCCTTTGTTATGACAGAGAGGAATTATTTCAGGGTTGGATTAAATCAGTAGGTCTCCTTCCCTGCTTGTCTCTAAATATGTGTGCATGTCTTTTCTGGTGAAATAAACACTTCAAACACTGTCTTAATTAGGGTACGGTCATAATTCAAATATTTCCAAGTAATGGGGCATGTGAACAATTGAGTCAGATTGTTTTTCCAAGCGGTTTGTGTCGGTCAACAGATGCAGAGGACTGGGTTTCATGTTTACACACCAAGAGCAGCACAGAGGAGAGGCAAGAGTGTGTGTCGGCTTCTTCCTCCCACGAAGTAAGGCAGCGTGGGCTGAGTTCAATTAATGGATATTTAGGCCATTCATCTCTACAGTGTGATGTTTTTACTGTGCCATCACTGATCCACACTCTGGACCATTGGCCTCCTGTCTTCATCTCCAAAGGATGCCTGGCAATTTTTTTTATATTCTGATTATACAAAATCTGCCCATCCATTCATTGGGTTTGTTAAATATTTCCAACACGAGTAAAACAGGCCCTATGATGATACTGAACCAATGGTTCAGCCAGACATTACCGTAAAAATCGGGTTACGAGCCGCTACTACCTTCGGTCAGTGTCCCTGTTAGCTCCTCGCTGTAGCCAGCTGGGGCTCCTGCTTGCTACTTCCCCGCTAACTTCCGCTAGCACTCCGCTAGCTCCCAGACAACCACCGAAGGTAGCGGGACCAGGCCCGGCTCGACCCCCGACTTGGGCAGACCTGCGGGCAGTAGCAGCAGCAGCGGGGAGCTAGCAGCAGCGCTAGCTAGCGCTGCTCCTAGCTTGCTACAGCGAGGACACTGACCGGCCGTAGGAGCGGCTTGTAACCCGACTTTTACGGTAAAATATATGAGTAATGATATATGAGGTATTAATGTGGGAAATAATTGCAGTCATTCATGATTGACAGCAGATTTATTATTAGCCTATTATGATTATTGACTTGTGATCCCCTGATTTCTCTTCTCATGCCACCTTGAGGTCAATATTTTGTGATATATCTTTTACGCAGTGGATTGCCACAACATTTTGTACCAACAGTCATAATCATCCGAAAAGATGTTCCCTCTCAGGTCAATGCTTAGGTTTATGACGTTGTGTTCAGTGCTAATTAGCAACAGCTAACATGCTAACACGCTAATCCAAGATGGTGAACATGGTAAACACACCAGCTGACATCATGCTAGTTAGCATTGTCATTATGTTGGCATGCCGGTGTTAGCATTTAGCTCCCGCTGTATCAAATATAATATATATATATAAGAAAAATAAAACTTTTTGTGGCATCTAACCAGGTCTGAAGGCCAGCATGACAAGAGATGCTGACTCAGACTTCCCTCCCACCAGTTTATGGATTTTGTAGTTTGTAGATTCATAATTTATTTTTCTCTGCTGTTTTTGGTTTTGTTTAGTAATACTTCAGTATTAGTATTTATTTGATCATGACAAACATAGCAGCATATCAAAAGCAGTCCAAACTTCTGCAGTACATGTGGAGACACCCACACAGACACACACAAACTCACACTGAAGTTTCCAAATGATGTGATTCTAAACATCCCCTGTGTGTGGCTTTGTACCGCTTTCTCTCTGAATATCACTTGGCTGCTCCCCTCAGACGAAGAAAACACGACTCATGTCTTTGACTAGATTGCCATTCATCAGGGGTTGTGGAGACATTACTTACCTAAATGAGTCGCCGCTAATTGCAATGAATTACCCCTGTGTTTGATACATTAGTGCAGCCTCGGTGCACACAGACGGTTCTGCATTCTGTTATGCTGACCACCCCTGGGGGACCAAAGAACAAAGTTAAGTGTGTTTTTATTGCACTAGTGTAGCATTCACATTTGACAATTAGAGTCTGACACGCACACACACACACACACACACACACACACACACACACACACACACACACACACACACACACAATGTTGTTCTGCTTTTAGGCACCATGCAATATAATTGTAATAATTGCATAATAGATTTATTGAATTAATTTCTTACGTTTTTTGGAATGAATTGTTCAGTAATATATGCCATTTAGAGCTGTAATACAGCAAGGAACAATTAATAATGAAATGCATTATTATAATTACTATTATTATTATTAACTACTAGCTATCTAAAGCTTTAGTGGAGTAATATTTACCTGAGAACACAATTAAGTCATTCTGTAATCTGCGCTCATATGGATGTCACAGCTAAAAAGGTCATCCAGATATCCAGAGCGCGCTCTTCGGTTCCCAAAACCGGTTTTCAGAAATGTACAACGCTAACATGTTTTCTTGGTTGCAGCCGCAGGAGTCAATAGAACCAGAGAAGGATTCTTCACTAACTCCTCACACGTGAACACTGCCACCTGTGTTTGATGGAGCATCCAGCCTGTTGCTTGCAATGTAGCCAAGAATTACCCCCGGTGGTGGGCAGGTGTAATAACAGCCTGTGTGCAACTTCACACATTACCAGAGACAAGAAGTCATTCAAACCGAGCCGTGCTCCATGCCCTTGGATCCGCTGACCATCCGATCTTTCCAAACTCTGTGCTCACACTGGGCCGTCAGTAAATCCCGGGAACCCCATGGTAAACACAAAATGTGGGCTTTATTATATAACACAAACATTTAAAAAGGTGTTGTTGACGTATGTCCATAGAAGCATCACCTTGTGATGTATTTGCCTTCCATCCATCCTTCACCAAGAGGTCCGGTGCAGCTTCTGTTTCAGTGCTGCAGCCGCATCCGCCTCTCGCTCCATCTCACCCTCGCTCGTGAACAAGACCCCGAGATACTTGAACTTCCAAAAATGTAGAATAATAGAGGCCCATTACTCTTCCTATTGAATAACACATGTCTAAGATCCCTCTTTAATATCTGAGTGACTCACTTGCTTGGAGCGGGCAGCATCTTGGGAGAGTTCAACCGTATATGAAACTGCACCGCAATGTTCTGCATTCTTCACTTGTCATTTTATTGCCCGACATATTCCTTCCCAAAACAACAATTTAATAAGAGCGCTTTGTGTCAGTGCCTGTGACGGGTGTCCTTGCTGCTGAATGTGAGCAATGAAAGTATATTGCATTGTGTTGCAGTTCATTGTTATGTGCACATTACCACGATGAATACTTTTATTGGACTTTTTGGAAGAAGTGGGAGGTACATCTGTTTTGGTCAGTGTGTCATCTTAGTCATGATCCTCATGTTTGAAATGATATGTGTTGAAGGGTTTTAATAACTTAGTTTGTCACATTTAGACTTGCACAGTGTAAAAATAAATTGTTTATGTGTACATTACAATGCATGAAATACGATAATTAATAAGGGATATTATTATGAAGGATTTGTAATTGTATGCATATTAAGGTCACTGTTTTTATTAATGTGTGAATGGAAATTAGAAATATTGCACGCTTTAAGGAATTGTAGTTCTCTCGTTCGCCTGAGGTGGCGGAGCTGAACATTGACTTTTGAGATGATAGAATCTACCCTTTTCTAAAGAAGAAGAAGAATAGCTCCGCCCCTGAAGCTGCGGGCCAATGAACGAGTAAAGCGACACCCCAGGTCTTAAAACAGGACTTTTAACCAATAGGAAGGGCTCTAAGCTCCGCGACTGTGTAGAAAACTAACTTGCATGGGCGCGAGCGGCCTCTTCTTTCCGGTGACGCGAGCGAAACGAACGTGGTCGGTAGAGTTCGCTGAGGAAGGAGGGACCTCGATCGGGATTGCATAAGCTGTTCTGTCATCATTCTTTTATTAAATAATTATTAGTACAACTCTTTTTGGACTCCGGACCTTATTCCCCACTCCACCTCCCAGGATTTTTGAGCACATTTCTTCAGTGTTTATTAGGGTTTGATGTGTGGAAACCAAAAGGCCAGAGGGGATGACTTTCTGAATATAATAAATGTGCTTACATTGTTGTGCTTGATTGGGAAGCTTCCTCTCTTGTCCAAATAAGACTTTGCTCAAGGGAAGGACAAGCATATAAATAAATGAGAACATAAAGACATTTAAATAAGACTTGTAAGCACAACGTGGCCCACAAGGTAGCGAGTCCGCCCAGTGGAGATGACTCACACACCAACAGCAGGGTCTCATTGATTGTTAATCGTTTAATGCCACAAACAGAAGGGGGTTGGTTGTGAACAACAACATGATGGATAATGAAACTATGACCGCCTCACCGGGGGAAGGAAGGCTACCTCCTGTCCCACCTGCAGCACAAGCTGAGACGCAGGAGGACTCCACCGGGGAGAAGAGTCCCCGCCATCGGACAGATCGCAGTTAATCTCATTAACAAAACCAAATTATTTAGAAGGAAAAGGGCAGCTCGTTTCAGACGACCTTCTCTGCTATTTATTCAACTGGAGAATTGCGTGTTTTAATGCGTTAAACAGGTTTGTGTAAAAGTGTTGTGGGTCCAAGTTTTACCGGAACATTTCCTCAAATGTATTATATATCAGACAAATGTGCATAATGTGCTATGTTGGTGTTCACTACAAAGTCGGTAGTTTAGATAATATGCAATACAGATCGGTCTCATCTTACTGCTCATGAATAGACAAACAAATGGATAACTGATGGGTCGATGCAAACGGTTTCTTAAATGAACCACGGTGCATGAAATAGTAATTATATTCAGGGGTATTGGATCGTTATTGAGGGCAGCAAAGGAAAATTACGTTTGCCATGAATGACATTTGTCATGAATGCATCAGATGGCAATGTTACTGTCGAAAAATCACAACTAGCGAGCGAAGTGATCTGACGTGAGCTCCATGACCTGCAAAGCAAGAAGCTTGACATGGGAGGGGCTTAGTGACCGGCAGGTCATGGACCACTGACATTGACCGTGTGCAAAGTGTGTCAGTTACATTTATATCCAAATTAAAAACTTTACATCTATTTCTCATTCATAAAAAGCGCGATGTTGTGACACAAATAAATCACCAGTGCAAAGGTTTGCGAAATGCTGATCCATGACGGGCACAGACTGCTGTGTAACGCGACACCGTCAGTAATAACTTTACAACAAATATTAACTGAAAGGCTCCGACAACGTGGCCTCAATACTGTTGGGTTTCTTTTCAGTGCATTTATTGTTTTACTGAATGTTCTTCATAGGCTGGGTATTGTTTTCTTCTTCTAAAGAACAGTTTATGTTACTGCCAGATATTCTAAAACAACAGATGGCATTGTTATGGCTAAAATACAATATAAATACAATGCAAGCCAAATTACCGTGTATCACTATTATGATTGTCTTTTTTTTTCTTCACCCTAAAGTAAATTAACTGTATTTTTTAGATGACATGATGTGAAAATATTTCTGATATTTCTTGATATTGTCACAGACAAAGGGTGACAATAAACATGTTTTCATTATGTTTAAAAAAAAACAAAATGACAGCATGTTCACGTTTTGTGTTGGTCCCCAACCCCGAGCTGCAGAGCGGACCAGGCTGAACGATGAGGGGTCAGAGTCATCCTTCAGTAACTCCACCAGCTCCTGTCCTGCCTCCTCAGTGGAGACCAGGCAGCTGTACAGCCGCTGAAACATTCCTCTAATTTACGTCTGCCAGCAGCAGGAAATTGAAGTCAAAGGTTCACTGCATCTTGTGCCACAAAAAAATGATCTGCGAAGGATCGGTGTGTAAAGGAGACAGGGCAAATTAACCTGGACACTTATAAATGGGACACAAAGGGCTGCGAGTGGGTTTAAGAATTCATGAAACACAGTGAAGTGGGCGATACAGTGATACAGTGGAACCCAGTGATTTCTCAAGTGGTGCATTCATACGTTTCTATACGTGTACTTGTTGTGACATTATCAGCTGTCAACCTTTCCTTTCTTATTCACCACAGGTTTACTGACTTGCTCTGATTATCTGAAATGGCACCTGTTCACCGGAAAGTAATCAAAGGAAATGGTATGGTGCCAATGGTCTCCTCAGCATTTACGAACAGTCAAGTTACGCATGTGACATGTGAAACCCAAGGAGAGTTGTATCTGTAAATCTGGGTCTATTTATGTATAATTCACTACTCATATATCACAAGCTGAACATCAACATTTCACTATTTGTATAGATTCTTTTGAGACTGTTTAACGTGTCACAGTCTCACAAGGAAAATCAGTGCAATAGGATTTATAATTTGTTTTAGAAAACAGATTCAAATTTGTTGGACACCCTGATTTTTGTAACACCAGCTAAGACGTACTTATTTGGTCTCTTGCAGCGACTTTCTGCGACTATTATAACAAACCTGATGAGTGTGAATGGCACTGCAAGCCTTGTGGAGTTGACAGCATGAATCCGTCAGGAAACTGTTCAGCCTCATCACTGCCCTGAAAGGTACATTAGATCTTTTGGCACGTTGACTTCTTGACTAGAGGTTTCAGTCTGTCCAGACTAAAATATTAATATTGTTCAGAAATGTTTTGATCCAGTGTTTACACACACCAGAGCCACCATACTCAGTACTGCTCTTTTGGCATTTTTGTGGTCCATTCTTTTTCTTCCTGATTTTTATTTCTGATGGATATTTTTATTATTACAATTTTTTCCTTTGTGAGTTAGACAAACAAGTCAGGGATTGTAGGCTGCATTTGCTTAACTTTTCATTTATTTGGCTCAGTTTGTTTTGTAGCTATGAATCTGTCTTGAAGCTGTGTAAATACGCATTAAGTGACTTTTTCCTGTATCAGAAGTTTCCCCTTAAAGCCACTGATCCAAACTAAAGTAAATGTAGGTGATGGTGATCCCTGATGATTTTAAATCGTTTTAAATAAACACCTAGTGTCCAATGTTCAGCTAACTCATGAGGCAGACAGGAAATCATTATATAATAATAATAAAATATGTCTCCGGATGTCTGCATACAAATGTGCCATGGAGGAAAATAACACTTAACAATTACTGCTTCAAAATAAGCATGGCATCCTAAGAATAGGAGCTGTGTGTCTGAAATCCTGCACAGTCTTTGGTTTGATGGGGTTGCTGATGCTCAGGAGGAAGAGGAGTTGGACATTGAGTCCGTCAGTGACCCATCAGTTTGAGAGTGTGTGTTTGTGTATATACTGTTTACGCGAATGAGTGCTTGGGGTAAAGGCATATATTTGTTAATTATACTGAGGTTAATCCGTTTCCTATAATGGTGTTGCAGGCTGCTAACCCAGCCCTACTTCGATGAGGACAACATGAACTGCGTCGCCTGGAACCAGTGTGGCTGCCATGATGGCAAAGGCACCCATTACAGCATCGGAAACAAGGTTCCATCGAACAACTGTTACACTTGGTATGTCTCATACTGAGGATTCATTGTCACTGATATAGATACAGCATATGGACATCTATGATACATATTTAATTTTTTGAGTGATTACATCCTTGCGGAGTTTACATGTTCCCCTCCTCTCAGTGTGGCTTTTCTGCGGGGTTTTCTACAGTCTGTATAAATGGGACACAAAGGGCTGCGAGTGCGTTTCAAGAATTCATGAAACACAGTGAAGTGGGCGATACAGTGGAACCCAGTGATTTCTCAAGTGGTGCATTCATACGTTTCTATACGTGTACTTGTTGTGACATTATCAGCTGTCAACCTTTCCTTTCTTATTCACCACAGGTTTACTGACTTGCTTTAATTATCTGAAATGGCACCTGTTCACCGGAAAGTAATCAAAGGAAATGGTATGGTGCCAATGGTCTCCTCAGCATTTACGAACAGTCAAGTTACGCATGTGACATGTGAAACCCAAGGAGAGTTGTATCTGTAAATCTGGGTCTATTTATGTATAATTCACTACTCATATATTACAATCAACGTATCACTATTTTTCAAAGCAAATCTTTTTGTAAATCTCCGCCTTATTTGTATAGATTCTTTTGAGACTCTTTAACGTGTTTCATACCAAATCTACAAATTAACCTTTTAAAACCCTTTTTTCAAGTAGTCGTATGAACCCCAAATGAGTTATAATACTTGTGTTATTTTATATGATATAGTATACATAGATATAATATGTATTGTAGCAATGCAAATGAAGTTAAACAACCAAGTGGTTGCGGAGATAATTAAGGAAACGTTTAAAAAAACTGTTCTTTTTTTTTGTCCGAGAATAGGCGCGGGGGGCTTGGTGCTTATAAGGGTTTAAGAACTATATCTATAACTGGAGATGTACATATAAAGATGTACAAATACAAATCAGTCTTTATTTATCTCCCGGGAAAATGATGTATGGCACAACCGAGTGCCGAGTGGTGCCGCCAACTCTTTTCCAATGAGAGTCGCTAGTATTATATACAAAAGTCGCTAAAAGCCCCCAAATGATGCCATAATGCCCATTTGCGTGTTAGTAACATGCATTCAACGTGCATTAATTTTCATAAAGCTCGACGGTTGGGTCGGTTGTAGCGAGGGACGGACTGGACTGCAATTACTCTGAGCAGCATCGGGAATTAATTACAATATTTTTGAATATATTTCCTGCAAGTCGCTAAATTCGTCACTGGTAGCACTCTGAGGACAACGGTCCGGTTGTCTTTGTGACAACAATAATACCACTCATTTGAATTATTAATCCATTCATTATTTTGTCTATGGGTTGCCTGCAATAATGAAAAATGCCCATCGCAGTGTCCTGGAGCCCAGTCATTATCTTGTTTTGTCCAATCAACAGTCCAAACCCCAACATGTTCAGTTTGGAATAATATAAAATATGAAAAACGTGTTAATCATTCACACGAGGTGCTGGTTGGTGGATCTCGTTATCGCCACTCGTGTTTCCTCCTGGTCCGTTGTGATATGCTAAATGGTTGCTGGCTTCAGATTCATGATGATTGTAAAAACTCACTCCAAGAAAGCAAATAAGTATTTTTCAAAATGTTCATAATTTACCGTGACTGTCAATATAATCAAAAAAAGGCTAAATGGGAAAATATTGCATGTCTACTTTGCAGATCAGTAACTTAACTTATCATTCACAGCTTTTTAACATTAATTAAATCATATAGTTATTGCCTCCAAATTCCAATATCAGCACTTCTTGTCAAACTGGATTAATAAAAGTATTAATGACAAATATGTGTTGACACCCCCTCTGTCTTGTGTGATTCTACATGCTGTGGCCTTTACCTGTCCTCATCATGCCTCCCCTTCTGCTCGGCCAGCGGCCTGAAGTGACTTGTAATCCTCGATCTCTGAGGCTCAGTGAACTACCGCTCACCTAAAAATAGCCGACTTGATAACCGGGAGATTATCGGGACTTCTGACGATGTCAGCAGCGCGGCAGCAGCAACCGCAGCTGCTGCAGCTCGGGGATGGAGGCCAATCATGGAATGCAGAGAACTTCACAGCTTGAACACTTAGCGAAGGCCTCTTCCACTAAATGAAACCGTTAATGTAGAGCAGCCAGGGATACGGTGATGCTCTGGAAGGGAATCGTAAGGCAGCTCAAAACTGGAATACAATTCGACCCAGCGCTGCAGAGTTATGGGATGATTGACAGGTGATCGCCTTGTTTCGAATCAGAAGTATGAACCCTGGCTGGGTGAATTTGCAACAGTGCCGTGCTCGTATTGGATTCAAACTGGATAATGCAAGTGTAGCTCTGAAACAATGGGTTTCTATTCTATTGAGGCGTTTTTGTCCGGCTGAAAAATGCAGCTAAAGTGCATCAAGTGGTCCAGTTTGATTTGAAAGCTTGTTTTTGTGGCAGTATGGATGTTGGTAGTGAGGGACGGAGTGATCGTCTGATGAATAAGTGTTGCAGCTAGACCTGAATGCATTGTGCAATGGACCTGTGTGTGTGTGTGTGTGTGTGTGTGTGTGTGTGTGTGTGTGTGTGTGTGTGTGTGTGTGCGTGATATGCAATCTGTTCCGAGTAATCACCTGAGCACTTTCCTCGGCAATAGAATGATTAAGAATAATTGTGTCTGATGGCGACCACTTGAGATGTAGTCTCTAGATCCACTGGGCCAACCTGCTTTCTTTCTCTCCTTCTGCAATTTAAGAAACTTCATTTCATGCCTTTCCAAAATAGTAGACTCTTAACCCCCCTCCTCCTTACTGGCCCACATATTGCAGCTAAACAGTGTTTTAGTTAACACTACTAGAGATGGGAAGAATCCCAAATAACTTTAGGTTTTATTAAGTGACGTCACATGAACAACGTTCTGCATAACCGGCGCTACCGCACTCTTTCTCAAACCTTGACCACGCCAAACCTTTATGATTTGTGGGATGGACTGTAATGGCATTTTGTATAGATATTGAAGGTCCCCAGAGGATTCCGCTCAATTACTTTGGTACTTTACCTGACTCTGATGGCCATCATGCCATCATGAGATTAACCTTTTTTGGTTCAGAGCAAAGGTTCCCGAACCTTTCCAGAGCCGCCAGCAGGAGAATATTGTTTGGTTGGATTGCCGTAACATTTTTCCCTTAGTCTGCAGAGGAACATTTATCTTTGCTGACGTTCATCCTGCACCACCACCAGAGGATGTTTGCTGGTGTGGATGCGTCATTGGTGCAACTATGTTGCACCAATGACGCATCGATAGGAGATCAGCTCTTGACCCATGTTCCATTTAGTTTGAGGATATATAACCTTCCTTTTATTTTTATCAATAAGTATTTACACATGACACAACAAATAACTAATTTTCATGACTACATCAATTGGCATGTTTGTTCATGCTGTTATGACAAGATAATTGTAATGAGAAGATATTGAACACAAAGAAATTGTGTTTAAGATGAAGTTTTCTTTCAAGCTTTGAATGATCAAAGTTTCAGGTTTTACTAAGTAGAGTAAAGATTCTCAGAGTGTTCCTTTTCCTTTTGAACATGAAACTCTACCCTTGAAATTGGCTGAAAGAAAATTGTAGATTGCTCCTTCGCAATAAATAAATGTAAAATATTAGTGCTTGTGGCATGAACACAAACAGCAATATTCAGCTTGTTTTCTAATATTTCATAGAAATTCAACCTGTAAGGTTTTTTATTCTGTTTCTTACAACTGAAAGAAACAGAATAAAGAACATTGAAGGCCAAACAATTTTGCAGCTATATATTTTATACTGAAGAAAGTCTCAGTAAAGGGGAATAATAAAATACAATCATTAATTTTAATAGCATATTTCATACCAAGCATTTTAAAGTATGGGGTTATTTTGTGGCCACTGCTTTCCTGACAGGCCTCCTTATTGACAGAATACGTTCCATTGAGAAATGCTTGTGAACGGACACAATGAGAAGTGAAAGGAATCGAACCCTCGTACGGCGTGAGGCGGCTCACGGGAGGAAGTCCAGCATGTAAAGCAGCGGTTTCTGTGCAAAACTGTTTGCCCGTGACTGTCAGTCAGCGTGTTTGTGTTTAAAAGGCATCCGCCACGTCTCAATCGCACTCTGTTTGTGTTCATTCCTCAACAAGCAGCTCGACAGCGTCTTCTCTTCTTATTTCCCTCAGAGGGTCCTGCTTCTGCACGCTTGAAGAATCACCTTACGCTGTGAAAACAGTAACCTGAGTGAACTTGTCTGTCAGTCAGAAAAATATACTCTTAGGAGATATTACGCTTCTATACCTGGCTGCTCATTGACTTGGAGCTGTCAGTCTGGATCCAGCTGCCTCACATTTCATTCCAATTTATCACAGAGGCACTCACCCGTTCTCTCACATGGATTGACTGTTCTTCTCTTAACTGATGGAGACAAGGAGATGATTATATCTGTGTATTTACTGCAAGATTAAAACGATTTGCTTGATCAAATTAAATATGCATGTGATTTATCTGCAACCATGCACTCCTTTAATATGCTGCAGTGACAAAAGCTTGATTGAGGAATAGTTCATTATTAACCAGGCCCTCAGGAAGCAGTAGAACATGTAGTCTCTGGGCTCAGACCCAACATTTTAGGAATTGGTACCCGGGTGAGCGTGATCAAGGCGTGATTTGTATATTCTGTACATCCCTAGATTATGTTTTGATATGATAGACCTTGCTGACTGGCATCTTATTAGTGGTTATCACCTCTTGAAGTAATTGACTGCCGTTGCTCCAAACCGGGAAAATGCTTTTATTACATGCTCTCCCTGCTGTGTGTCTGGACTACTGGCCACCCAAAAATACTTGTATTAAGCTCCCAACTATGATCTAATTCACAGGGAATAATTCTGCTACCTTCAATAAATCTCCAGGCCAAATCATTGCAATTTATTTTCTAATTATAGGAACTTTCTCACATTTCTTTGTAAGCCAAACTATATTCTTTATCTTAAATGACAATTTTATTATTCATTTGAATACATATTAAATATGTTTTGTGTGTTGCATGCTACCTAACATTTGTTTGGTTTGAGATATGTGTGTCTACTTCAATCTTTGGCATGTTTCATATAAAACAGCATAGTTTTCTTGAACAACAATTCTGAACAGGTACCACTATTTATGTATGTATATATATATATATATATATATATATATATATATATATATATATATTGTATTGTATGCCAAAATGAATAGAGAACTATTAGTTGGAATTGAATCTTGTGCACTGTATTTCATGGAGAAACATGTTCAACAGACGTGTGCATATAGTCCTGTAATAATGTAAACTGACCTCACAAAAAAATGCAACAAAAAATACTTTACTACTGTTGTACCCCAAAAGAGTACTCTGTGACATAATGAAAAGTGTTACTGGATTTTACAAAAGGAAAATCCAGAAATCTAGGGAATTCAAATTGGTCTTGTGGAAATGATGATTTTTATATTTGAAATGGTCAACAATCAAATTTAATATTTGTCTTCCTTGAATTTGACATGAATGTGTATAACGAGACCAGATCTAGTTAATAATGGACAAAATCTGTGGAGAATGATCGGGTATTGGGTAGAATAGGAACAGGTCTGGGTAGATAAGACAAATTGCCAATAACTGTACAGTGGCGTCACATTAAACCTCACAAAGTCATGCCACAACTTGTTATTGATGTTCATAAGACATTATTACGTTTCAGAAACTTTGAATGTATCATCTTGTATTTGTGTCAGAGCTAAATTTGGTTTTCATAACTGTATCTCTTTGTGATAAACATTCACCTGCTTTGATTTCAACCTGAATTACTTTTGGGAAACAGAAAACACCATCAGAAAATAAGAAAAATAAGACATTTAGCTTTTGCTATCCGAACTTGACAGTTTTGTTGTTCCCATACTGTATCCCAAGCAATGCTTCTGATAGTAAAAGGTATGTGTGTGGTCAGATCAATAGATAGGTAATATTAGTCCTGTAAGAGCCTAACTGTGAAAATTGAGTAATATTACCGGCTCGGCAATAGGAAAGCTCTATTGATTGTGTGGTCAATATCAAAGAGCAAATACCGAGGGCTGCACATGGAGGTCTTCAATGATGGACTATCCTGTTTTTACCAACCAGTTAAAAGGAGACAAAATTCAATAGCAATCTAAGGCTAGCATCAATTACCGGCAGTTGGTGTGTTTTTGTTTTTCACAAACGTGCTCTTGATTCAGTATAAGGTTTCTGCTGCACTGTAAGTAAAAACTATTTTTGTACATTTCTTTTATTCAATATGGATTCAGTATGAATTAGGCGTGATGTAAGAGCCGCATCGCATGTTGGAATCACCTCCGCCTTCGAGTATTACACGTCTTGGCTTTGGTCGCTAAAGATATGTTTGAATTTGACCAACAACTTGCTAACTATCGATAGCTTTTAACTCCTACAAGAGAAGTGGCCACACTGCAGCACAGATTGACCGAATCCAGTACAGGAGAACTATAAGCCAAGGTTAGGAGCCCAGATAGGGAAAGGCGGGAGGCGTCGGTAGTCAGAGCTAACCGTGAGCTAACCGTGGGCTAACCGTGAGCAGCTTCGTTTGACTGTCAAGAAAAGTAAATGGAAGCCTATCTTGGAGAGTTATGAGCACCTCTGTGAGACTCTCTTGGTGTGTGTGTGTGTGTGTGTGTGTGTGTGTGTGTGTGTGTGTGTGTGTGTGTGTGTGTGTGTGTGTGTGTGTGTCTGTGAGGCTTTCCAGTCCATAGTCATAGCCATGCAGTTTACATTGTTGGCTGTTGTCAGCCTTAGATAGCTACTGAAGCTCATATGTGAGGGTCAATGTGCTGTGTCTACTGCTACAGAAGACAAACTAATCTGATGTTGATCACCGGCATCTCTCTATCAAGCCTCCGTGAAAGCTAGTTGATGTTAGCAGGTATGAAATTGCATTGTATTGTAACAAGCTAGGCTAAATTAGCTTAGAACCCGATGTCTCCAACCGTGGCTGACTTCCTGGTTTGTTGACTTTCCGTACCTGAAAAGAAACAGACACAACCAGGCTGGTGGTAAAAGTACATGGGACCACATCCGTGCTTTTCACAGAACAGAAGCTACAATTATTTGAACTTTAGGGACACGCTGCTGGAATTGTAAACAAAAAAGAAAAAAGAAAACATGCAGAAACAAAGCTTCATAAGTACGTCTGTTGTGAGCCTGTCAATTGGACTGGGAAGGTTTCTATGTTTTTCTCTCTCAAAATGACAGCAGTGTCCAGTCACCTGTGAATCCGACAGTCCATTTACACATAGAGTGGCTGATTTCATGCCGCCCTGGCCCTGCAGTACACATGCATGTTTAGATGCTCTCAAGGGCTGAATGATGTGTTTTTTTCCTGGCCCACGAGGGCTTGGAAATGACAGTGCATTGCTACTTTAAATAAATATATATATATATATATATATATATATATATATATATATATATATATATATATATATATATATATATTCGGGTAACCTTTGACAAATCCCAGTGTCTGTATTTTTTTTTTTTTTCCATTTCATTGTACACTGCTTAATGTCTTATTCTGACACGCCATCTTCTTGCAATAGCGGCTCAAAGACATGTTTTGGCAGCAATAAGCATATTTATTTTTGTGGAGGTGCAACCCAAATATATGAGTTATCCTTGGAAGCAGAAGCAACCTTTTATTTTCAATCTTGCTTGGGAGCCTGAAGTAAACAAAAGAGCTTGCTTTCTCATACTGGACTTATACAGGCAGGCAGCCAGTGAGTTTGAGCCACAGTAAAATAACTGTAAGCCATTATATCACAAAAGTTGACATGGTCAAAATGATTGCATAAAATCCAGTAATACATCAGTAACTTGTATATATCAGACAACACTGACATTACCAAGAGCATTGAACTCATCCTATTAGCAGCAGTGGGCAGCTACTGTACAGCAAAGGGGGCAGTTTGGTGTTTGCAAACTGGCACCAGTCCAGGTATCAGTCCACATTCTGTACTTGGTCCATGCAGGGACACGAACCCTCCTTTGTTTAAGAAAGGTCCCCATGGACTGAGCTACTACATTATGAAAGCTACATTTATAACCTTGGCTTCATGTTAGTTTGGCAAAAAAAATGCTGTGTAAAAGTCATTATGTATTTTTTGCCAATAGTTCATATCACAGCCAAAGTAAGACAGAGCCAAAGTCAAGAAGTGTAGGACCGTCCAAAATACTGAGCGAGGTCACTGCATTTAAAAGACAATTCCCGTGAGTTATTTTAATAGTTTTGGCTTCAATTACATTGGTAATGATACCAACGAATTAACTATTTAAAGTAATTGTAAAATTGCTAGAATGAAGGCCAAAAAGCAAACACAAAAGCAACAATCAGGCAGAGTTTTAACCAACAGCTATCTAAAGCAGATGATCTCAAGCACTTTCTGCCCGACCTCGCCAAATAAGGCAGCGTGGTCGCCCTATGCGTCAAACCATGACTACGTGGCCGTATATCACTGGAGTAGAGAAGGAAGGCTGTAGTATCGGCGGCTATGGCTCAGGGCATGAAGTGGGTTCTCCTTTTGTCACAATGGGGGTTCAAGACCCAGCTCTCTCTGGTTGTATGTTGCTCCCCTAAAAGCTTCGATCGGTTAAATTATGCAGAGGTGAAATTTCGTGAATGTGACAATTAAGTCAGGTTATGTAGTGCTTTGCAAAATTCAAAGTTAACGTGGACTAAGTTTGAGTCACGTAATGATACTATGTCTCAAACGCGACGTACCCTACCTAACCCAATCCACGATCTTGTCCTAAACCTAACCAGATAGTTGTGTTGCCTAAACCCACACCTGGAAAACTGATACCTGCAAAACAGATGCTAAGGGGGTATTGACAATAAAGTCAACAGATGTGATATTTGACAACTTAGTAGTAATAACGTGTTGAGCTCTTTATTTAGAGGTGAAACCAAAACGCAAGCATGCCCAATATGTCATTCATAGTCCTCCATTGCACAGGTGAAGTGCAATGAATGAACAATCATCAAACTACTCGTGTTTCTTTCCCGCTGGAACGAAGGAATTGTTTGTGCATTATATATATTTCTGATAAGAGAGACAACCAATCAGTCCTGACTTATAATTAACAAGGGCCTTTGAAGCGGCTCAAGTATGGTGTGCAGCACACTGAGGCCGAACACTGAAGTGGCGATAGCATTAGCTGATTAGCATCAGTTGTTTCATTCAGGCTCTGCGATCACCCGATCATTCATATGTAACTGTATAATAATCAGCTATAAATGGTCATTTCCTTCACATAAGTGACTCTAGCTGATCTGTATGTAAGGCTGATCAACGCTCCACCCCTCTTGGATCCTGTTACTACTCTGGTCTTGATGGCCTGGACACAGCTTCTGTTGGTCATTATAAGGGACAGTTATCTGTGACCTATAAGGTCACCATGCCAGCCGCCAGACGGCTGATTGCATGGTCTTCTACCTCCGGTAAGGCGTCTGTCATTGTGTAAACATGTCAGTGTGATCAGATCACAGAGCATTGCAATACCCGTTGCTTTGCAGTAGTCCCATGTCAAGGAGGATTGTCCTCATTCGGACTGTTGATCGGTTCCTTCAGTCATACAGATTTTTGATTATTGCTTCAAGATGACAATTAATTTCATATCAAACACCAGTTATTTATGCTACTTTTTAAAATAGATAATGCTAAAAAATCCTATCACATTCATTGGGTTTTCAATTTTTTTCAAATAGTTTTTGCTATTATTAAACAATTCACAGGGTTTATAAATAGTCAAAAATCTCAGCACTTTTGGTGATTTTTAAATGTTCTAATCAAACGCTGGAGATAAATGTTTTTCACTGGGCAAGGTTACATTTGTTTCTTCATTTTAAGGAAGTTATATCTGACATTCAAAATGTGCATGTTTGTGAAGCTTAAGAATCATATAATAATTTAAATTTGGTGTCATAACCCTTGTTCATGCTGGCAACAATATAAAATGTAATGTAGCATTTGTTTTTTCCCCCTTTGACTCGAAACAGTTAAAATGGTATACATTCATTGTTGGCGCAAAATGTGACTTCAGTCTAAAAATAATCTGTGGCAATGCATGAAAATAAAATGCGAGAAGGCTTTGTATGGCAAAATGATACATTACAAAAGGTCAGAGAGAAACCAGGTTTTTTTCTTCAATAATCTTCAGGGTTACAACCGTCACTGCGTCTGATTCTGAGTATCGATCATCTCTAAACCTCTATATGTGCTTTTGATGGCAATCTCTGAGAGAGAAAGTTCTGCTGTCTTGTTGCCTATTTCCTCCTCCCAGGATAAAACTGACCCAATTTCACAATGTAATAATACCTCAATTACCTTACAATAGAGAGCTAAGACGTCAGAGCAACCAAGCCATTACTGGTAGAAACCACTGCTCAGAATGTCATCTATCACTCCGTTATTTATCCATCTGAAGATGCCGATCATTTCTTCCATTCCTGCTTTTTTTCTTGAGGTGATAAAACTGTGTTTCTTTGGATGAATAAGGACCAACGTCTCTGAAGCCTACACAGGCGTTCCACTGTCTCTGTGCAGATATCAATCATGTGGCAAGTGCTCTTCAGTCGTCAGCTTATAAACAGACAGGGGACATTTATAATGTGCGATCTACAGTACAGTAACCACTGAATACGTGATGTATTACTTTACAAAGACTACACGCTCTAATGTAGTCTTAACATGAGGGAAATATTGAGCTTTCCTGGCTCTGGAAACAGAGTGTGGAGTTGCGTCCATGCGCTGTCAGCAGTACCACTCATCCTCAGAGATAAAAACCCCAATCGGACCATAATTAGGCACGGCCTTATCGTCGAAGCCATAGGAAAGAAGCATCGCCAGCTAATGTCAATAACCGTGTCACAGCATCCGAGGTTCTGTCTTTGCCAAATTACATAACATTAATAATGTGTAATTACGGGGAAAAAGATTGAAGTGTCACTGTGCCGAAAGAAGAAATTAAACGCTTCCCAGCGAGGGGGATGTAATCCTGGGACACGCTCTCAATGAGGGATGGCTTCATCTGGCTTCACTTGTCTGCGTTGTGGAGCTTCGCTAAGTCGCTCCCGAGACGCGTGCGGTCGCTCATCTGTCGGATTTCGTGATTGTTTGCTTGACTGATACTGTTACAATGGTCTATGGTAGGTTGTCAACAAAATTCCCATCAGACACAGGAGTCACGATGGAGCACCACGATGTATATATGCCCGAGAGATGGGTTGACGTTTCAGTCCAGTACTTTTTAATTAATGCGAACAACACCTTCCATTGCTTTACATAAATTGTAAAGTTAGGGATATAGCTGGTCCACTTTGTTGTGCTGGGAGTTTGTGGAGGCCTCAGCTATTGGCTGATGTCACAGCGGCCATGTGGGAGGCCCTTAGCCCTAAAAAAGAGTTATGAACAACCATCTATTTATCTCTCCCTGGATGCTGACAGGGAAACATCAGTTTTCATGAATTGGTACATTTGGGGATTTGGGGCTTTTTCCTTTTAGCCTTGTGGAAAGAAAACATTCAAAATACATATTTAGCTGTTTATTTTACTAGACTCTGTGCATTTGTGTCCATATATTTCTCTTTATTTCACCATAAGGTAGCATTAGATAATGCATATTTTAACATTTTAACATAAACTAAAAAAGTGTCATCATGATATCTGTTAGTTTATTGTTAACCTATTTGCCTGTAGTGTCTTGACAAATGTATGATAATAATACAATAAATGTATATTTAAAGGCAGTTTGTATAAATTAATCTATACAATGCCTCTTTTGGCCAGGGAGCTGAAAATGGTCCTACTTGCTACATATCTGGTAATATCTCAACGTAAAACATGTTTACCATTTCAAAAGGAACAAACGTAGGAAGACAAGTGGCGACGTCTCCGGTCTGATCTTGAGCTGGTAGCCTACGTGGTTTTGTTTACGTGACGAAAACAAACCTGCAAGGGAACGGACTCAGAGTTAAAGTCGAGCGTCTGATGTTATGGTCAGACGCTGTTATGGTTCCTTGATGTTAGGAAAGTGATTGCACCAGTTACACCCTCATTATTTACACCAGCGGAGCCAACTCCCGGTAATTGTCTCGTTTACGTCACCATGCTCGCTGAATGGACCCTGTACCTTTTCTAGACATAAGTGGTTGCTTGGACATCTGGGTTGCCCCCGCGAAGCCTCCACAGCTTAAACTAAGGATGTGTCTGAAGTCCCATACACAGGTTCTCGATAGCCTAACCTGTGACCTCATCGTTGTCATTAAGGTGCTGAAAGTGGTGCACAATCTGGTCCAGTACATGCGAGGGCAGCATCACGAAGACAAGAACCACAAAGGTCAAGGAAAAAGCAAACACATCTATAATGTATGAACCATACCAAAAAGCCAAGTTCAAAAATAAAAACGTCTTTCCATGGATAGAGTCATGCCTAAAATATTGATTAATCTTTTCAGAAATAGCTTCCTGCATTCTCTTTAAAAGCACATGTCTGCGGTTTTCCGGTTATCCATCTCTCATTTTGTGTTTTTGACAATGCTATCAGAGATATAATTCAAAGACCCGATACGGCGAATGTACACCTGCTCCCCGAGAAGAGAGCAGCACGACGGCGTCCTCGGAGAGCCGCTCCGCCACGGAGAGAGCTCCCGCGAGGGCCAACACTGATAAATCTCACACATTTCCTCTGTGATGTGAGAGAGACCTAAAGAGGAAGGCACTTCATCACCGGGAAAGGCTTTCTCCCATCCGCCTTCAGCACTGCTCCCCTTAATACGGAAGAGGAAATGGCACTAATAATGTTTTGGGGCATGTTTGGTTTTGGGGAAATGGTTTCATATATCAGCTTCATGGGAGATGGGGGAGCGGGCCGTTGAAGTGGAAGCCTGGTTACGGCGCGTTGAAGAATTCCACTTTTTCGAGTTTTTTTTAATTATGCTCAGTGGCCTATTATATTACACACTGCAATATGAAGTTTCTCGTGTCTGCTTTGTTTGCTTTCTTTTTATGTCTTTTATTTTTGACGATATCATGAAACATTTCCGCGTTATGGGAATTTGAGAGGATTGGCAATATTTGCTCTGACACATCTGCTCCAAAATGGCTCTTTGCAACCGGCATGTGCCACTCTCTGATTTGGCGAACGCTCGTGTGAACTTTTATTGCACTTGTTTATTTTTTTTTACGGAGTCAAATGGCGCTCCGGTTAGTTCCCCCTGTGCTCCTAAGAATTTGTCAAAATGTATGCGGCGTGATCGTCCTCATTATGTGACTTTGCTGCGGCGCAGAAACTCCAGGAGGAGAAGAAGTCTTTGTCAGGAGTTTTGTTTCTCATTACCCAGAGGGCTTCAGCGCTCCATATTTCTTCTGCAGCAAGTCCCCAGGTTATACCAGTGTTATCTCTTTATTGCCTTCCCCTCCCTCCCGACTAAAAGACACCGTTGGCATTGATTAAGGTGCGCTAAGAACCTGCTTATGTGTTTAAATTATCTGCGCCTAATGCTCGGGGCAAGCGTTTGCAGCGGTGCCCTGGGATGGCATTATTCCTGTGATGGAAATTCTTTGAGGATCACAGCTTTGCATCCTATTTGGTTGCATAGCCGTGAGAGATGCCACGGGGCTTGAAGGCCATTATAAGTACATTGATTAATTCTTAAGCTGTGATAGATTGAGTAAAGTTAAGGGAGATGAAGAGACACAAAAGAACTGCAGAACATCGCTCACATTGTTTAGACCCACAAGCCTTTACGCGCTAATTATAGTACAGTCCCCGTTGCATTTCAAAGAGCCCTAAACAATAACAGTACATAAGAATTGCATAGTTTCATATTAAACAGTCTGTGTCGGGAAGAGAAGGACAACCTCCCCTGTGGTATTCTACATTTCTGTGTCTCTGAATGTATTGCAGAGGGACAGATTCTGTCTGTGTTTTTTCCATGTCTGTCTTGTGAGAATATTTGTTGCGCAGATTTCTTTACAGCTCTTGGTTTCAGGTTCTTTCGGAGCTTTCCGAACTTTGGGATCTATTGATTGTGTGGAAAGGGTGTTACTGAAGTAAACTGCGCCCAATCTAAAAATGTGAGCAGGAATTGCCGGTTCATGCCTTTTTTTTTTTTTTTACCAAAGTGCACGCTCACGACACGTGAAGCGATCTCAAGAAAGAGGCTTTCCTGTGGGAAGAGACAAGATAATAATCTGTGCGCATCGACATCTTTTATTTCGGTCCTCAGTCATTGTGCTTGCTGCTTGTTTGTCCACCATGTCACATTGTTGGTGTTGCATCACGCTGTGGGCTCTGCTACTGCGCGTAAAGCCAGTGCGCCGCATTTCATCAGTTTCGGGACCCGGCCCCACGGTTTCTGAGTGATGAAAGGACAGCTATTGTGTCTTTCTGAGGAAGTCAGAATCCTCCGATCTTAATCATGAATGCTTTTCCTTTTTTCACAAACACCTATTTGCTTTCATGTGCATCAGATCACAAAGCTCACAGACACAGATAGCATGCTAGTGTAACTCAGCGTTGGTCCACACCATCATGTATCACAGATACACTTATCCGCATCCTTCCCCTTTGTTCAATTTGTTCAAAGAGAGCAGCTGTCTGAGCAAATGAGTTGTGATGAATGTGAATGTGAAAAATGCACAAAAAAGTGGACAAGACTTTTAGGGATAAAATCATCAAAATGACAAAAGCATTGAGGTAGCATCAACAAATGTTCCAGTCAGAGCGGATGCCAGCTAGCTACGTTAGCTTGGGTTTACAGTTCAGACCCCACATGTCGCGTCTTGAATTCAGGTGACAACCGCTGTTCTGTACATGTTCTACACCCAGTGTAACGTTAGCATGATAACATGAGGAGGACTACCAAGCTAACATTCGCGTGCTAACTAGCCAGTCGCTAAATACGCTGAACTGAACTAAAAAAGAGAAAAGGATCCCCGCTGTGGGGAGAGGTGAGGAGGGGGTCTGATTAGAGGGCATTGTTTTATGTCATGACAGAGATTAGTCACAAACGGTTAATTTAAAAAAGCAGATGGTGTTGAGAACCATTTTATACCGTGAAATGCCAACATCACATCGCCAGAGCAGTTCATTTATATGTGTAGTCTTTGGATTCTGACATTGTGAGAACATCCTTCCTTTTGTTACTGTGTTACGGGTCGGTTATTAGTCCCTGATCCCAGAATGGAGCCTCTATCAATAATGAATTATTAATAATACTACAAATATTAAATTCAATGACTATTCATAATTTTCTCTGATTATTGCTGAATAACCAAAGCCGCGAGTCTTTCTCTATCGGAGGAAGAGCAAAGAGCGACACTGAAGGCTTTTCTTGATGGAAAATATATTTCCACCCTTCTCCCAACTGGCTTGGTTAGAGTTTGATTGACAGTCACCTGCCAAGTTTTTTTTTTTTTTTAAGTGCCTGATCTTTCCCAAACAGTTTCCAATGACTGCCTCTCAGATGGTTCTGTGCAACAACCCATCTGGCGGGTCACGTTGGCATCGTGCCGGCTATGAAGGTTCAGTGTGAAAAGGCGATTCTGGTATTATTAGTAGTCTTCTTACAGCAGTATTGTTGTGAAGCAACCAGCTTCTCTGTGGAAAAGTGGATGAGAGAGTGTGTCTAATAGAGAGTGGAATATGTTGCCTGCCAATAAATGAGCAATTTATGATACTGTGTCTCTTAATTTGAATCTTTAATATACAATGTTGTTGAGAGAAGTCTTCACCTGCTACCAACCAGAACAGGTAAAATGTGTCCAGGCATAGACAATGTCAGTCACACTGACTCTGAAGGTATATACTTAAGTTTATGTGACATATTTAACCAAAAACATCATTAATATTACAAAATCTCTGGGCCCAGCCCTGGGTTTGTGATTGTCAGATTTTGCCTCAGACATTCAGTATGATGTGAGTGTAACTCCATCATAAACTTTGTCACTCATTCTTCAGGCTTCCTCGCCTCCCAGTAGAATTTAAACTATGCCAATCATATGCCTCCCATGCTGAGAGTGCCAAACACGAGAAATCAAAGCCTGGTATTTGTATGGAACATAAGATTTAACACAAACGCAAAACTGAATAATACAAATCCATAATATCCAGAGCTTCTGTTTATTAATTAATTTACATTTTTGCATGGCATTTAACTAATATATTCCTCGAAAGAAAGAAAAAAAGCCAAGGTGGCAGTTATTAAAAATTCTTGCCGGGAGTGAAATGCTAGCAGAAATTCATTTACAGGCCCACAGAGCGTGGGTCAGGTTTTTGCGGTAATTGCCTCGTTGAATTGCACCTCTCTGAGCCACCTGAGCCCTGACTCTGTGCTGCTGGGAAAGAAGAAATAAAAGTACTCAAAATGACTGGACATGTGTGGCAAGTACCTGTGCAGTTTCCTCTTCCTAAAAAAACCTGTAATGGCACAGTCACATCTCTGATATTGGAGACACGGTGTCAGGTCTATTTCTTCCTCGTCAGTTCTTACTACAAAGTGGAGAATATTTACTTTCCGTTTCAGAAACTAAATGAAAATCATTAAGTGCACTCTAATAATTGGATTACAGGAAACCCCGCGGACAGGAACTACATCAATTAGCTGGCCTGGACTCATTTTCACACATCACATCTTAAGACAAGTGAGGGGCGATAATTCACTCTGGGGACGCTTCCAGAAACACGAGCCAAGAAGGAGCCTAACATGTACAAAAGCTAAACAGGCAAAGTGGAAAACACTTTTGAACGGAGCAACTGTGCATTCCTAGTGCCTCTGCCATAAACCAAACATTCAGATCTCACAGGGATGCTGAAGAGATGTTTCTACCCACAGGGCGCACTTGATCCCTCCCATCAAACAAGTGTTTGTTCGTTGAAGAGGGAGGGTGAAGTCAAATAGTTTCACATCTTTTTTAGCTCTAAGGACTACATAAAGGTGAGCTGTAAAGGTAGTTTTCAATGAATGTTCAACATCAGGGGATTATTCTCTGTATTCGCTCCAACTGATGTGCATCTTGGATTTATTATTTGCCCAGTTAACTAACTGCTTTTTGTATTTTAAGCTTTTTGGGTGCAAAATAGCACATTCCACCCATGCAAGGGCCGATATGAACCCTGCAAAGCACTGATTGTCATTTACCGTCGCCCCAACCGACTGTACTGCTGTACCAGCCACTTATCATGATGAGAGGGGCAGATTCTCCACTACACATTCTTAGTCTTGTGTAAAACAACGCATCCTGGAATTTAGAGGTCTTGTTGTTCATCGCTGATGATTTCAATGGCAATCAGCTTAGAATGTTTCCTGCTGACTCATTTCAAATTGAGAAACATTAAGTTAATCACAACATTATCAGGATGTATGATAAGGATGGAATTATAAGATACTTTTTGGCTGCCTTGCATACTTGGTCAAGCAATACAAAGTAATAATATACAATACATTAGCATAATAATGATATGAATGCTTTATTGTTTGTTTTATCAAAAAACAAGTCTCACTTTCAACTTAAAAAGAGAAAAGGCTTTAGAAAGAGGACAACCCAAGTGTAATGTATCTCAGGTAATGTTGGCTGCAGTTAAAACTTCCCCAAAACCAATTAAAGAGCGAGCATATTGTGCTGTACAGCTGTAGCATCCAGCTCCTGCTACCTAACACTGAGGAAACACTTTTTTCTGTTTAAAAACAAAAACATAATGTGTAATTGTTGGCTAATGAAATGCTCCTTGGCCCTGCAAGCAATGTTCCCTCTCATTTTTTTCAGCACTGAGCACATTTTTTTTTGCAACCACGCGACCTGCCGAAAATGACCACAAGCCTGCGTTAGCCATAGGGAATTCAAAGAGATGACAGCAAATGCATCAATATGTATACATGGTTGATATTTATTCAATATCCTGTATAATGGCTGGACTTTGGGAACATTTTAATGATGGTGTTTTACCAGTCAGTTTAGTTGAACTTAAAGGATCTTTGTTGAACTTCAATAAGGGGAGGTTATGACTGGTTCACTGGTTATGACTGATAATGATATATATAAAAAATAAAAGTATCAAAGGTGTTTAGTCATTTCTCAGCAGGTACAACATTTAAATGGAACTTCATTGAAAGAAAAATACTAATTCAGTGCTTAACAATAATTATAGGCCTATTAAATTGACATGGTGTCATTTTTCCTAAAAGGTAGCCTATATAAACAATTTAATAACTTCATATTCTTCCTATTTAAATATGTCTGAAAGTTTCATCCTACCTGTGTCAGTTTGGACTATTTCATTTAGCCACTCATGTTTGAACGTTAGGCAGACCTTTTTCTGGGGCGCCTGCTCTGCCTTTCTTTTCGCCATGGAGGCCTATAGCTGCTGGAGCAGGGCCCGCCAAGAGGAGCCTAAACAGCGCCGGCCCGAGCTCATGTGGCGCTCTGGGCGAGCTTCGCTCCTGGCGCCCGGAGGAGGACAGCGGGGGTGGGGGGTGCTAACGGAGGCAGAGCGCTAGCAGAGGTACAGAGAGCGCATGTCGAGAAACGAGACGCTGATTGGCCAAGAAGACTCGACACGTCACATCAAAGATCTTATTATTGTGGAGATGGCTCACTCCTATCTCAGAAACACTGGCGCAAAAAAGATTTTTAACCCCTGAAAAAAAATCGTTTGTGCGGTCTGAAAAATGTGCGCGGTCTGAAAAATCTAATCCACTTCGACTGGCTTGCGGTTCGCACGCGCGCAGCTTAGAGGGAACACTGCCTGCAAGTAAAGCTGGGTGAGGTTACAACTGTAAGTAGTAGGCTAGTTGGCTAACGATTGTAGCTCACGGTACAGCAGATGAAGACACTGTTGAATTCGTTATGCCGAGGAAAAAGTTGTTCGGGTCATGGTTGCTAAGCTCCTACTGGATCTTTGTTTGTTAAGTGGTTTACAGAATGGTTCTTTCACAGGAACCTATCAACAACAACAGAGCAGAATAGATATCTGTGAGCGTCTGTTAGAACACATTCCCATCATGCCTCAAGGTACGACTTTTAAGAGGATGCATTTTGAAATGTTAATTTAGCTGCATAATAGTTGTTGTACCGATCACAGGAGTATAATGGTGTATATAATATGTTTCTGTTTCTATTTAAGAGGTGTTGTTGCTTTAACCTTAACTGCATTTTTGAAAATGCATCATGGATGTGTTGAAAATGAGCGCCGTAGTTTGAAGTGTAGGACCGCTGATGTATGTGTTTCATGACTCAATGTTGAACTCACCCTCACATGACAAGTTGAATCTTCATTTCACAACAGTAACATATCGTTTCCGAGACTTCGGCAGAGCGTCCGACGCGGCCTTACGACCGCAGACCTGGTGTACCCACGCAGCCAAGGACCTCCGTCTCCTGTGAGGTCATCCTGAGATCAGCCGATGCAACAGCTGGTTCGCAGTCGCACAACTCAGGAAGTTTTTGCACAAATTGACAGAAGCCATCTCGTCATCCTCACCATCGCCTTGACTCGTAAAGGACTTCAGTGGGCAGCGGCTGACCTTCGGTGGCATCTGGGACTTTAGAGAAGTCTTCTTTCCATGGATGAATCTCGTCTGCATGATGGTATTCATAGCTCAAAGTGCCTAATTAATTTCTTTTTCAAGATAAAACTGCATATTTTAGAGTGGCCTATACTTGTGGCCTGGCAGAGGCCCTCCTGTGTCACCATGCTGTTTAATCAGCATCTTGCTATGACACACCTGTCAGGTGGATGGAGTGGATCTTGGCACCCACATGGATTTTAAGCATTTTTTTACACCAGGTTTGAGAGGAAAAAGGCCTTTCGTGTGCATCCCCAAAAACAAGTCTTTGATGTTTTATTTAAACTCCTTTTGGTCAGTGTATAATGTCCTGTTACACAGCGTACACCCCTGGTTACTACCAAGGGCATACATGCCTGTGAGGATATTGTTGGCAAGTCCTTGAGCTCTATTCTTAATAAGCCATAAAATAAATGAATAAATATACTCCCTCTTGCCTTTTGTTCCAGCCATGCAGCTGCTATTAACATGATTTTCAACCTTTCCCTCTTGGTGATGCCTTGGAAAAATGTGAGTGCAATGTTAAGAGTGATGCGACAGCGACTGCAAAGGACAGGAAGGAGGGAGTAAGAGACATAGACACAGATGGAGAGAGGGAGAGGGGTATTGTGGGACAGAGACTTCTTCCAGAACATCATTTGTATGCACAGCGGCTGGTGCAGTCAGCGGGCCTCGGCGACACATTTTACCACATTTGTCCACATTTATGGCCAAATAGCTGGAATTTGCATCCACATTAAACTATGAAGAGATGGCGGAGGGAAGCTGAGAAAATAAATGAAGATTACATATTACAAGGGCTGAGAAAAAACACCAAAAAAAATGTGTAAGCGAGATAGAACACGTTATCCAACTATTCCAGAGTGTATTAGAAAACACTAAGAATAAATTACTCACCGGTCAAAGCAGATAACTGACCCCAGATCATTCACTGTGGGTCATCTGATATTTGATTTAATTAAATGCAATGTTTTAGTTGGGAATAGGAGTCAGTACAGCACAATATCAATTTAATTGATAAGGGCCTTGAGGTACATTAGCAGTTCACCTTGAGACCCCTGCTAAGTCGCTATAGTGCTTAAATATAACCCACGTGAAGTTATTGCATGGCACATTTTCCCTAAATAAATAAGTGTTTAATTAAATTACCAGATACTAATTGACACACAGCAAACCTGGGGCCAGGTGGAATTCAAAGCATGAGAGTAATGGTTTGTTCTGGGCTTTAAGGGTTCATTAAGGGTTTATTAATGGTAACCAGTCTGCTGTTTGTACTGCATTGGATCGGCACCACAGGTGAGCAGAGCGCGGGGTCAGTAGGGGCCCAGACGCATCGTCTCCCAGGGGCCTCCGAAAGGGTTAATGTGGCCATGAATACAGCTTCCTCTCTGCAACTGAACGGCACACATTACCATATTAATTATTAGTGCCATTGAATATAGTCGCTCCACTCTGGATGACCAGGGACACCCATGGTGCAACGCTCCGGTGCACAACACCCCTCTGCCATTGTTGGGCTTTTGAGATACGGTGTTGTCTTCTGTCAACACTTCTTCCTCCTCCTCATCCCCTCCTTTTAATGTGAATCAGCCAGCGAAGTGTAACGCGCTATTTCGGTCTTGCCCACGGAATTTGTTTGCACAGCAAATCAATGGCCACACATCCAAACAAACATGATCGCTGAGCAAACATTTGAGCGTGCAGAAAGACTGCACGTATAGGTCTGCAGCTCGGAGCACACAATCCCTAAAAGCCAGGAATAATTAGCTTACTGTGCTGTTTGCCTTTTGATTTATTGCGAGCCCAAAAGTACCACCTGTCACATCAGTTTAGTTGGATGAAATACTTTGAGGCTGCAAATCCTTGCCTGTGATTCAAATAACAGATATCAAGTCAGTCTTTGAGGCCTCCTGATGTATTTTCACAAAGTTATGTTTTATTTGTTTTCAGACATACAGACCTCCCCAAAGGTCTCAATATTTCATCACATACCAAAGATGTTTTACCTGAATGTGAACACACTGATGCTGCCAAAGCACGGCATCTTGGGTTTAAATATTGCACTTGGTGTTAAAAAGAATTGAGCATAGCAACAAGCACATACAGACCGGCATACTGTCTCAAAGGGTGAACAAACAAAAAAACATTGTTCGAAAGTTCAAGAAACTTCAGGAGAAATTTGAGATGAAAATCAGGATCATGAGAGGTGAAAGATTCAGAGCGTGCTCGGCCCACTTCTTCGCTCGGTTCGGTTTGAGTCAGTTGGCTGATTGTCACTATTCCATTCATGACCCTTCATGTGATTGGTGCTAAGTGCCTTGGGGTCGTGATAGCCGGCAGCGTGCGCTGAATATGCTCAAAAATATTCACAGCCTTCTAGATTGGCTCCTACTGTGAGTGGGCTCGAGGGGGTAAAGGCCTTGGATTGATTACAATTGTTAATCAAGAATCAGTTCGATATACTTAAGATAAAAAAAAATAGGAAGAAAAAGAGCAAAGAAAAAGAGCAAAGAAAAAAGAGCACCCTCCTGCTCCTGGACTTCATCCACACCACGGGGATGGCTGGTCACTACGGGTACGTGTCTGTGGTTTTTATAGGTTCAGTAATGTCAACCAAAAACAAATGCACCACTTTTAGTCCTACGTTAAAGTAATTTAGTAACTAAAAGCTAAACAATGCATTACTCTCTGACTCGTGTAGCACATCATTAACTTACTATTAACCACTCAGTGTTATTTCCAACGGGACTTTTATATTTCAGAAATCTACTTCTGCAACACTAAGCCATTACACAACACATAATTGATATGTGTGCTAGCATTGCTGTTCTGCAAGTGGGAGTCAGTAAGCAGGCCTCTTGTCACACATCAGTGTACCTTGCATCTATATTGTATTAGTACCAAGTGGCTGCCATCCATGTCACCTTTACGCTCAGCACCAGCAGGCCAGAGGCCAAGAGGAGTAAAGGGCTAAAAGGCAAATGTCTGTGGGGTCCATGTGAAGACACAGTCGGCATTGCTTAGTGAGCTTCATAGATGCTAGGTGGCTTTTGTAAACATTCAGTGTTGGATTTATTTCTCGAAAAGAAACAGCAGGTCAAGACTAGCGCAACGGAGCGGCTCTACGGTTAGCTTCTTAGCTAAAAGCGTCTTCCATGTAGCATCTGACGGATATTTACAATGTTGGGTAAAACATATGTATTATTGATGTGCTTGTGAACACAAACAATGGGGCTAGCATGATGGCAGTCCTAGTTTGAACACAGCAGCAGCCTCCTTTACGGTGGTTTAGGAAACTTGTTTCAATAAACAAAACTTGAGTGGCTGACCTTTATTTAATTAGCACCTGACAGTAAGTGGCTCCTCCTGAGCCTTCATGAATGTTTTATCAAAATACCGACTACCCTTCTGTTTCCCAACAAACTGTCTCTCTCTCTCTCTCTCTCTCTCTCTGCACACAAATAGTGTGCACTCGATGAAAATCCCTCCACACACATCTCCCAACACGTGTCCACTAGCCGTCTCATGCTTTGCATTGGGAAGCAGGTGTGGAGAGCTGGAGCTGCTGTAACGAGATGCCACCGGTGAAGCCGTACTGGCACAATTACCAACGTTACTAAGCCTCATCCAGGTGTGAAGTCAGCAGAAACGTCTCACTGCTGCACCCATACGAGAGACATGCATAAACATGATGCTTACATAGGAGGGAGAACAGCATGCAACAGGGGAAACAACAGCAATCTACAAGCAGACTCAGATCAATGGTTTCCCTGCACCATTCAAAGTGTGCGTTGGAATCAATAGATTCAACTGCATAACGGTGATCAAACATTTCTTGAAACAGATCTTCACTGAAGGTTGTTTTGCTCCATCTAAATGTCACAATGTAGCAACATAACCACCCTGTCCAGTTGGAAAGGTAATGCAACAGAGGTTGTGTCTATCAAAGTCAAAGGAAACGTGACACAGATAACATTTTAAGGTTGTTTTCTTTAATGTTATGTCCAGGTTCATCATCATATTTTAGTGAAAGCATTTTGACATTTGCATTTAAACAGAACGTTTTTCAGATATTTTGCCGGAAGATTTGACCTGATGATGGCGAACAAAGATATTATAACTCATCATGTTGGGACCATAAATGTGTGCAACACATTTCAGTTGGGGAATGAAACAAATACATTACATTAAGTAATAATTGAACAAAATGTAAAATATATTCACTCCACTATGTAATTACAGCCTTATGTCTTAATACTATGCTGCATTTTGTAACAGCTTGAATCCGGTTTGTGAAACATAATGCATTGTTACATATTGCAGTGGTTATTACAGAATGCAACTATGGCACTTAAATACAATTACATAATACATGCTTGATGTAATAACCAACAAACACGTCTTTACTTGTATATGGGTTATATTTTAACAATGAAGCTAAAGCTAATTACATTTCAGGGCAATGTGATTGAGTCTGTATCGTCATATAAATACTTGGGATTCTTAATTGATGATTCTCTCTCTTTTAAACCTCACATTCAGCAACGTGTGAAGAAGTTTGAGCGTGAGGTTGGGTTTCTATTTCAGAAATAAGTCCTACTTTTCGTTTGATGCTAAAAAGAGACTTGTTGCTGCTACTTTTATGTCAGTGATTGATTATGGTGATGTTTTATACATGCATGCATCTCCTCAATGTCTTCACTCCGTGGATACTGTCTACCATGGAGCATTGAGGTTCATAACAGATCTTAAGGCCCTTATTCACCATTGCTCGCTGTATGCTAGGGTTGGTTGGCCTGCATTGTTCATCCGTAGACTAAATCATTGGCATCATTGGCAATTCTTAATGTACTTCCATCTAATCTGTGTAAGTTAATTCATCAGAAAGATGCTGGTAGCTACCGTCTTCGCTCTGTGACACATGCACAAGGCCTACTCTTGCTATCTGTTCCCAACGTCCGTCTGTCTCGATTAATTTGTCTCGGATCCCGGTCTGGGCGGTCCCTCTGTGTGGAGTTGGCACGTTCTCCCTGTGTCAGCGTGGGTTCCCTCCGGCTTCCTCCCACAGTCCAAAGACATGCAGCTCAGGGTAATTGGACTCTGAGGTGTGAATGTGAGCGTGGATGGTTGTTGGTCTCTATATGTGCCCTGCGATAGACTGCCGACCTGTCCAGGTAAACCCTGCCTTAACCCGATGTCAGCTGGGCTCCAGCGCCCTGGTGCATTATGTGAGGATGAAGCGCAGAATGTGTTCTAGCATGTTGGGCAGATGGTACTTCATCATGTTTCCTCCACTGGAAGAGCACTAAATCATATGTCCTTAACTGGAAAGAAACTTCATCAAGTTTATTTTACTGGAACCTTAGAGGGCGTTTCATCAAGTTTCCTCTTTCCTCTCTTTCCTCTCCAGAAGGGATCCCTGCAGGGCACTGTATCTGTATCTGTTTCCTCCACTGGAAGAGAACTTTAATCATGTTTCCTCCACTGGAAGAGAACTTTAATCATGTTTCCTCCACTGGAGGAGAACTTTAATCATGTTTCCTCCACTGGAAGAGAACTTTAATCATGTTTCCTCCACTGGAAGAGAACTTTAATCATGTTTCCTCCACTGGAGGAGAACTTTAATCATGTTTCCTCCACTGGAAGAGAACTTTAATCATGTTTCCTCCACTGGAAGAGAACTTTAATCATGTTTCCTCCACTGGAAGAGAACTTTAATCATGTTTCCTCCACTGGAAGAGAACTTTCATCATGTTTCCTCCACTGGAAGAGAACTTTCATCATGTTTCCTCCACTGGAAGAGAACTTTCATCATGTTTCCTCCACTGGAAGAGAACTTTAATCATGTTTCCTCCACTGGAGGAGAACTTTAATCATGTTTCCTCCACTGGAAGGGCTTTTAATCATGTTTCCTCCACTGGAAGAGAACTTTAATCATGTTTCCTCCACTGGAGGAGAACTTTAATCATGTTTCCTCCACTGGAAGGGCTTTTAATCATGTTTCCTCCACTGGAAGAGAACTTTAATCATGTTTCCTCCACTGGAAGGGCTTTTAATCATGTTTCCTCCACTGGAAGGGCTTTTAATCATGTTTCCTCTACTGCAGGGCCCCTAGAGGTACTTAAATATGTTTCCTTTCAAACTGGAATGCATTGTTGTTGTCATAATGAAATAACAATGTACATGTTGGTTAGTTGTTACACAAGAAATGTGTTATTACGCATACAAAAAAAAAAAAAAAAAATATATATATATATATATATATATATATATATATATATATATATATATATATATATATTGCATTCAGGCTGTTTATTACAAAATGTGTCAGATTATGACAACATGTGCGTGTTATTAGTGAAGTGAACATGTATTACATTCTGTTTAGTTAGTTTAGTTGTTTCAAGCCAATTAAAATGATCTATCGCTTACTCTGTTCAAATAAAAAGTTTCACCGAACAATAGATGTCATTTGAATATTGACTCAACTCTGATGGCTCGGCTTTAGGCCAGGACCTATCGCTTCATAAAGCTCAGATTTAAAAACATGTTTTACACAATTTTAAAAAGCATAACAATATATATAACAATATATGTATAAATATATATATATATATATATATATATATATATATATATATATATATATATATATATATATATATTAAACATATGCACTGTGCAAACCCATGTCACAGTACAACAGCATTTTGCTCTATGTCATAGACAGAATTAAAGTAGATATATAGATATATCTATCTATATATCTATATAGATAGATATATCTATCTATATAGATCTATATAGCTATATATCTATCTATATAGATCTATATAGATAGATATATCTATCTATATAGATAGATATATCTATCTATAGATATATAGATAGATATATCTATATATCTATATAGATATAGATATATAGATATATATCCTTGACAACCCTGCCATAGTTACAGTGATGAATCCTTCCGTTTCTTGCTGTAATTTCGTACAACTCCGTCTTCAGACACACACACAGTCGGTCATTAAAGACGCACCGGACCGCATTGTAAAAGGGATAATTTACCCATGTGGGGGTAAAAGGAACCACCCAGGACATAAATTTGCGTTGTTTGTGAAGTCATTAAATCTCTTTAATTCCTAATGATTCAGAAAGGCTCTCCCCGGCCCAACGGCAGGTGTCGGTATCCCAGGCAGTGCCATATGTTCTTCCCTGGCTCACGGCTCGCCTCCTCTGGACTCTCCCAACATGCGCTCATAAACAAACCCAAAACTGGTCAAGGTCTCAGAAGAGAAGGAACATGGGGAAAAGCCATGGGGCATGTTCACACACACACACACACACACACACACACACACACACACAGCCTGCAGGATCAGTTTTAGTGCACCATAGAGAGAACACAAACTGTGAGAAGAGCCTTTTTGAGGGCGCAGGTGGGCCTCGGAGTGTCCGAACATCATTAAAAGATGGATTGGGTCATAGGTGATTGAATCGCTCCCTCAGGTGGCAGAGAAGGACAGTGGAAGAGAGGAAGCAGGAGACTGATGGAGGGTTGTGTGGTGCAGTAACAGTCGGCTGTGGGGGGCAAGGTCTTGCTGACTGGGCTCAAAGGGCACAGCGGAGCCTCAGACTGGAAGCCAGTTGTAGGGGTGAGAAGTCGGGGAACTTTGAGATGGGCTCAGCGGGTCACTGAGCAAGCAGGACCTCAGGAGCGCAGACCAAAACTGTTAGCTTACTTTCTTTTAAAGCTTTGAACAGGATTCAGTTTTCCACAATTTTCCCAACATAAATGTGTAGGGCGTAATATTTACTGTACAAAAAAAACGTCATAGATATACAGTATATAGTATATATGCATCACAGCTACTCTTTATCTATTTCTATTTGATCCAATTTGCTGTATTTGAAATGAGACATACTGTAGTCCTTCTTTTGAAGTAAAAGAGAGCTGGTCCATCTGTCAAGGTCAATCTGTGACCTTTCAAATGAACTTTTCAAATGAACATTGCATTTGAATACATCAGCACCGATGCCAGTCTAACAAAGGACAGTTTAGCATCTAGTCGGCCAGAGAGTTACACATAAAGATATTATGAAGACAAACAAATGTACAGAGCTTAAGAAGGCCAACTTCCTGTGCCAAGTGCTCTTGAACTTTTACAGAGGAGCAGTTTAAAGCATCCCGAATGGAAACAAGACAGACTGGGATGTGATCAATACCACCCAGGTGGCAACCTCCTGTCCTGCAGAGTGAAGCCAATGCGGAAGTGTTTTAAAACCTGCATTCTCTCTACTGACCAACAGGGGGCTACTTTTTGCTAACGAAAGGGTTGTCTTCTTCAATACACATACGCATGATGTTCATTTAGTAAATTATGGTCCATTTTGAGTCAAATAGAGCATAAAGAAGGTATGCTTTAGGGCGGGGCTACAAGGTGATTGACAGGTCGCTGCCGCTACCAGAGACGTATACAGCGTCACTACGTCACTCCATATGGTCATTTCTGTTCATTCCATAATCCAAACGGCTTATCCTATTGTTAGAGTGGCGAGGACGCTGGAGCCGATAACTTCTGTTCACTGGTTGCAAAAAACAACCAGTGTTGGGGGTAACGAGTTACAAAGTAATGGATTACTGTAACGTAATTACTTTTATAGGTAACAAAGTAAAGTAACGCATTACACTCAAAATATTGGTAACTACACTACTTTACTAGACCTCAGTAACGCGCGTTCCTGCGTTACTCAAGACATTTTTACCAGTCGGAAAAGTTCTCTTTTAGTGGCGCGAGAGTCACACGACACTTCCTGCATGAACAACCTATCACAGAACTCCATCTGAGTGATTTGAGTGACTCCAGGTTCCCTAGGATTAAGGATATTGCAAAGCAATACAACACTCAATACCATCAAGTGCACCTGAGCTTCTAATGAGGACAAGACACGTCTGGAATGAACGGAATCCCTCTACTGGTGAACTGCAGTATTACAACTGATAAAGCATTGAGAACGCGCTCTTGCACCAGACATGTATATATTTTCCACACGTAACATCAACATTAGTTAGCGTCAACAAGCACGTGTCATTGTACTTTCTGCCTTCAAAGTAAAAGCACTTCCTGTTTACATGCTCTTCACAATAAGAGTAAATCATGTAATAAAACAAGTTACAACACTGTGGAAAGGCTTTCAGCCTGGGCAGTATTGTTCTGACCCCAAGGAGGAACAGGCTGTCGGGTAAAAGATTCAAGAGACTTTTACTCATGCGATACAATCGCTATTTTGAAGGGTTAGGGAATAGAGAAAAATGATAAACTTCATAGCATATAGTGCACTTTCTGTTTATTAAGGCAATGATGTAGTGGATTTTCTGTTTATTTAATTGCATTTTCTGTTTCTATTTTTTGGGATAAGTGCATTTCTGTTTCTATTTTATGGGAAAAAGTGCCATTAATTTTTCTATTTTTCTTAAACCACTACAATGATTCCTATAACAAGCTGGTTTTGTTCTTAGGAGTCGGCCCCCATTTGGTTTAGTGGGGTCTCATGTTTCCAAAAGCCTGTTTTCAATGTGTTATGCTGTTTGACCTGAATGTCCCCACCATACACAGCCTCTTGTATCCTGCTGTTTGTGGATTTTAAAGTGAGGCATATTTCTTTGGTCAGACAGTGTGAACAGGGTTAATGTTCGTTCAAGTTAATGGCTGAGTTTTATATGCCTTTTTGTTTTACATGTTTACAATACACTATGTGGAAAGGCTAAAAGATGCCCTTTATTGAACATTGAAAATAAAGTGATGAAAGGGCCATGATGTTTGCTTAAAAAAATGGAAAGTAAAGTAACTAGTAGTGAAGTTACTTTTCAGATGCAGTAACTAGTAAAGTAATCTAGTTACAATTTTCAGAAGTAACTAGTAACTTGTAACTAGTTACTTTTTCTGAGTAACTACCCCAACACTGAAAACAACAACACGGCGATGGCCGTAATCCAAGATGGAGACGGCGAAATCGGCAAACTCAAGGCTTCATAAGGACAGTCCAAAGGTGACGTCACAATAACTACGTCCACTTCTTACAAACAGTCTGTGATACAACACATTTCACTCACAATCGTCAGTGATATTGGTGACAAGAGGCGTCTGCAAAGAGCCCAGAGGATATTCTAAGAAGAGACTTCAGAGCAGCCTTGAGAGTGTTTCATTCATCTTCCATCCTCCACATATAGTATAGTTTAGTATTTTTGTTAGTTTGTTCGAATCTAGCAAAATGGGACCACGAAATGCACTTTGTCGCACAGCCTTGTTGTACAATGACAATACATTAAGCTTGTAACCTTGTATGAGAACTGTTCAACAATACAGGCAAAAGGGTGCTTCATTCAGCTGAGTGGGCCTACAAACAGGGCGGGAGAGGGGAGGGAGCATTTTGGCCCTGAGTGCCACGCTTGTGATTTATCCCAGCAATGTCGCCACATACACCTAGTTGGTAATACTGCAAATGTCTTTGATCAGTGTGTGACTGCAGTCAGTGATAGATAGTAACTTAACAGACAGTATTGCCATTGGAAGGCTTAATACTACCCCAGAAATAAATAAATCACCAAATCTTGAGATAAATAGTTTTCACCGAATAGCGACAAAGCTGGAGTTAACGGAAAATATATTGTAGAATGTTGAGGAGGTTAATGTCATGTATTACAGTGTATTTTATTGTTTTACATGCTCATTATAGATGTGAAGTATCAAGCAACCGCAGTATTGTCCTGAGGTACAGCGCTTGGTTCTGTCGACCAATCAGAGGTCGTGTTCCCGGCTGTCTGGCAGCTCTGATCTCAAATGCAGAGGAATAACATGAGATTTAAAAAATGACTTTGCTTGGTCATAATTTACTAAATGTAACTGTGGTCTATATACAAGCCTTGGCAGTCAGAAGTATAAAGGATCAGAAATCATGTGTTTTATTTTGGTACCTTCTAGGCTTCAGACAACATCAATAACACACATTTAGAAAGTCTGGGCCTGAAAGGGTTTTTACTTAATCAGAGTTATTTGACATTTTGGTGGTACTGTTAAATAATTGAAACCATTCTGAACATTTTGTGAATGTCGTACTAAAACACGGACACAATAGCAGAGAGAATGTCTGCAGGATGAATGAAGAAGATGAAGATGAGGAATTTAATCCCATTTTGAACGAGTTATGTTGTATTATTTGGCGGATCGTGAGTTGTAGACATGGCTCCGAGTGATGATTCAACAACAAAGCTGTAACGAAGCCGTTATTGTTTTTTGTGCCAAGCGGTGCTGTATAGGAATTGATGTGCAATGTACACATCCCGGTCTCCAAAACATCTTGCTGCTGCAGCTCCGAGCCAAAGAAGACAAGCAAAATGAGCTGCTGCAGGTTCAAGTTATGAAACTTTGGACGAAACGCTCCGTGGTTCACTTCCCGTGACTAATGTGTTCCGCGTGTGACTCTGCAACCCGTGAGTGACAGCCAGACAAAGTGAGAGAAAGAAAAGACAGACAAATCAAGTGGAGCACACATCAAAGGAGAGAAAAATAAGATGACAAAAGAGGGAAAAACATCCATAAAGTTGTTCTCAAACTCTTTATTGAGGTTATATTAGTGCAATCTATCAGTGATGTACTGGAAAATCCATAACCCTACAGTGGAATTTTACCCCTGTGAGCTGTTCCCCTTTATGAAGTGCAATCTCATAGCAGGACTGCATGCCTCTACGGAGCTCATTTTTCAAGCAGTGTGACGTGGAATGGCCATGTCAGGAACGTAGAGGCGTTGACTGGAGGGGGGCCATTCTTCTGCCATTTATCCATCAGAACGCTCGCTGACACAGTCGACTCGCCCCCACGCCGTTAAATAAGAATCTGTACCATCGCAAATTCAATTTGTGATTGATTAAGTGCATTTGCTTGGAGCGCAAAGCCTGTTCATCGCACATATTTACAGCGAGAAAAACACAAGCCAGATAAGGATCTTAGATTTGTTCTGAAGCGCTGTGATGTTGATAAATCCTTTCTATCTTGCTCGAGCGTATACTGCAATTGTTTGAGTATTCACAATCCTCAAGTTCACAACTTAAAACACTATGTCTCGGTTACACTATGTTTTTCTGAGGGATGACAAAGAAGGAGGAGGAGGAGGAGGAGGAAGATGGAAAAAGAAGGAGGACAAGTGAGAAGTACAGGATGCTTCTTTATCTTTAAACTGTTTATCTCTTTGGTGCGGAGGCCTTAGCGTGTTTGTTCTGCCTTAACCGGGTCCTGAACTCACAACGAGAGTCAATATCTTGGGGAGCTTACATGCCAAGTGAGAAACTACGACTTTCATGACTTGGTCAAGCGCCTCAATGGCATACGGCATATTTCAGACTTGTGTCAAACATTCAGTTATCAAGGCAAACTTTTGAGAATTGACATACTTCATCTAGACAACATAGAGATGTCTATAATTGTTGTAAGTTGAGCAAAAAGAAGCGAGAGGAGATATATGTAGTAAATCGGTCCAGTTAGTTTTAAGGGGTTTGAGAAAAACACTGGGATGTGCTTCATAGCATCTCCGCCACATGTGGGCTTATTTTAGTGCTGGTTAGAATTCATTTTCTTATTTTTCAACTTCCAATTGAGGAGGTTTGGCACAGGAATGGACCTATGTGCAAAGCTGGATTTAGTTTCTGCGTGGCAAGACAGATTTCATAGGAATAGTAATAATAACATCTGTCTGAACAAGAGGCAGCACTTTTCCCCAGCACGTATTTCCTGTCCCAGTGCAAGGATTATACAAATGAAGAAAGGGTCCTTACATCACAAGTCCATGTCTCCACGGCATGACACTTAACCCCATTCGCTCCACCAATACACCCGCCTGCGATGCATGAATGATGGGCAGGTGGCACCTTGCATGGTAGCCCTGCCATCAGTGTATGAATGGGTGAATGATGACATGTAGAGTTAAAGCACTTTGAGTAGTCATAAGACTAGAAAAGCCCATGTGCCATTTATTCTCCATGCATATGTAAAGGGAAAACTGTTGATGATACTTAATAATATCTGGGTGGCTAACTTTAGCTCTCTCTATTTGTCAGGAGGGGGCTCTAATCACCACATTTTATGATGTTATAAATCTGCACCTTTACACCTTTGTACTCGCAAATTAACTAAGTTAGCAACAGTAATTCTCTGGTGAGACGTTCCACATTAATTGGGAGATAAAACTGTTAATGGTTGTCAGAAATATTTCCTTTGAACGTGTAAAGAAACAGACAGGGAGCTGCAGTGCTGGTGAGTGACAGCATACTTTACAGCCTCTCTAGCTTAATATCTGTCATGCCACACATGTATGCTAGCTAATAATATAGGCAACATGAGTGGTATAAGTGTTATTCACTGCCAAACTGTATGCCCTATATTTACCGAACTCACATGGTTCGTGATGTAGCCATCAATGATGGAATTAATAGAATTGAACTAGTAAAGCGCTATTATAGTCTCCCGACCACTCAAAGCGCTTTAACACTCTTATTGAAGGACGACCCTGCTCACCACTGAGCCACAGCCACCCCAATTATCAGTTCGTATCATGTGATAATATACATCTTGTGTGGAAGCGTGTTTCAGTTAATACAGTGGTGTACAGGTGGACTTGCCATACCCGCCTCATTCACTTCAATAGAACTGCAATTCATTCATTCATTGCATTGAAACACACTGCAGTCTAAGTATTGTCAAACGCATAGATTTCCCTTGCTATTAGCTAACAGGACATTGTAGTTTAAATTACAATTTGGAAACTGGAAAACAAATGTCTGACCAAGTAATAGCATGCTAATGAGCAATGTGGTGTCTCAGTGAAACGCCCACGACCTCCATAGGTACACACCTAACGGCCGCGGCAAAAACCCCTTCGTTAGCTTTAGGAAGAACATCATGGGTGTGATTTCAAATGCATGGACATCGTTAAAGAAAAAAACAACATCTCTCAGTTCATGACTTTTTTATGGTAATTCATCTTCTCGTGAATGGGTGGGTGCGATAAAAAAAGAAAACAAAATGTGATCATTTATACCACTGAGGGAACATTTTTACCTCTCACAGAAACCGCTGTGTACTGCTGGGCTCGACGTTCCCTAGCAACGCCTGGTGTTTATACGTCTTTTGATAAGCAGGCTGACAGATAACGAGCTACAGCTAGATTAGATAGATGGATGGATTTTAGATTTGGAAACATGAATCGGAGCAGAAGATGGATGGATGTCCAAGAATCTCTGGCGATGCTCCAGGACACGAGTGAGGGAGAATCAGAGGAGAGAGATCAATGATGACCCATCAACTTCACCGGAGGAGGAATCTTCATCAGAGGACGAGGAGCTCAGAAAAACACTGTTGAACAGATGAAGCACTGTGTGTGTGTGTGTGTGTGTGTGTGTGTGTGTGTGTGTGTGTGTGTGTGTGTGTGTGTGTGTGTGTGTGTGAGCAAGAGAGCGAGCGGTCTGTGTCTCTATTCCTAGTAGTGCATCTAAAACAACAAGTTATCCAAAATGTGTTTTGAACTTTTAGCCGAAGTTCTTGCTATGAATGTTCTTCTTCTACGATAAATCTGTTATTTAAATGTATTAATTGTTTAGTTGTTTGTTTGTTGTAGCCTATGTTTTTTTTTTTCTTTTATTATAAAAATGCATTTGATCTTTTTGATTTGAAATAAATAGGTTGAAACGCAAAAAAAAGAGAAAAGACTCAACATTAACTATATATATATATATATATATATATATATATATATATATATATATATATATATATATATATATATATATATATATAACATTTTCAATTTAAATTTTTAAGTTATTTTTTTTGTTATTTTGTTCCTTATTAATTATTTAAAAAAATAGATGAACATTAATTAATTGCTTCAAGAAATGACACTTTGCTAGGGGTAAAATACGTACATTAACTACGTGAACACCAAAGTCTTTCTTCTGGTCATAAGGTCACTTGCATCCTCCTCTGTTGCTCTCCCTCAGGTTTCTTCCCTTTTTCTCTGTGAAAGGGTTTTTACTATCTTTATTGGGGGAGTTTTTCCTGATCCGATGTGAGGTCCCGGGACAGGGATGTCATGTGTACAGATTGTAAAGCCCTCCGAGGCAAACTTGTATTTGTGATGTTGGGCTATACAAAATAAACTGAATTGAATTGCTCCTGATGTTTGCAGAGTCAAGATGCATTTCCTTCATGTGTCTCCACCTCGACAGAGGGTCCTTTAGGACTTTCATACATCAGCTGCCACCATGTCTAGGCTCGTGGTCATTTCACATATTTTGATGATCTTTCTGGACAAAGACTCTGTCCTGTTGTATCCTTCGGCAGAGCTTTAGTTGTTCCCGCCGCCTCCTGTTTTCATGCTAAAGCCAAGCCAGTCACCTCCTGGCTCCGCCTCTACTTTGAATGGACAGATGTGAGAGTGGTATCTTTCAAGTGAGATCAAACTGACCACGCCTTTCTTTTCTTTGACTGATCCTTAACCCAGGCTGACTGTGTGACCTTGACAGCTCCTTGTTAGAGGTCGTTCTCCAGCTGTAACGCATTCCTCTGTCAGGCTGAACAGTGAACACTCACTAATCTGGCTTTGGAGGAAGTCGCCTGCCTCGTCCCATCCTCCACGTCGCCGGCATCAAAGTCCCACCGCGAGCCTTCTAAACTGAGCTTCGTCTTCACGGGGATGTGCAGGCTTTGAAGCCCCCGTGCAAGACAAAAAGTGCTTTTCCAAAGGAATAATGGCTGTTTATATGGAGTGCGATGTGAGGAGCTGTCAGCCCTCTGCCTTTAAGTTGATTTGCAGGAGTGTCAGAGAAGAGTGGGGGACTCGAGGAGGTGAATCATGGATTGTCAGAAATCAATTCTCTGGGCTGCTCTCTGGGGAGCGCTCCAGTCATTGTCAACAATAGGCAGGATGAATAAACCAAATCTCCTGGAGAGCGTGTAATAATCCCCAACATAATGGCGTCGCCATATAGGATAATTCAATCGGGGCTTGAAAAAGGCAACAGTTGATCAGTGCTAAATTGAATATTTCAGACGTGCGCTTTGGGAAAAGTTCCCCCCACTGATACCCCATCTCCTCCCTCAGCCCAACCCGCTCCACTCGTCAATCAGCTTCTTCTTTTTTTTACATTGCGGCTCAGAAGAGCTGTTAGAAATCCACAAGGTTGAACAGCTGATGGATCACACAGTCTGTTTCATCTCCCCCTGCTTTACATTTCCTGCGGCTCATTACGTGGCCCGTATAGGCTCTCAGCTCCGGCTTGGCAGTGGAACGTGTTTGCCTCGCGCGCATCGCGCGGCACCCCTTGTGTCAACAAGCTCAGTAGCTAAACACTTCAAACAATGCAAGTTTAATGAGCGGCAAAGCAACAATGTACCTGAGGGTACAGCGTTTCTCTCCATTCCCTTTGTCTCGGCTGGCTGAGAGTTGCTTATCCTCTCTAACGCTGCTGTGATGTGACATCGCAGCCTATGTCTTTGCATATTTTGTCGGACTGAATATACAGAAAATAAAAAAATCTATTGCCTGCTTTCAGTTCAAAAGGCGCTCTGTACAGTTTGGATATTGGGCAAAATAATAAAACTAAAAGCTCCCTTGTTAGCTTAATTAACGGGGACATTTTGTTGTGCCGATGCTTATAGTCACGGAGGAAGTGTCAAACTAATGCTCACCGGATGCACAGCAAATATAATTGTATTATAATAATTCTGTTGTGCTATATGGCCAGTGTTGCCTGCTAAATCATAGCTTTCTGCTCGTTTTAATTCAAATCATTTCACATGTCAGAGGTGTGTATTCATTTGTATCGTTTGAATTGTCACAGTTTCTCTGCTTATCAAAAGATTTCGCAGATAGCTCAAGCTAAAGCGAGCAAATACCTTGAGGTGATTGTGTTGTCTGGCAATAAAGTCCCATCATGCTTTGGGTGATTTAAACTTCTTTTTACCCCTAATATATCTGCATGTTGTCATCCTGCTTCATGAGGAGTCGTGCTGCATTCGGGCCTGTGTCCACGGAGCGGCTGCTTTGTTGTTTTTTCTCTCAATTCTTCCCGAGGAGGAAAGAGAACGCACGCGGCCACGAGGCGTGACACATTCACATCCTGTGTAAATCAGGCCGTACTTACCAGCAGCACCTGTCGATAGATACGTTCATCATGAGCGGATAGATGGGAGGAAGAAAGAAAACGCTAAAGTGTGCAACACAAATCTGTGTAAATCTTTTGACTTTTTTCAATTATTTGAAATCGTCATTTAATTGAATTCAGCAGGAAAACACAGCTCATCACAAAGTACAGCTACCTCCGTTTCTCTTTCCCCTTCGGTGCTGTATTTGAATAAAATCAACTTTCCACATAATTATATTTCCACCACTGCAGTGCAGACGGGATTGTGCTGAATCAGCGGGCATGTGCATGTCTGTCTGTGTGTTGCGGTTGACGCCTCTGAAAAAAGCCCTGGTGTGACTTTTGATGTGAGAATGCGCCAACTCGCTGCTGAGGGTTAAATATAGCAGATAATGCAGCAGCCGGCGCTCATTTTACTGATGCGTTGGAGATGAAACCGTCTCACAGGAGAGGTTCGTTATCACCGGCTTTGTGCGCTGTTGCACATTTCAACTCGTCAGCCGTGAAAACCTTCGGCCTGAGCTCCGTGAGGACAGTGACAAGTCCTCCTCCCTGAGATCCAAAGTAAAAACTCAAGCACTTATGAAAGGGAAAACAGAATCAAAGAAATGTTTTTTTTTTATTCGAGAGGGACTGCCTTGTGTGGAAGCGTCTCAAACGATAGAGGCTCGGACGTGAACGATCCCGCCCACTCGCCAGCAGCACTTTCTCTCTGCGCTGAAGACTCCCACCTCGCCTTCCCTCCCCTGCTCCCCTGGGGCTGCTTAGCGGAGGCCGGGCTGGGTGGTCTCTCTGCTGAACTGCTACTGCAGCTCCGTACTCCGAGCCACAGAGCGAGCCTCGCATCGCGGTTCACGAAACACACTTGGCATCGTCGACGTCTGCTTGTGTGTTGTTACCGGGCCAAAAGGCCGCCGCTAACTTGAAGCCGCGCTAACGAATGCTTTTTTAAATCTCCTCTCAAGTAACTTGTTGTGTTCCAGATCTGATATACATTTTTTGTTTGTCTTCAGGCTTCTGATTACTGCGATGAGACTGAGATGGTGTTAGAAAGTGCAGGCTCGTTGCCCTCTGCCTGGTGGTTCACTACTTATGGTACCTCCCACCTCATGAAGAGAGGCAGAGATGAGAACTTCCTCCTCTTTTTTTCCTCCAAACACTTTTACCGGCCTCACCTTCGCCTTCCGCTACTGAGGGAATCCTTTTTTTTTTCCTCCGCAGAGTTTAGAAATTAAAATATGCTTAAATAAAGCAAGAAAACAATAACACAAACACACGATAATCAACGTATTTGGAATACGTCAAACACAAACATAATCAGGCAGGAGATTAGTTTCTGATCAAACGTAATTGGGAATGCGTATTATTTCTGGGGGAATGTAATTTCAGGAGACAGGGTTGTTATACTGATGGTACCTCACAAAGAGAGGCAGAGATGAGAACTTCCTCCTCTTTTTTTCCTCCAAACACTTTCACCCGGATTCAGTGTTTGTTTCTGTTTTCCATGTGCCTTTTTTTCTATGTAAACTGCAATTTCTTTAAATTATTGGGACTATGATGTATTTCAGATGTTTAACGCTCATCATCGTTGATCAAAGTACATGTTAAGATAATATTTATGTATATATTAAATATGTGGCATGATTTAAAGGTTGAATTTATGATGTGATGAATATGTTGTAATCTCTTTCTTTCTTTGTTCATACGTAATCAACTTCAAATAACGTCCTGTCTCAATAAACGGCTCAAACGAGTGTAACCCTTGTTTCCTGGAGGTCTGCGGCTCGAGTCTGAACCTTAGATCCGTTACAGGCCATCCACAAAGTCTAGCTCTGGTATCAAAAAGGCCTGATCAAAAGCAACGAGGACCTCTTAGTGAGAAGGAACATCATTAGCAGGTCACGGCGGTGTTAATGCAGAATTTGGTAATCTGTTATTAGCAGCAGTGAAATGTAAATGGACAGGAGTAAGCGTCCTCGCTCGTACCGTTCACATCCTCTATTGTGCCATTTGCAGCTCTCAAGTCAACTAAAAGGAATTCATAATGGTGTGAATGCATTTTCTATGCTAATATTGTCTCAGAAATCAAATGAAGGGGAAGATTTTCATGTTTGTCAATGTCATATGATAATTGGTCAAGGCATCGGAATATTGATTCGGTGGCTAAATTAGATTTTCAATCTTCCCCGAATGAAAACCTGCTTCAAAATGAAATCTCCCTGTCTGTCTTTACGGTCTGCCTGCCTGTGCCAGCTCTTTCTTTGGGCTTTTTTCTCTCCGCTCACATTCTGTGTGGACTTCAGAAAAATAAAGTTGAAACGAAACGGGGAGACAATACTGGTATTCAGAAACAGGCACACACACACACACACACACACACACACACACGAGGCGTCTTCAGCCTTCAGCAGTGCTGCAGGAAATGAATGACACTCCAGTTGGTGATCAAAGCAGGTGAGTGCAGCCGGGTAGCAGAGAGGTGGTTCCTTCCACGGTTGCAGAGCAGCACAGTGCTGCTCCTGTTCAGCCCCTTGGCTCCGGCTCGGCTGCTGCTCCAGGTACAGCGCAGCCTTTTCATCTCCCTCCTCTGTTATTTATCTGCGGCGCGCTATAGCGTTGCTCACCCAAGTATGGCAAAAAAAAACAACACACACACACACACAATGCGTTCTTATTACCGCCGCCGCCTCCTCTCTCACTGTTGTGTTTAATAAGGAGATCGGGCAAAGAGAATACATTCATACGTTTTCAATACATGCGGGGAGAGGTGGAATTGAAAATTACTCTTTATTGTGTTGTTTCTGCGGGAGGAAATTGTAATTGCCTTGGGCTGAGAGAGGGGTCATGACTATCGGAGCTGGAGGCGAGCTGCGTACACATCTGTACCAGGGCTCAATATTTCAAGCTCTGAGCAGCCGCCCTGTGGTCTGAGAGTGGCTGTCACACACCCGGGCTCCCTGCAACGCCACCGCGGTGCCTTTATTACTTACAGCGCACCCATGGCTGCCCACACACCTGCACACTCACACGAAGAGGAAGCCGTTATAAAAGTTCTCCATCATGTATCGATCCAGCCTCCGCCGACTGGTGCTGCACTTTTGTCCCTCAGTTTTTCAAATGTTTCAACACAAGGTCCACATTTAAAATAACACTGCTTCTTACTAAGCAATCTACCACCATTTTCAAAAACACATTTTCCTTTTTACTAGCATATTTTTTCCTGTTCATCAAAAGGAGAAGTCGCTGAGCTTTTCTTGGTACCACGGTGCCGGAGCAAGTAGCTGTCATGGTGCTCGGAGCTTACAGCCGCATCTGAGCACACACACATAGAAATACTAACACGGAAATACTAACTTGCTTCGTGTAGATCTATTTGAGTATACAAAAATGACCAAAAGTTGCTGAAATGTACCTTTGGATGTTATCTTGTGTCTCCTCATTGTTCCAATGGCTGAGCCGGTGGCCTGCAGCTAACAAGGCTAACAGCGCTAACAGTGCAAATAGCATCAACAGTGCTGACAGAGCTAACGGTGTTTACCTGAGGATGGCGTTACCAGCTGTAACCACCGTATGAGCTTAGTGCAGAGGCCATGACCTCGTCAGTGGCGATCACTCACGTGCACTAATCGGTATGCTCGACCAGCCCGGCTAGGTAAACGCAGCAGAGAAGCTAGCATTACAACACACACAGAGGGAGAGTGACTTCATTCTCTGCAAAGGACATCACTCTGCTGTATCCTTACAGAGCAAATAGTTGCTGATGTATCAATAACTCTGAATGGAGAATAGAGGTCCTTTAAAGTGTAGGTTCACAGGACCACAATGAAGACTTAACATACGTGGCAAAAACCACAGTCAAACTTAAAAACATCTCCCATTTAATAGTTTTGACATAGTTGTGAGCTTATTTTAGTTTCAATTGCAATGCTTTAAGCACACTGAAATAAGTATTATGTGCACTGTACTGTACAAAAACTGCTATTTTTAAATTAAGGAAGTCTGGATAATGACCTGTTCACACATACGTATTGAGTACATAACTTACATATTAAACTCTAATATTGTCACTTGGTGCACTACCAAGTAGTTAATTTCCAGAAGTCGCCGTAGTTTGTCTATGTCATGTCATTCTGCATGGGGACCATGGTGAATGGACTTGGTCATTTTGCTGTAGTTTCGAGAGAGAATGGAAACGGGCCGGCTTGTTGTCTCCAGGTTGGTCCGCCTGCACGCCTGCATATTTGGCATAACTTTCTCAACTTTTCTATGTTACTGGCCGACTTTTGAGTCTTGAATCTTGGGGCCAGTGGCAAGATGTAATTTGAAGGTTCCATTCATGGCAGCTTTTCGGGCATCTGGTGTTATCATTGTACATCTGAAATGGCATTGCTGTAACAGAACAATGCTTTTCAGCCTGACAGAAGAAAGAAGGACATCGCAATCATGGTTAGCCAGGGGACAGGAATCCTGTAAATTCTTTGGTTCCTTTTTCTGAAGCCTTTATTTGTGCATTTCAGCAAGAGATAGTAGCTTTTGTCCTTTTAAATGGATGTAGGTTGCACCACTTTTCCCTTCCTAAATCAATACCCAACTACACATTTGACCCAAGTCCAATTTTACATAACTTTAGCATTAGCAGCTAGCGCTACCTCCAAAGCACACTGGCTCCAAACTTTGCACCGTGTTGAAGGCAAAAACGGAGGCCATAGGCTATTTTATTATAAGGCCATGTGCCCACATAGCTTTGTTGAAATACCACATTTAGATGAATGTCACTGAGCCAGAAACAGAGGTGAAGTCTGCAGCATTTCAGTGAGAAATTCATTCTCATTGAAGTTTAGCCAAAAGGGCACCCAGGTTGTTTTGCTCTAGTTTGTCTGTGTTGGTGGCAGCAGACATACATGTGGGATGTCTTTCTGCTTAAGTACATTAATAGGTAGAAATAATAGGTTTGACTATCATATTTATTATATTGTATATCCTTTTTGTATCAGATCATCCATGTATCTAGATAGATAATTGTCTGAGAAATGTGTACACTACACACAATCCTAATTATTCCAGCATCAATGCAACTTTTCATGTCTGATTTTCTTTTGACTGACTCCCCTGGCTACGAGCTACTTTGGCATGGAAACATCACAAAGCTTTAACTCCTGATTTTCCCTTTCTGAACAAATTCTGACACGCACGGTGTCTCGGGTGCTTTTTGTTTCCAACACTCCACATTACTACAGGGATCATCACTTCTTTTCCATGTATTAGATATGACCTTCTCCTGCTCACTCAGAGAGTGTGGGAAGCTGGTGGGCGTAACTTTTCATACTCACAGGCGGATTCTATCCGTGGATGAGAATGTTTTGTCAGCTGGTTTAATCATGTCAACCGGGAGCGCTAATCACAGGGTATCAAAAGAGTCATGTAAACAGCTTAACCTGACTAACACAGCACCTGCAGTTTTTGCATGTTTTTGTCAAATTAGCTTTAATGTGTCACTAGAGGAGTACCACAGATGTCCTGTCTTGTGTCTCAGACGTGGCACTGTTTGTTATGCGCACACATCAGAGTACATCAAAAGCAATATTTTACATTTTTCTTATTGTCAACAAATCCCTGAAAAAGAAAAGACCAAAACATAAGAATTGATGCTACTAACAAGTAGTGTCTGTGTAAACAAAGCTTGATAAAGGATGTTCCTCTGTGGCATGGCGCTCCATTCTAGTCCAAAAACACATCAATGAGGCTCAGCATCAAATGTGGATGTGGACAGGACATGAAAGTATACATACTGTTACATATGCACTTATATATGTTGTATCTATACTCTCTACTTACAGTGTAATACATGCCCATGGTGGCCCAAATAACACAAGGATGCACACTGAAACTGAGGCTTTCTTAAAAATGAAACTCTTTGTGACCTGTTGATTTATGTCTTTGTGGGAACAAATGGGATTGGGGCTGTGGTCCACCGGCAGAGTAGGGGAGTTATAAAGTACCACACATTTGAGTTTTTTTGTATTTTTGATAAGTTGTAGACAACATATTCTTTAATAACAGCCCCGCCCCTTGAGCACAGACTGGCCAATCATAGCGTAGGGGCCGACAACTATCTGGCTCTACTCCATAGACTCTCATGCAATCCTTTCAGATGTTCTTCATGTTAAAAAAAACAACATACACATACAATAAAAACCTGTGGAGCGAACATTAGTGGAGTAGGTGAGCACATCAAGCGTTAGCACTTCCTTAATTTCATTGTCTTCTGCCTTGATCACCAGATGATGTGGTGGTTCACTTTTACACTGGCATCTGTAGTCTTTATCTTTTAAACCTGTTTTTACAGTGGAATCAGTTAGACATGCTGGATATATCCTTCTAACGCAATTTGTAGATTATTCCATCATATTTTCTCTGAAATCTCTTTTGTTTTTCCCAAACTTAGACATTGTTATATTTAAAACAATATATAATATATGTATTCAGAGAGTGCAGTAGTGACAGTAGTGTGTGCTCCATAGTTCAGACAGCTTGAAGGAGTTGCATCGGGCGGCAGAGCTTGGCAAAGGTGCTTTTCTCCCAATCCATGCATCACGAGTGTAAGTGGACTATTAGGGGAAATTAACATTAAAAAAAATGCCATTCCATTAAAGATATGGCAGATAAACAGCTGCAGGAAGTAAGTCAGAATCAAAAGCTACACTGTCCACTCCATGTGATTAAGTGCACTAGATTACCGACGTACACCATGAGTTTGGTAAGCTGAATTGCTCTCCTCTTAGACTGGCTCCCTCCCACAGGCCAGTTCCAGTTTGGCAGCGCTGCCCTCGGTTAATGGACTGGTAGCCGGCTCTGGTCCGTGGTGCTTTGGCGAGGCCGGAGAGAGATCCTCCTGAAACGCTGGGAGATTAGCTCAGAGTGCAGGTGATGACCTCATCGTCTGAGGCAAGTTTCTTCTCTGCTAATACCAATTACTCCGCTGCCTCATGCATTCCCTCACAGGGATACACTGACATGTATGCACGCACATGCACACGCAACCACATGCACACGCAACCACATGTACACTCAACTGCTGCACACACTTGATTTGCCTTCGCGTCAAGCCTGGGTGGTTCAGGCTGTGTGACCCAGCCATTCTGCCCGGGGTCTCTTTAATCCCTTAGCTTTCTCCCAAAATACATCACCCCCTTCAATGGTGAGCACAGGATATCGACACAATTGCCTAAAAGTCCTCGCCTATCTTCCGGGGTAAGCCTCTATTTACATACGTGCAAGAAGTAAGAGCTCTGACGCTCTGCAGCACTGTTCATAGCAGCTTATAAGAGCTGCCCCGGAAGCCTCCGTCGGCCATTTCCCCGTACCGCTGCAAACTTTTTGTCCGAATGCATTCACAGTGTATCTGTTCAAAGGCTGTGGTGAAGAGTGTTTTCTTACACTGACACTGGGGTGAGGTGAGGAAGAAGTTGGAAAGCCTGTACTGTGCTTGTTGCTTTGCTGCCTTTAGGGGTTGCTCGGTAGATGGAATGTCCCGTGACAAGCATCAAAGAGGGAAGGAGGTGACCAGAGAAAATTAAAGATGAGCCACTCTGACAGAGTAATTGTGCAGTGGAAAGTATCAGTAACCTAATTAACACCGCACAGTAGCCTTTGCCGCATTCAGATCCTGCTCTGATATGTTTCGTGATGCGTTCTGACACTGTAGTTAGGGGAATCATTTCCTAGTGCATGGTGGTATGAGCAATGTAATTGCACTTTAGGGTTCTGGAGTTATTGCATTATGTAAATGACTTCAGAGTCATGTGGAGGATAACTTAATGATCTCCCTAACCAGTTGTACTTAACATGACAGAAAGGATATTTTTTTTTGTTTTTTGTGAAGCTATATTCTTTTGTCTTAAGAAATGTCCCCTTCTCGCAGTTTTTAACGATCCGACGTTGTTGAACATTTACTGCCAAATTTGGAAGAGTTTTGGTTGTTTCAAATGAGACATCTCAGCCTTTTAGTTTTAGTCTGTGCTTCTCACAGTTTTTTACAGGATGTGGCTGAGTTGGGAAAAGGTGATGTCACATACTGCTCTGCACCAATCAGGATGTATTCATAATTGAATTAGAAAACTTATGACAATTTGTGGAGTGCTTAGTCAAATCTGAGCAAACCACACCCACGCAGTCTTGATGATGTGAAGTCTCTGAGTAAAAGCCACTACTACCTTCGGTCAGTGTCCCCGTTTGCTCCCTGCTTTAGCCAGCTGGCGCTCATGCTCTGCTAGTTCCCTGCTAACTTCCGCTAGCTCCCTGCTAACTTCCGCTAGCTCCCTGACAACCACCGAAGGTAGTGGGACCAGCGCCGGCTCGACGCCAGACTTGGGCAGAGGGGACGAGGGCAGTAGCAGCAGCAGCGGAGAGCTAGCAGCAGCGCTAGCTAGCAGCTCATAGCTTGCTACAGCGGGGACACTGACCGGAGGTAAGAGCGGCCTGTAACCCGACTTTTATGGTAACTTTGGTAGTTTTGAAAACCAAATATCCGTAAAGAAAGCTGTTCTTTGGGGGAAATGAGCACAAAAAGCCACAAAAGAATAACTGGTATTTCATATTTCCTTGCATGAAGGTGTCATTTCACAACACTTGGTCTGGTTTGAAATTAAAGGGTGACGAGGAGCGCAGTATTGCTTCTATCTAATCTTGGTCCCTGGCTATTACAGCTGCTCCATGGTGAGCCCTCAGTCTAAATTTACATCAAAATCTTTCTGATCAGAGCAGCTGCTCGCAGCAATGGTCAATTCAAGGTTTTGTGTGTCTGCTGGGGTCCTTATGCTGGCTGGCAGATGTTCATTAGCCGGCTAGCCTTTCATCTCAGTATGGAGAACAATGGTCTGGCACTCTGTCCTTCTCTTTCATGAGCTAATCAGCCATCATATCTGACCTCAAACCAGGCAATAATCCATAGCAGCGCTGAACACCTGGGATCACGCCGAAATTCAGCGCACAAGTCGCCAAGAATTTGACAAACTTCTGTGGGCAGAGATAGTTTTGCCCTCTAAGATTGCTGTTTGTTGATCTGAATGATTCTTAATATGTCTCAGAATCGAATTAATATCCCCCCTCTGAGGCATCATCTGTTTACAGCTCTGTGTCCCACCTCGCAAACCGAGTTGAGGTATTTGTTTTCAGAAGAAAAGTTTGACATTTTGGGAAATGTGTTTATTTTTATTTTAACCGTCTTGGATCAATACCACTCTTGTGTTTCTATTGTAAACATGAAGCTACAGACTAAGCTAGTTAGCGTATAGCTCAGCAGAAAGACTTGAAGAAGGGGGTAATGTTAGGCTGGTTCTGTTCTAGAGGCAATACATCACTCCTAAATGCCGCTGAAGAGTAGACATTACACATTGTGTGTTTCTTCCAGTCTTTGTGCAAAGCTAACTGGATACTTGTAGCCTCAGATTTCCTGTTGAACTGTCGCTTCAGATATGCTATTGTATCTTGTAGCTGTGCTCTCATCTCAAAATCAACATTTTTTTTCACCTGTGTCCCCCTTCTCATGTAATATCAGGAGCCGATGGGTAACCCATGAAGCTCAGCTAGTTTTTTTTAGTCTTCACCCTAAATCAACCACAACATATGTCAGAAGAGAGTAGCAGTGACTCCACTTTAAAGCACTCAAACTCACACACATACACACACACACACACACCTCGCCGTCCGTTATTTCCACTGCGGCCTCCGGAGCCGACCGGGCCGAGCTAACTCCAGGGTTGCAGGGTAACTGTGGTCATCAGCCTGTCACCAGCAGGGACACGTTATTTGACAATGATATGTGGTGTGAAGCATGGACATGTCATCTTCGACCGGAGCACCGGTTTGTGCCACAGATGCCCGTGTCCTCTGGAGGGGAAGAGTCGCCGTTAGCCGGCGATGACTTGTTTAGCATAGTCGACCCTGAGGATTTACCCTACCTACTTACACACGTGCATGTTCCCGGTGCCACCACGCACACTCCGGCTAAAAGAACAATACAGTTAGTGCAACGCCCAAATCACCGTTTCTGAAATGAAAGAAGGCTTCTTTTCAAAACTGAAATGTCTGCTCTGTCATAGATATTAAATAAAGTGGTAACCACCGGACTACATTTCATGATCTTATTGTTAGTGATCCTGAATGTATTTTACAAACATGTTAAACACGAAATACCTCAACACCAAATGGTACGATTGCCATGGAATTTGGTACAGATAGCCACGGTGGCCAGAGGATCCATCCTAAGGATTTTGGTGATCCACAGACATTTCCTCTAGTGCACCAAGTTGGTTACAATTTTCACATATCCAGTGAAGTATTTCAATCCATCTGCTCGATGGATTGACAAGACAATTTGCACAATATTTATGGTTCCCTGTCGATAATGTGTCCTCATGACTTGATTATCCCCTGACGCCACTTTACTTACACATACGTGTGTTTTTGAGTGAAATGTCCACAATGCTTTTAGATTGTACTATTCTACAATACATGTTCCATGGGAATTCATTACAACAACTTTTTGACCCATCATTAGCACATTATCATCGTCTAGTAACAGAGACATAATTTGGCTTTGTTTCTTACTGTTCCATAGTGTATGAACTAAACTCACAGAATTATCAACTTTAGTTGGCAGTGCAATTACAATAGTTTCCACAGCTTAAGTCTTTGTGCTTTCAAACATAGTTTGTCAAGGTTTGATTTGATCAAATTCAGAGTCCCATGCAACCTTAGGTTTGACATACCTAAGAGTTAGAGATAATTAGCTCTATTTCCTGCTGGGATCAGAGGATCGATAGTAATCCTGCAGAAGACATAAATGCCTTTTCAGTGTTTAATGCCTCTAGAACATATGTACCGCGCTCAGTGTATAGGGAACAGGTGCATTTTATCTGGTTACTCATACTTACAGCATTGAACTGATATGGGAGGTGCAGTAGCAACATTATCTCTTCAGCAATTAGGTATCAGGTAGGAAAGCCAGTCTCAGATCTTGCAGTCAGCATGTCTAACCTTGCGGTTTTTACTGGAGAAAAAAATGATCAGTCATGATATCAGTTGAGGAAATGAATCTGAAGAGTAACAAGGCGATGCCTCCACTTTATGTTAGTGCACTGTGCTCTCTTTTTCTATCATCGACAAGAAGAACAAAAAAATAACGATGTAATTTCTCTCCGTTATCAGGTAGGTCACATCACACTTGTGTCAACAATGTTTTCATATGCTGTTCATGCTCTAAAACTATTTTCTCTTCCTGCAGCACTTCGATGAAAGAATATCGTGATGGTTTTTAAATGGCAACATCTCCGAGCCGACATGTTTGTAGCCCGAGGTGACTACAGAGTGTGATTGAAAGGCTGTGATTGCTCTTAAGAGGACTGAAGGGTGTACTATCGCAAATCCATACTAAGCCATGAGCTGATTGATTCCAAATATTACAAAGGCGAACACCGGGGTCAGATTTAATTGATTTTTCAGAGACAATTTGCTGAACAAAATTCCAACCGCTTGGCTGAGCAGCTATGACCAGAGTTGAAGAACAGAGAGAACAATGGCCTGATCAAGGTAGGTAGAAGTATTGTTGTCGCCTTTATACAACCTTGATTTACCCGCAAATCTTGTCTGAATAGGTCATTTGATGTATTGTGCAAATTAATAATGTTCTTGATTTTCAAAAATAATAAATTGTATTTCGTTGACATAGGGTCCTTTCAGCTGTCTTTTCTGAAAGAAAAGTCTTTAATGATGGAGCAATACACCTGAAAACACACCGAAACACAAATGTATTGTGTTGCTTTAGGAGTGCCTGATGTGAATCATAATGTCGGTGCCCCTTCTATATTTAAATTCATACATTTGAAGCTTTTGCTGCATGCCCCTCTGCAACATCTCTTTGACAGACACCTGAAGAAGCCGTATCTGTAAGCGGGCATCCATGGGAATAAGCTTTGAAGCGATTACATTTGATAGCAATCTTCAATGGGACCTTGAATGACAGCTATGCATCTGTTTGAGACAAATGCAAAACAAAATGCTGCCACTCAACTACAGCGTTCACTCCCCCCCCACCGTCTATAAGTATCAACAGAGATATTTCACCTGGAAAACAATGAAACAGAAAGACATCTCCGAACGCCGGGGCTGTCGTTGTTCAGTGCCCAGTAGACAAAGTGTGCAACACACACACACACACACACACACACACACACATACACACACACACACACATACAGCCGTGTCCTACGACTTACTTTCGACGGAATGTGATGCGTCTGATCAGAGGCAAAAATAAAAATACTTTTTCATATAGTGTCAGCTGAGAAATTATGAAATGTCAGACATAACTCTCTCGGATGACTTTGACGCGCGCATTACACATGCATCCACGGCTGGAACAGTCTCACTCATGTCAGGCTTTGTTGTGACTCGGTGCTTTGTCTGTTCGGGGCAGGGTGCCGCGCTGCGCCGGGACACAATTGCTTTAGTGTGCCGTCCCTTCCTCCCATCCTTCATGAAAAAAGCATCACGTTTGACATGTCTTTGATACCGTTCATTTATTTTGTCTCCGGACGATGCATTACAAAGAGGGCCAAGATGCCCGCGTTGCCAAATGTGTCCCAAATAAATGATATCCCAGCCAGAATGGGAGCTCCTTGGAGGGTGTCCTAGCCAAAGGCAGTAAATCAATGGGCCTGTGCCAGAATCCCAGCAGCCTCTGTGCAGGAACACACAGTTGGGGGAACAACGGCCCCAGTTGACTTGGCAGCTCAAAGGGCCTCTGACCGCGCGCCAAAAGGCTCCTCGGGGAGTTCAGCAGCACCTCTTGGGACGCTAAGTGAGGAAAGATGGAAACCAAAGTGGGGTAAGAATTACAAAAAGGCCTGCAAGGAGGAGACGGGGAGAGGAGAGAGGTGGGGATAAGAGAGTTTTACCAAATTCACAACCCAGATCAAGAGGAAGGGGGGCGGGGGTGTAATATCATCTCTTGTAAAGACTAAAAAACTACCAACTAGATCTACCTTTACTTGCGTTTGGGGTATAGTTGGAACAAAGCATCGTTGAGATATTTATTTGTGTGTGACTGGACATAATATGTGTCTGTTTAGTCACAGAAAACAAAGAGACCAGATAAAAATAAACCCATTCATGTTCATCTCTGGTAGCCTATATCCTCTAGCTTTCATATCTCCCAGCGCTCAACATCAATTAATGTGTGTAGCACTTAAAAGTAATCTCTATCATTTAAATGATTCTAAAGCCCTTCGGCAGAATGCGGGAAGCCCCATATCAACTCACCAGCTGCTACCTTTAAAGTCCCCGATCGTTTGAGTCGAGCTTCGGTGGCTAGTTGGGATATTGATGTGGCGCCGTCTGCCAGTTCGCCTCTTCCCACTGGCCGCTAGCCAGACGTTAGCAAAGACATTAGCGAGAAAAGTCATAACCCACCGGCAGCTCTGTTATTGTCTGTCCAAACAAGGTGGAGACGAGGCCATTTTGGAGGGTTTACTCTCCGAGGCCGTGTTTGCACACATCAACGTCCATCCAGGCAACGGGTTACATCACACACACCTGCACACACAGCAGCGGCTTGCAGCCACGCAAGTCATTTCCTTATGCTAATGTGTCTCTCATCTGCATTATTCAGGAGCTCGTCTTCCGTGTCAAACAAAGGCACATATTTAGTCCTCGTAAATAGCACATTGATTGGTCTAACAAGGACTGAAAACAGGGGCGTATTTCCTACTCACCTCTGCAAGTGCTTCAGATTGTGAGAGTGAGACTAATCATTATGTTTTCTTCTGTAATTTAGACTCAAACTACTTTCTTAAAGGGTTGTTTTAGCTAAATCACTCACTTAACTGTGTGGATACTTCAGGATTGTATTTGTCCAGGTGTGATCATCCAGGTGTGAATGTCCAAGTGTGAAGGTATACAGCATTCATGCTTTCACCTTAATACAGTTTATGCTCCAACTGAAAACCAATTCGGTTTATGCTCCAACTGAAATCACAATTAGTCATCCATTATTTTCTTTAGGTAATAATAATTCTAGTTTGTATTCATGGAATTATGAATAAAATACACAATTGGGGGATGTGTTTAATTGATAGCAGCTGGCAGGCTGAGCCCAGGAAGGAGACGGGGACCGTAGGTCACGAGCCAAGGTCATTCAGTGTTTTGTAAGCTGTGGTGTTGAAGAATGGGAACCACCGGGCATTCGTTTTTAAGCTGATTAATATACTGACTAGCTAATGGCTAACTAGCTGACGATAGCAGTGCGCATTTATCTTGTTTAAGGCAGTGTGCAGCACAGGATGTGTTTTTTTATTTAAGTTACTGTAGCTATAAATGAGACATTAGCAGCAATGCTAAAGCAGGTTGGTGCATGAAAACTGCTCCTTGCTGTCCTCTTTCCGTCTGTTTGTCTGTTGTTAGCTGTCTGTCTGTCTTGACTTTGCTGGTCGACCATTCATTCATGTCTTTTATTGTTTATTTAGCTGTGTTTGACTGTTGTGCACACATTGTAAAAGCGTCAACATTTTATAAACTTATATATTTAATTGTATTGCTGTTTTTAGGTTTGCTTTTGTTTTATAACCAATTCTTAACCGTAGACTGTGCCTCTTGTTCCCCGTGTTCAAGTAGTCGTATGAACCCCAAACTAATTCTTATCACTAATTCTATCACCTTTTTTTCAGAATTTATTTGTGAAAAAAACGTATATTTGTAAAAGAAAAATCACTTTTCTAACATATTTTTTATTTTTAGTTAAAATGTATTTAACCAGGAAAAGCCTCATTGAGATTACAAATTTCCTTTACAAGAGTGTCCCGGCCAAGACAGCAGTAGCTCATTAAAACAACGTTTTATTTTGATCATAAGTATGAATATCCAGCATGATCTAAGCAAGATTTCCCAAAAATGTGTTTTGGAGCGGTCGACGACTTCTTCAAACGGTATGGTTCAGGCCCTTACTAACATCTCACGTACTAATAAGACACATTTTTGGTGTGACGTGTTTTTAGAAAGGTGGGCGGTACACGAAAGGCACAGGAAGTGGATATGTGACTTTACAGGCACTAATACCTGCTTTGTTCGACTCCCACAAGCCTGTACGGTTACGTGGATGTGTTTGTTAGTGAAATCCGACTTTGAAAGGGGTACTTATCACGAGTTTAGTGAAACGTTATGGTCGCCGCAGAAAGTTACGTAAGTACTTAAACTTAACAGTTACTTTATTCATTCAATGAAGTTAATACACATTGTGGTTGCAGAGATAATTAAGTTTAAGTTTTAGTAACAGACAGGCGAAACGGAGGGCTAAACTTAATCTGGGAATACAGATGGAAAATAGCCTCTTTGCTAACTCTGGCACATTTAACAGAAATGTTTTTATTAATGTGCACTGTTGCCTTATCAAATTAACCATTTGAAGTCTGTGGCATGTGCTGTAAATCAACAATCAACTAGAAAGGTTGTGTGTATAGTATTAGGACAGTTTACTGAGAATTGCATTTTTAACCAAATGTTTACACAATTCCCGAAGAAGAAATGACCAAAAGAAAATGAGGAAGAGAGGAAGTGTGATTGTCTCAGCACCTGCTGCAGCTCAGCCTGCTTGACTCACTTTACGGTTTGAATGAGTAAGCCTGTAAACGGGCCGTACGCTCTGCAATATCTCAAGTGGTTACCAGTGATCAGAGTTATAGGCTTAACTCCTCAGACAGGAAGAAGCTCAGCATGTACCACACATGCAACCTACAGAACGGCACGAAACCCCCCAAAAAAGGCCCGGAAAACTTCTGAATTAGTAGATATGTGGAGAAGATGATCGGATAACCAACATGGACCATAATATCTCATCTTACATAGGTGGCAGACGAATACACTTTCAACGGAGTATTTCTGGAGACACGAATTAATCTCTTCGACCCTCTTTCATTTCCCAGCACTTTAAGACCACATCTTGTCCTGCAAAGTGCTTGCCTAAGTGTATTTCTGCGTGCACACGTCTGTGTGTGTGTGTGGGCCATTTCAGCGTTGCTATTTTAAATGCTATGAAAACCTGCAGAGGAAAATGACTAGGTTTGAATTACTCCAATGAGCACACCGATCAATCTTTGTTTTTTTACCTCCATCCTCCCACTAAGGCCATTTCACTTTGTTGGAACACGCAGAGAAAACCACATATTGGGTAACACAGACCCATTTAGAAAGCAATTTAAGGTACTACACAGATTCTAGGGCCAGTGATGGAGTGTTGCCTCTTAATTACACTGTATCACCATTGCAGTAAAGCTCTCCGATGTGACTTGTTGCCGTGTTACTGTTGGTAATAAGAGAAACTGAAGCGGATGACAGATGAGGCATAACGATAGATATGAGGATAATGTTCTAGAGCAAATATTTGCTTCTAGATGCTTTACTATAACATTTCTCCAAAAGTACGGAAGACAGGGCTCTCAAGTTTTTAAGACAGGTGAGAGTGACATATCATCCTCCTCCTCCTCCTCCCCCCTCCCTCTTAAAGGGAACTGTTTTAATATTTTTGTAACTAAAATGTGCGTCATATTCTCTTATGTCTCTGTCAAGCACCTTCTCCTGCAGCTGGCTACTCGTGATTCAGAGCTCCGCCCTCAGTAAACTATCAACGGATAAATACAAAAACTAAAAAAAGTCACAGAGAAAAGTAGAGAGTTTAATTCTGCGTAGACGTATTAATTTGCTTTCACTGCCAACGATTCTGGCTGACCTGTCTGCTTGATGTGTGGTGAGAAATTATCAAACAACAAAACATCTCATGTTGAAAGACTTCCAGAACAAACACACAGCATCTGATGAAAAGTATCAAGCTGCAGATGAAGAAGAAGAGCGATTCCTCATCTGCTGCAGCACACTGAGCAAAGTAAATATACTTTCAGGAAGTGGATCAAGTCTCCAAACTCCACTACTGCTGCTGGTTGTGTGGCAGCTCATGAGACACTGAGGCGTCCGCCAGTAAAGACGGATCCTCCTCCTCCGTTTGCGGTGCTCTAAAAGTCTGTAGTGAGGACGCTTAGTGTAAACGTAGCAAAAGATACGCGTTTTAAAATGTAAACCTCACGTGGGGATCAAACCTTTTACCTTGCAGTTCAAGGACGAACACCCTACCACATTAGCACAAATATTGAAAGGACTTTAGGTCTGCATAGTTGTGTCCACTGGCATAGTTGTCTTTATTCTTGTTCTATGATTTCATAAATACAACAAACTATAGTTTTTGTAAATATAATATGACTAAATATAACACTTTTTAAGATGTGATATCAAATAGCTTTTGCGGCTCCAGACAAATTTTTTGGGTGGGGGCGTCCCTACCAATGCTGAGACCAAACCTGCACCCTTGGTCCAGGCAGACCTGAAATGGGAAGAGGAGCAGAGAGGGCGCGACACAAATGAACACTTTGCTTCTGTTTTAAAATGTTGTCCTTTTTTTTAAGTGGGTTTATGTGCCACATTGTGCTGCATCAGTAACTACCAGCCGAAGCTCTGGGAGGAAATAAGACAACTTAGAAAAAAACCAAGCAATATAATGCCATAATGGGAGGTGTGTTTGGCATGCTACGTTTTCAGTCTTTATGCTAAGCTAGGCTAACTGGCTGCTGGTGTTAGCCTTCTATTTCCTGTATCAGAGGGAATCTTTTCCTCTAACTCTCGGCAAGAAAACACAAATGTCAAACTATCATATACATTTGAAGGTGAACTGCATACTCTACTGCCCTTTTCTTAAAGCAGAAAAGGAAACTTATTAGGTCACTACATTTTATGTCAGTTAAATTTGTCACTTTAAATGTGCTGAGAATATTTCCACCGGTGACCACACTGTCGGCAGAATAATTGGGGTAAATCTAAAATCTCTGAGGTTGCAACCCGACTGTGATGTAGACTGATAAGACAGGTCGTTCCATAACAGTGTTGCTATGCAGTCGCCAGCAGAAACACTGGAAAGCTGCACAGGGAGTTGTTGTTGTTGTTTTTGGTTTTTTTGGTGGGGTGGGGGATCACAAATTCAGGCAGTGGCCTGGAAAATGAAAATATGAGCCAGTATGGTGATGCGTGTGGTGTCACAGTTCACGCTCATGTTTATACAAGTAATTCCCAGCAGGTGAAAAAGACACCAGCCTACTCTGTATCCAGGTCATGACTCACCTTGCAGTTCATTTGAACCTGTTTGGCCTTACGGTGCTGCTAATGAGGATAAACTGATTATAGTACAGAAATCATGTCAGCCATATTGTGGCAAAATATGTAAGAAGCAGAATGTAATCTGAATCTGATCTGAGATCAATCCGTGCGGTCCGTCTTGTTTATGACCCAACTGTCGGTTGTTCCTACATGTCGGCTGTGTTGGTACACATCCCCCTCACATGAAGTGTTTCCCGAAAATGAGGTGATTCAACAGCCTCCCACCAGGAGGAAATACTCTCAATCTGCTTTAGTCCTAACACAGAATTTCATTTTAATTAAATGGTTAATGAGCCATGGGATTAATGCCAATGACTTTTTAAAGCAAACATCTATAAATCATTAAGGCCCCATTTGAAAAGGAGAGCGAGCAGGGCTAACGAGAGTACGTGCCTCCAGCTGCCCACCGCCAGCTCTCTGTAATGCACATCAGCCTTTGCATTGGTTAAATAAAGAGCAGACAGACAGCTAGATATGTGCAGTGAATAAAGGATGAAAGATGCACACACACACATGCATGTGCTAATGATATGATGGGAAGTGAGAATATGAGTGCCAACATGTTCCGTCTCTGTCTTTGAGGAACTGTGGAATCAAATCACCGCCTAATGCGATGTACTTTATTTTGAAAAATACTGGTTGGGGCAGGGCATTGGACAATTAAGTGGAAGCCAGCAGGCCACTAGTTATGGAAAAAGAAGGCCAGATTGTTAACATTCGTAAAACCATGCATATTTGACCTTGGAACGCCATGTGATTCCACATTAAGTTACATGTTCAGTGGATCTCTTTACTATCAATACTATTTCTTTCTTACTCGTCAGGATGTGCAGCTCATTATTAAGACGTCATGCTCGGATAATTTATTGGCCCTACGGGACTGAACTGGTCAATCACATCCAGGGTAGATTAGTTTGAAGCAATCCATATTATCATGTAATTATGATATAATGACCCAGGTTGGCAATGATTAAAAGATCACTGTAATGATGTTGTGTTTGACCAAACCAGTATTAGCACTACAAGATCCTTAATAATATATATATATATATATATATATATATATATATATATATATATATAGTGTGTGTTTGTGTGTGTATATATATATATATATTATTCATTTATTTTTTGCTCACCGTCTCCCAAAATAAAATGATTAACGTGGTCAGAGATGAACAGTTCTAGTTGTTTTCCATGGACAATTCTGTATTTGTGTTTCTGTCTGAAGCAACTGAGGGGGCTGTTAGAAGTTTGCTAGGGGGCATTTACTTCCCCAGAAAATATTCAGTGATTTAAACATGCAACAGCCACAGAAAGTCTAAATAACGATATCAACAAAATAAGGTAATTGTTTAAAAAATCAAAGAATATACTTACACATTAACCCTCTGGAGTCTGGGTTCATTTTCTCGATTTTACATAATTTCTTAAGTTCACAATCTCAGCTCTCTATATAATGAGGCACCATTGTCCTAAGGCAAAAGTGTAAAGAGAAAATATGACTAATGCTGAAAAATGTAATCTCGATTTTGGAAATTCTTTATATCTGTCGTGAAAACATAACTTTACTCAGGTGGTCGAACTGTTTTGGTGCTTGAAATTGGTTTACCAAAGGTCTTTGGTTCACAAAAGCAGTGGAATATATGAATACATTGGTAGACACATGTAAATAAATGTCTAAAACCAAATGTATTATTATATGGTGGAGATGATGAGCTGTGGCGGTGGAGATCTGTTGGCAGGCAGAGGGACAGGGAGGCTGCTGCAGCGATGCTGCATGTTGTGCTCTGGACCCTGACAGCTCTTTTTCGTGTTAGCAGCTAACGTAAACACTACTGTAGTAATGATTACCGGAGATCCAACCTTACTAGTTGTACTAAGTTCACTGAAAGAAAGTTAACGGGGATCGTGATAATATTTGATTACCCACCGTTCAGTCTTATAGAGACGCTGTCGGCATCTAACTCCCCGTTAGCTCTCAATAGCTCGCTACCGCTAGCTCCGTGTTAGCAGGAGCTCTATCTGGCGTAAATATGCTATTGCAAAGATCAGTAAATACACTTACCCATCTTTGCTTGGCGTTGTCCTGTTCATTGCAGGAATCGTATCCTTCAGGCTGTGAAGCTGCGTCGTCCTCTCAAAAAATAGCTTCTCAGGCTAAACTCCCTGCTCTCTCTTCCCTCTGACTCAGTGAAGCTTTTTGCACGCATCATACGACACGTCCATGTTTAGGGGCTCAGATCTCGCTGTGTGAATCCTGTACGATGTCGCGAAAAAAGGACGTGGAAGTGGCAGAAGGCTACTGATTTCGGTAGAATTTAAACCATATCTCTGTGCCGTATTATCACGAAGATATGAATTTAATAAAAATATAAACATCATATTCTGCTTCGAAGCGGGGGCGGACGAAGGAAGGGCTAACGATTGTCTTTCAAATGAGGAGCGTTGAAACAGCAGTTTGTAGCTTTTTGTGTGCGTCTCTCACATGAGGCAAAAACAGAAGCAGAATTGTAACTGACGTGGTCTGTCCGTCTGTCGTTCTCCTCCGCTCTGTTCAGCACTATGGACAAACAGGCTGTCCATGGTTCTGAAACAACGGCTAAACAATAGTCACATGTGTCTCGGCCAATAATCTTTTTGCGTTTCTATAGATGCATAAAGCTTAAAACAAAGAAGCCTCCAACCCAACACAGTGCCACATCTACATGCACATATTAAAACACACATGCTTAGATTAACCCCACTGAAGTCACACACACACACACACATTAGTGTGGTTGATAGTGACCAATATCTTTACGCTTGTGTTTCCCATAATTTCTGTTTTTAAAAATTGGTTATTGACCCATAGAACAGGCATTGTCTACAATTAATGAAAAGAGTTCATTTGTGCGTAAAAAGACATTCCTAACCACCTTTACCTCCATTTCCCTTCACATGATCTTGAATATGTAAACCAGCCATTTTGAAAAGACACACGTTCGATAATTCACGACTTCATTTGATGTATTTGTTAATGAGAACATATACACATGTTAGATATTTTACAAATGAGAGCAAATAAATACATTTAGGCATCAGGCGTCTCATTCTCCTCACATCCTCTAATCAGTTAAACAAACAGAATGTGCGCTTGCCTTTCATGTTAGATTCAGTGTTATCAGTCGGCTACAATTACATAGATATACAAGACAATGGAAGACATTCTGCTAAATTACTTTTGCGACTCTAATTAAATCGCCTGCAACCAACCTGGTCTGGGAAAGACTAGTGTAAAGTTCAAGTTTTGAGGAAAAAAGATTGAAACAATTTTAATTTTATTCCATAAAATAGTCTGGTCTCTTAAGGTTACCCAGACTCTATGACTTTTAATACAAAAAATAGGACATGAACTTTAATTGTGGCTTATTTAGTCTAGACTCAATATTGTGTGATAGATCCATTCTTTTTTTATTGCGGGGCTTTACACAAAAAAATGAATGAAGAAGAGATTTTTTTTTAAAGCCAGTTTGACAGTTGCAGAGATGCCTCAAATCAGTGGAAACTCAAAGACACATTCTGTAAGACGACGTGAGAGTCAGATATCGGCAGTGAATCGAGCCTCTGCGTCTGGGATATTAAAGCCTCTCACGACCCTTCCAGCAAACTGTGAAGGTTCACATCGGTCCTGGATGAGGGAGCCACTAACCGCACACAGCTCAGTGTCCTTGTGTCCTGTTGTCACAGGCTGGCTGGATTTACACTTGAAATGGATTAAGTGCTAAGTGTTTATTACTGAGGCAATGATGTGACATAATTCTCAATTTCTCACTCAATTTCTGTCACTAAGCTGTAGTGCAGGGGCAAAATAATGAACACACTTGGATAGCAAATGAAGTATTACAAGATTTAGAATGTCTTGTTTTTTACGGTTTTGAAGCCCATGATTTCAGAATTTTGTCCATATTACCATTAATATCCAACGCATTCAATTCCAGGAAGTAGTGTACCCTTTTGTAAGAAGGTGGGAAGGGAAGGTGTGGAGGTCGGAGTGGTGGATGGTCATGAAGTATTTGTAACTTTAAAAAAACAAACAGACTTGGTATTCCGGCACAAACCTGATAATAATAATAATAATGATAATAATAATAATATACCTTTATAAATCTTTATAACAGCCATAACCAGAATCTGGCCCATTTGTAGTTGACAAAACAAGGTTATTACATTAATTAATTGTAATTTAATTGAATTAATCAGAGGGTTTTCGTTCAATATTGACTCAATCACAATGTCAATATTTAGGTTGTACAAATATTTGTTTGTTGGGGTCGGGAAAAAAACCTAACAAAACAGGAAGCAGATGGAGAGCAGGGGAGAGCACAGGCTGAAAGGAAGCAGTGCAGCCTGATTTCATACAGGTAAATCGTAGCACAGCTACAGTGTGTTCTTTTGATGACGCTTTTACCTGGTTCGCATAGATAGTTGAACCTTCCTCTTGTGTTCGGGTCGGCACCGACCCGTTTTAGGTTTTCAAATGCATAAAAGAACCAAATAAATGTGTTAATTGCATCAAGGCTGTTTGACTTTATCAGGAACCTTTATTTCAACAAAATAAAAAAACATTCTAAAATGCTGTGGTTGAAATTATGACCTTTGACTCAGTTATACAAATAAGATTTGCTTTATTTTTTAAATTTTTTTTGACCTTGCAAATCTATATTTTGTGTTATGACGTGTTCTGCTTTTCATTTTGTGTTTGTATTCAAGTTCTATTGCTGAAAAAAATACTTTTTAGCCTTTTTCTTGAAGTAAATATACATGGTTCAAAATTTACCCATAACACCATAGATGTTACTACAGTTAATAATATTAAAATGAAAAAATAAATAAAACAAATTTATTTAAGAGATGTGTCCTAATACCTCTCAGTAATAATCAGGTAACACAACAACCTTTTATTCATTTATATGATTCTCTTGAGGTTCATTTTACAATTTTTTTAATTGAAATCAAGGGTTATCCTGACAAAGAAAAGGCCCAGAGGCCCACACCAAAAATATTAAAACATGCAACACTATTGTCATGGATAAGGAAACATAACAAGGTAACCAAGAGATGAGAAACAAATTGCATGATCTTTTTTTTTTTTTTTTTTTAAATATACTTTATTAGAGAATGTGCACAATATAGCGACAGGGATCAGCGAACAAGTTTTTTTTTTAGTTTTTTTTTAGTGTGAGTTGTTCTGTTTGCAGTAGTACTGCATAAAGTGACAGGAAGGTAAAGCAAACAGACAACGTAAAGTGAAAAATGAGAAGAAATACAAAAATATAAATTAAAAATAAAAATAAATCAAACAATTGAAAATAAGGAAAAATAATCAATCATAACACGCCCACCCACAAATCCACCCACACCCATTGCCTTTACATTTGTTGACAGATTTTTTGTAATACATGGATTTGGTTGCAATAAATCTGACAGATGGACAGAACCCAACGCGCCTCAATCATTGGGTAACACTGACAGGTCTTGGAAATAGGAGATGAAAGGCTGCCACTTCCTCGTGAAATAGTCATTACAGCCTCTAAGTGTATATTTGATTTTTTCAAGACTCAGGAAAAACATTACATCCTTAAGCCAGGCAGACTGAGATGGTGGACCTGGAGACTTCCAAGCAAGTAGTATTCTGCGACGAGCCAGAAGAGTAGTAAAAGCAATGATATCATTTTCTTTGGTACTATATAGGATAGGTTTGGCAGGGATACCAAAGATTGCCAGAAGAGGACACGGTTGTAGCTTGATCCCTAAAACTATAGATAAGATATTAAAAACATAGCACCAGAACTTTCCAAGTTTAGGACATGCCCAAAACATGTGTGGTAAATCTGCTTGAGGATAGTCACAACAGTTACATCCTGCATCATGGTCTGGAAACATTTTTGCTAGTCTGCTATTACTAAAGTGCATCCTATGGACCGCCTTGAACTGAATAAGCCCAAGTCTGGCACAGGACGTGGATACGTTCACCCTCCTCAGTACGCCCACCCACCAATACAATTATCTATTGTCGTTATGATCTGGTTGTAAACTTTAGAGATCAGCCCCTTCTGAGTTGGATGCGTGTCTAGTTGGCTTTCCCAAAGTGTTTTGCAAAGGAGGTCAGGGTATGACTGGAAGTGTTTCCTTACAAAGTGGCGGATCTGAAAATATCTGAAAAGATTTGAACGGTCCAGGTCATATCTCTTACAAAGAGAGTCAAAGCTAGAGAAGTGGTCATCGTCATAAAGATCCCTGAAACACATCAGTCCTTTTTTTGCCCACTGTGAGAAAGTTTTATCCACTACAGACGGTGGGAATAGATGATTTTTACTAATCGGACCCATAGAGGAAGCAAAAGTGGAGATGGTTTCAATGCTGGGATGGATGGATAGTGGTTAGTGGTTCTATTTTACAGCTGATTTAAGACACGGGTCAAAACCGACCCGTTACCACAAGAGATGCTAACAGAAAGCTAACACAAGAGAAGGATATTTCAACATGACTTTTTCTCTTTGACCTGCAAAGTGAGATATCCTCCGGCAGCGTGGTGACTTCACCTCCCCACTGAGTTCACTCGGGAGAACACACGGGAGAACAAGAGATAAAAGAAAGTATTCTCCCAACGTTACCGCGCCGCTGTTTCTGCTCAGACGACGTGTTTGACTGGGAGGGAGACGGCCATCGTTTCCCTGCTGTCCTGTACCGGTTGTTGGCAGTGAAATGGTGGATGTTTGCGTCGCCTGTTCTCCCGGCAGCAGTGCCGTTCGGCAGCATCGGCATCGCTGCGTAACCAAGGTGATCTTCGGCAGATGTTAAACATCCGTCAACATCTGCAATCACTTGCATTTCAAGCATCCTGCCCTGTATAACATGTTCATAAATACCATAATAGTTTATTGAAAACTGTTACATTGACGCATTTCCACTTTTATTCAAAACCAAATATTTTTTTCGCCTTAACAAATTCAGACAGGAATACAGACACTGGGTTGTCTGCACACCCACAGTGCAAAGATGCATCTGCCACATCGTTTACAAAGATCTGCCGGAGACCAATTTTTATTGACATCGGCCACCTGCCTCACTTTATAGAAGTCTCCTACAATGCATCAAAATGAATTATTTCAGTTATTTTACCTGTGGAGCTGAGCAACTTTTGAATTCAAACTATTTCATTTGACAAAGTCAGTGGCTGAGGAACCCCACCAGCCACCTGTAGATGATTTATTTGGCTCGCCCTCAACTCCAAAGTCTATTGTATTATGAAAAGAAAAAAGAAGAGAATTGGATGTAAAATCCCCAGTGGCCTGTGCTAAATTTACCTTAAACCAAATCACTAAAGCTTACTGGTGCTTGACAGTCTAGGCAGGTGTGCAGACTCTTCAGCAATATCCAAGGGAGACCCTCTAGCACTGCTCACCCTTTATGCATTCTTATTTATTAATCTGACTCGCTCTCTCCTCTGCTGAAGGCTTGATCCGCTGAAAGTCAAACAATACTCGGACAAAATGCCCCTTTTTCTTTCCCCGCCCGTCTGAAGCCTCAAAAAAGAGCTGCTCATGGAACCGCTTTAATGGCGACGCACAGCTGCTGCTATCAATATAGATTTCAAGTATGTGCAAGGTGTGCGCTTCATGGCTTAAAAATAAATAAAAAGGCATTTGTTGTTGACATTGACACACAACACAATCAGTGTGTGAGCACTCTTACCAACAGCGCTGTCTACTGAAGTGTTAACTGGCCTGACACTGCTGGTTTCACTGTGTGTCTTGACATGTCTCCCTGAGAGTCAACACCCCAACGCATATTTCTTTCTGTTAAATAAATAAAAAGCTCGAGCACGGAATAAACACAGATTCTAAATAGGAGCTGACAGCACCACCGGTTTGGAGACAGAAGATTCAGTGGAGTTTATTTTTCTTTTATTTATTTTTTTCCCCCCTCTCTCTCTTTTTGCTGACAATTGCAGGCAGAGAAGACAACAGATAAGAGGTCTCTTTTTTTATTTTTTTGGTGCCTGTCTCACTGCAGTAGTCAGTAGAAGGCCCCGTCCCATGGGGTTAGGGGACGCTTATTAAATGGCAGCACAAAGACAGCCGGCCGCTCATGCAGACGGGACGTCTCCAGCATGAAGGAGGTGAAAGGTTTAAGAGCAGAGACGGACGTTAAATAATAATGAGGTCCCTTTTTGTTGTCTTGTGTGTTGAGATATTTGTGTTTGATCAGGCATAATGACACACTTCCAGGGGAATATTCTGTATCACAATAATAGGTTTTTACTTTTATATTCTTTTGGCAACATCTTCTTGCCGATGTGGTGGAACTTTGTATGTACAAAGCGAAACCTATTTATTCAATTTTTTTTATCTTACCAGCACTATAGATGCCGGTGGGGAAGCACATAAGAAACAGCACGCTGAGCACAGGGAACAGATGGAGGGTTTTTAGCTCTGATTTTACATCTAAAGGAGGACAAAACCACAGCGCTGTGGTTTCACTCAGCTGTCAAAAACTGAGTGGCACCGCATTACATGGATGATTACCAATAATTCCCCTGCCGGGAGTCAAATGAAAAGAAGACAACGATGTAATTACAGTCCCCTTTGGCAAACTGCTTTGTCATACAACAGAATAATGATATGCTCTTTTGACACCGAACCAGTGTCTCCGCATCGGTCGGTAATGGCCCTGTAAATCAAAAATGCGACTTTTATAGAATCACACCTGGAGTCCACACGTGTGAGACAGCCAGGAAGTCCTGGAGTGTAAAACGATGCTGGCTCGTCGCTCTGAGGCCCCGGAGCTCGAGCTCGTACCGGGGCTTGATCTATGGATCCGTGACGGCACTAAGAAGAGCAGGACACTCAAAAACACACGTAATAATATGAAATGTTACACAGCTGCTGCGTAGTCTTTAATTACTATACGCAACAGATACTCTAGTGGCAATTAGTAATTCTCAATGCCCCATAGTACTAGATTACCATAATACATCTGTGGGGGGTTGACAGCAATCTTGATTACCAAACGACTGAAATGTTCGTTAGCCGTGTGCTGAGGATGTAATCCTCTGAAATCACTTCTGCCTGACCTGTGCGATGGAAGATCTACCGTCCACTGGGAACGCACTGCCCTGACTCAGACTGCGCAGGAATTTGTATTTTAGTTCCACCCAGTGCACAATTGCATTCAGCCCAGATACCTTTGCCCTAGATCTAACCATGCTACAAGGAAAGTATCGTCTACTTTAAATCCACTATGAATCTTTATGCGATCATAACATTTTGTTCCTGTTTTGGTTGGAAAATGTGACAATCCTGATAAAAGTGAGTAGTCTATGTGTTACTTTCTGCTCATTCCCGTCGAGGCGGAAAGGTCGAATCCAATGAAGTGCCGGTGCCACGTTGACCCAACCATAAAGGTTTTAAAGGGAAAGTCCCTTAGTCTAGTGGTGTTAATGTATTTTAATGAGAGTAAATATGGTGTAACATTGTACCCTTTGCCATAAAAGGGAATGTTCTATGTTTTAACAGAGTTCAGGACTTTTATTTACACGTCTGTATAATATACGGAAGTGGTCATCAACAACATTTGTAACTTGGCAAGTTTTGATTGAGTCACCGTGAAAATGATTTAAATAAATGTTAAGGTGCTAAATTCGAACTTAGAGCATTAATATACCAGCAAACAACTATTTGATGTATGTAAATATATGGTGTTACAGGCAGGCAGGTCCTCCCAAAATGATATTTCGGTTTTAATTTGCTTCTTCATCTTGACCTTTGATTAATTATTCAATTCAATTCAGTTTATTTTGTATAGCCCAACATCATAAATACAAGTTTGCCTCGGAGGGCTTTACAATCTGTACACATGACATCCCTGTCCCGGGACCTCACATCGGATCAGGAAAAACTCCCCCAAAAAGATAGTAAAAACCCTTTCACAGGGAAAAAAAGTGGAAGAAACCTGAGGGAGAGCAACAGAGGAGGATCCCTCTTCCCGGATGGACAGAAGCAATAGATGTCATGTGGCCAGAAGGAATAACGTAACGGAGTTACAGCACATTCAATGAATGTGACAGAAATTATTCATATAATGAGTAGTATGCATGGTCCATGATCCAGATAGCCACGACCCATTAAGCAGAAGGAGGTATAGAGGAGGGGCATCCCAGGGGCAGTGGGAGGAGAAAGCAGGGCCATGGCAGCTGGCAGGACGGCTCCAGGCCAGTTGCATCAGCAGGGCCATGGTTGTATCAGCAGGGCCAGGGGGAGGACCGGGGTCCTCCCCCTGGTTCTCCTCCCCCTGGTTCCAGGCAGCCACGAATCCATGGAAAAAGAAAGTAGAGTTAGTAATATGCATTGAAGAGACAATCATTTATCCAGAAGGAGAGAAAGAAGAGGTGAAGAGGAGGAGAGGAGAAGCAAAAAGAGGAAGAGAAGGAAAGGAGGAGCTCAGTGTATCCTAAAATGTCCCCCAGCAGTTTAGGCCTATAGCAGCATATCTAGGGGCTGGACCAGGGCAAACCTGAGCCAGCCCTAACTATAAGCCTGAAACAGCCCTAACTATAAGCGCCATCAAAGAGGAAAGTCTTAAGTCTACTCTTAAATGAGGTGACCGTGCCTGCCCCCCGGACTGAAAGTGGAAGCTGATTCCACAGAAGAGGAGCCCGATAACTGAAGGCTCTAGCCCCCAACCTACTTTTTAACACTCTGGGAACCACAAGTAACCCTGCATTCAGTGAGCGTAATGCTCTCGTGGGGTATTATGGCACTATAAGGTCCTTAAGATATGATGGTGCATCACCAATTAAGGCTTTGTAGGTAAGAAGAAGGATTTTAAATATGATTCTCGATCTTACAGGAAGCCAGTGGAGAGCAGCTAGTACAGGAGTAATGTGATCTCTCTTCCGAGTCCTCGTTAGTACATGAGCTGCAGCATTCTGGATCAGTTGGAGAGATCCAAGGGATATACCAGGACAGCCTGATAATACGGAGTTACAGTAATCCAGTCTTGAGGGAACAAATGCGTGGATCAATGTTTCTGCATCGCGTTGAGACAGGATGTGCCGGATCTTTGAGATGTTCCGTAGGTGAAAAAAGGCGGTCCTTGAGATCTGTTTCACATGGGAGCCAAAGGACAGGTCCTGGTCAAAAATAATTCCGAGATTCCTTACGGTGGTGGTAGATGCCAGAGCGATGCCATCCAGAGAAACCATATCATCAGATACTTGATTTCTGAGGTGTTCTGGTCCGAGTAAAATAACTTCAGTCTTGTCCGAGTTCAGCAGCAGGAAGTTGCAGGTCTCTAATAGCCAGAATCTTACCATTGAAGAAGTTCATGAAGTCATTACTACTGAGGTCTATAGGAATACACGGATCCACCGAGCTATGACTCTCAGCCAGCCTGGCCACAGTGCTAAAGAGAGACCTAGGGTTGCTCTTGTTTTTCTCTATTAGTGATGAGTAGTAGGCTCCTCTGGCATTACGGAGGGCCTTCTTATATATTCTCAGACTATCCCGCCAAACCAACCGGGACTCCTCCAGACCGTTGGAACGCCATATGCCCTCAAGCTTCCGGGATGCTTGCTTTAATATGCGGGTCTTAGGGTTGTACCATGGAGCGAGCCTCCTTTGCTTAATGATCCTCTTTTTTAGAGGGGCTATCGAGTCCAGTGTCACTCTCAATGAGCCAGTAGCATCATCGACGAGCTGATCAATCTGGGAGGGAGTAAAGTTAGCACAGGAGTCCTCTGTTATATTGAGACATGGTAATGAATCAAATACAGAAGGAATCGCTTCCTTAAATCTAGCAACAGCACCGTCAGTTAGACATCTGGTGTAAAAACTCTTGCCTAACGCTGTACAATCCGGTAGTATAAACTCAAAAGTTATAAGGCAATGGTCTGATGAAAGAGGATTCTGTGGAAACACTACTAAATGCTCCACGTCAATGCCATATGTAAGAACAAGGTCGAGGGTGTGGTTAAAACAGTGAGTCGGTTCCTGTACTCTCTGACAGAAGCCAATCGAATCCAACAATGAGCTAAATGCAACACTAAGGCTATCACTGCTGACATCCACATGAATATTAAAATCCCCTACAATAATAACCTTATCAGTCTTAAGGACCAAACTTGACAAAAACTCAGAAAATTCTGAAATAAATTCTGAGTACGTACCTGGTGCTCGATATACCACAACAAACAGAATGGGCTGTACTGTTTTCCAGGTTGGATGTGAAAGACTAAGAACAAGGCTTTCAAATGAGTTGCAGTTCAATCCAGGTTTAGGACCCATTAACAGACCCGAGTCAAAGATGGCAGCTACTCCACCTCCTCGGCCGGTGCCTCGAGGAATGTGCATATTAACATGACTTGGAGGAGTAGATTCATTTAGGCTGACATATTCCTCACGTCTCAGCCAGGTTTCAGTAAGACACAACACATCAATATCATTATCTGATATTAATTAATTTACTAATACAGCTTTTGAAGACAAAGATCTAATATTTAGGAGTCCACACTTAACACTTAACAATTATCATTTATTTATTCTTCTAGTATATTTTCCCTTTTATTTATATATTTCCCTTAACTTTGACATTTATGCATTTATCTATTGTTGATTTTAAAATATATTTATACATGTATTTATTCATTATTACAATATTATACTAATTTATGTATAAACTAATTTAAAGCATTACTTTTCCTTTGCAATATTTCCCTAATTTATTTCATCAAGCTTATTTATTTGTTGTATTGTTTTAATTATGCAAACAGGGGGCTGTCATTCAAAGTGTCACAAGGTCAACTTTTGGTGGATCGACATGCAGGCTAGTGATCTAGATAAAGCTGCTCATCAACTCCATCCTTCACCCCCGGCTTCACACAGCGGGTTGTCGCCCCGTCATACAGGTGTACCCCTGTGAGCGTTACTCTCCATTGAAAAGCCGTTTAATAGAAGACTGTGGTCCCTGGTGAAAAGATGTGTTGGTTCAAAAAGGAAAGTTTTTTCACAGACTATTTGAAGACGTTGATTTACCTTCTCCATTTAGACCATATTTCACCAGGATTGAATTTTGGTTTGCATTATTGGAATAAAGTAATTCAAGTACTTGCAATGTATGTTGTTCCCGGGAGCTTGTTCACTTGGCTCCACGACTCCGGTGCCGAGTCTCCAGACCGGAGCAGCTTTCAAAGTTGTGGAAGCAGTTTGAGCCAAAGTACCAGAGCACGCGTGTTCCAGCAGTGAAAACACACTCTTAATTAATTAACATTTGCTACCGTGCAAATGCAAATCAGATATTATTGCATTATCAAACTTAAAATGGCCTATTTCGTTGTCTCTTATACTTACTTTACGACAACATCTGCACCATAGGTGAAAAACTGCCGAAACAGCATTTTCTGTTGTATTGATGAAGTAGCATCTGCATCAACATGCATATCAACAAACGGTGCATCTCAATATATTGTTATATAGATTTTTCGAGCCCAGCCCTATAAGGGATTTAGGTGAAATAACATGTTAAAATGAGAGAGAGAGAGAGAGAGAGAGAGAGAGATGTCTTAAAAACTTGAGAGCCCTGTGTATACATCAGGAACAATGCATTCCCATGTACATTTTATGTTTAAATATAATTTAGCAATCTTTTATTTAAGTCGGTTTGGCCCTGTATCTTATACATACTCTATGCTTATTGATAAACGTGTATTTAAAACAAACAGATGTATACAGTATATACATTTTAACTTAAATCCTCCACATTTTCTGAAAAGATAAAAAAATAAGTGTAGAGCCCTGATCCATTCATCATCTGCTAAAATATAGTTTTTTTTTCTCAAGTCTCAATCAGGACCTGTGGTCAGACACTTGGTAATTGATCACTCGCTCACTAACCTCCAAAGATCCTGTGCAGGTTTTGTGCTTGTTATAATACATATTGATAATTAATATCTTAAATGATGTTGCATTGGCACATTGCTTATTCACTTGTATATTTGTTTAAAAAAAAAACAAAAAAAAAAACAGACACCACAGAGGGAAGTCTACATTTCAGAGACAATACAACTTGTCTAGACACTGCAACTGGAGGAGTCTGTTGTCTGGAGGATGTAGATGCAGACACAGCTGATGGTTTTGTGGTAGTGGGTTGTGAACTTGTGATGGGCAGATTCAGACATTTGATTCAGAACATTCTGATGACAAACTTGAGACACTTCCCTTCTCTGACAGCATTTCCAACTGGGCCATACAGTTTGGCATTGCTCTGGTTGCTTAGACAGTTTTATTGGGCAAACTTCATATTTTCCATCCTGATCTTCCAAAGGCTGCTCGGACCCTTCTGGGGGACAGCACCACTATTTTGGCATTCTGCCTTCGCTGAGAAATACAATGGCTCAGTATGTGCAGACACTGGCAGACAGTTTCACTTTGAAGTTGCAAATAAACATAGATGGACTTCCTTTATTCAAAAGCTCTATCTACAACTGTGGCCCATCTTTGGTCTGCTGCTGAGCGTTACAATGAAAGAAGCAGTCGTGAGCTCAGAAAAAAAGATTTTGTGACTGAGAACACAAAGAACTATGATGGCTACCATGGTTGTGACAAATGTATGCAGCCTGGGGAATCCATGAACAAATGCCTGACATACCCATGTGCAGACTGAGCTCTCAGGACAGACGAATCGTTTAAAACATGGTTGATGAGATTCATTATCATGGTGGGCTACAGCAGTGATAGCATGCTTTCTCAATTCCCTTTGGACGATATGCATTGGGTTTGTTTTGTTGTTGTGAGGCGAATGCTCAAGACTCGCAGAGAGATTGTCGGCAACACTGCTAGAATAGCATCCCTATAGGTCGCTGAGGAGAATCAATTGATGGAGATAAAAATAGTAATTTATCATATTACATGCAAACAGAATCTGCATACAGAGTATGAGTTGTTCTCGATCTACAGTGCAGTTGGTGTGACCATCACCGTGTCGCAAGAATCCCAGTCAAGATTCAATACAAACATCCAAGATGGCGGACACTGCACATCGAGGCCCTGCTGCTCCGGTTTTTAGAGATTTACAAGACTGTTGGCGGTAAAGTTACTGTGGAGGATCAGTTGCTTAACTTCCTTGCCGTGCATTTTAAGACATTAAGCCAGGACGAGATCGTCCTGTTGGCTGCGGACACGTTTGACTGAGTGGATAGAGTCCTCAAAAAGAGTTTTGTTTGAACTTTTCCCGACTACACAGCGGTGCGTTTTCCATTAAGGGTCACAGAAAGACATCAACAACATAAAGAGTCATGAATGAGTGCATGGAGAACATTCCAAAATGTGTTTCTCATTGCCTGGATACAGGCAATACAGTTGACTCACAACGATAAGGAATTCATTATCCTAAATGTCTATACACCCTGTGAGTGCAATCACAGTGAGGTTGACTATTTAAATAGGCTTGCCTTTATCAATTCCTTTAATCAAGGTTCTTATTGTAGTATATATGTCGTTGGTGATATAAATGCAGATTTCTCAGACACTGGCTCATTATTTGCCAATCACATGGCTCAGTTCTGTAAAGATAATCATCTTATATTGTCAAGCGAAGTGCTTTTGCCTCCTGATAGCTATACGTACGCCGATCTTGTGATTCTTAGTCCATGTAGTGCTGGTCTCCAGCAGCTCCTTCCTATATGTACTGCCTATGGTGTGGAACATGATATCAAATACAATGCTATCGGCAATGTCGTAGGATGGATGTGCAAGCAAACATTCTCTCATGCTAGTTTAGTGTGTGTACAGATGGAGTGAAGATGTCCCTGTTTAGAGCATATTGTGCACCACTCTGCACTGCACACTTGTGGTCTAATTACAAAAAGCAAACCTACAGAGACTTCAAGTAGCTTCTAATGACGCCATGAGAATATTACTTCAGAGACCGAGATGGAGTAGTGCCAGTGAAATGTTTGTGGCTGCAGGAGTTAATACTTTCCAAACTGTTTTAGGAAATCTTATTATTACATTTATTTGCCGGGTTATTGACTCATCTTGGTTTTATTAACCATAAAGTTTCGTACTACACGCTACCAGTCCCAGCTGTGGAGACATTGGTACAGCTGTCTCTTTATAAGGCATTGGTAGGTCTATATATTTTAATTGTGCTGTTATATGTATGTTATTATATTCAATGATCTGTCTTATCTGGACCCTGAGTCTGAAATACAGTTTGAATGAATAAAGATCATATATCATTGATGATGCATTGTTGCCTTGGGAGGTTCAGCAGTTCTCTGCAGGGAGTTGAGCATGCCTGCCTCATCAGGGAAGGAGAAAGCGACTGATCTCTTACGAAAGCGTCCGAGGCTAAGTTGATGTCCAACTTCATTACTTACACCGTGAGAATGCATTGCTCTGAACTGAATATGCGCAAAATGGACACCATTTTTCAGTGATCTTTAAGTCTGTCAACACTCTGTCTCACTTTATCTGCTGACCTTTCACATTCCCTACGAGGAGATGTTCCACGGTTAAGGGAGAAACTAATTCACTATTTCGTGTAAAAAGCTTTCAAATGTAAGCTACTTCCTGAGTCACATGACTTGAGGAAATATTAGGGGGATTTGCATCAGAGTAATAGTGGGGGCAAAGCTTATGCATTAAACATGTTATGCATTAAAAGTGCATTAATAACAAAACAATTACATTTGGTGAGGAATATTATCAATAAAGGTATATAACAATAATGATAAATGTTGACCTAGTTAAATTATATTACTTATATAAATTGACCAAGCATAATTGGGGGTGTGGCAGTTTAACGTACTTGTGCTAAAACTGGAGTAATTATTTTTAATATAATACATCCTGCTTACATGTCATTGTGCTCTATGTTAGACGGAGGTTAGCCATGTAAGCCAAGCTTTTAGAAGGAATTATTAACAGGTCAAAATATACCATATTATGTTGTGGCACCAAATGCATTATTACTCTAATATATGCTGGAGGAGGGGCCAACAGAATGTTGGTCACTTCCTTTCGCTAGTAAGTTAATATCTGCTGGAGGAGGGGCCAACAGTTACTGTTGGTAGCTTCCCTTAGCTAGTTAGCTAGTTAGTTAATATCTGCTGGAGGGGGGGCTAACAGTTACTGTTGGTAGCTTCCCTTAGCTAGTTAGCTAGTTAGTTAATATCGGCTTGAGGAGGGGCCAACAGTGACTGTTGGTAGCTTCCCTTAGCTAGTTAGTTAATATCTGCTGGAGGAGGGGCCAACAGTTACTGTTGGTAGCTTCCCTTAGCTAGTTAGCTAGTTAGTTAATATCTGCTGGAGGGGGGGCCAACAGTTACTGTTGGTAGCTTCCCTTAGCTAGTTAGCTAGTTAGTTAATATCTGCTGGAGGGGGGGCCAACAGTTACTGTTGGTAGCTTCCCTTAGCTAGTTAGCTAGTTAGTTAATATCTGCTTGAGGAGGGGCCAACAGTTACTGTTGGTAGCTTCCCTTAGCTAGTTAGCTAGTTAGTTAATATCTGCTGGAGGGGGGGCTAACAGTGACTATTGGCAGCTTCCCTTAGCTAGTTAACGAGCAAAGAAACCTGACTGAAAGCAATAGACATTGGCAAATATAAAATCCTCTGTGTCCCTGCATTAATCTTCCTGTTAAATATAACTGCCAAATTGTGCTAAAAACTTATTTATGGGACTCCCCCCCCCGCCCCCCTTTTTTCATTCATCATGTTCAGAAGAAAGATGAGTGAAGAGAGGACATGCACCAACGGTGCCCGACCTGACTCAAACCAAGGACACCACTTACAAATTAAGTATTGCAAACCCCAAGGTCAGCTCAAAGACACATCTTTTGAGGACAGACTTATTCGGACAGAGAAAAACCAAGGATTTGACAAAGCTTTATTTATGTCGAGCTGGAACAAGAATCCCTGAACGGGATGACTGTGACATCAATTGTCCACTACCCACATGGCTGTCAGAACACCTCTACCCCTGTAGTTTGACACCAATTCACACCTTGTCCCAAGACTCCAATGACTCACATAAGCATATGCCTAGAATATAGAGTTTCCAAACCTTAGGGAATCTAAACCAGTCAGTTGCTGATGAGGCTTCTTGAATGGATGTTAATGGATGTTAATTAATGTTAATGTCAGTTGCTTAGTGCCACAAAGCCTTGATCTCTGAACATGTATCTTTGGTTTATTGCATTTGTTTTTTGTTTTGTTGTCTCTTTAACGCCATGGATTATTGTTCTCACAAACAAATGCAGGGTTGTTTCGGCTGACACGAGCTGCAGCGTTTGAGTTATTTGATGGCATTGCCTTTCCTTTTTTCCAATACTTATTATCATTATTACTATCTGCTCGTCAGAAATGACATATTTCCATCCAATAAAGGTTTATGTCTTGCAATTACAATTCACATGCTGTTATGTCTTACAAAGCAGAAATTAGTCAATGCTGGAGCTCTCACCCCGCAGTCTCGGCCTCTGACGGCAACGGGGGTCATAAGCTCTCTTTTCTTCCCTTCTCTCTCTCACATTGTGGACAGCAGCAGCAGAAAGTGTTCACCAAGGTACCATCTATTGTGTTGAGATAATTGCCCATGAGTAGAAGCTCATCAAGAGGAGAAATTGAAATTATTTCCTCGTACTCAGGGACGGTGAACCGTGGAGTATAAAAGATGATGAATCTCTATATTTCCATGGGGATCTGCGTACGACAGAGCTCGACTCGATTAGGTTGAACGGCAACAAAATTACACACAAGAACTCTTCCTGTGTGCCTCTTCCTACCGCAGACATTTGCCTCTGTTGTTTTTTTGCTATCCAAGGAGTTAAAGGTTGGGTAATGTTGCTAGTGCTGCGCAAACATAGATTAGTTTCCTCCAATCAATCACAACCACCCCTTCTTCCCACAAACATGCCGCATATTTTTCACTGACGGTGGATTCAATTTTCCAAACACAAAATTAAACATCTTGTAAATTATGTTTATTGTCCCGTGTATCCCCCTCCCCCTCTGCAATCAAATGCCAGCAGTCATTGCTCATGTGCTAATTGAAGTTGGTGTTTTTTTCTCTTATGTAAATTTCTAGAATGCTTAATTGGGGTGTATATCACAGTTAGCCTGCATTATTCCAGCGACTTATCCTATTCTCAATGTAAACACAATGTTCACACTGCAGGCTTGTTCTGAAGTATGTGTGCTGTTGGGCACATGATGTATATTCCTTCTGAAGAAGAGAAAAAGAACACACACACACACCCCTCCAGCCACACACGCACACACACATATTCACACTTATATATATATATATATATATATATATATATATATATATATATATATATATATATATATATATATATATATATATATATATATATATATGTATATATATATGTATATATATATATATACATATATATACGCCTTCATGATTTCACATAACGTACACTGTTAATAAAACTGGACTTGTCACTGCTTTCTTAAACGAGAGTAAAACATGCTGGATTAGCACCAGTGTTTTCTTACTAACCACAAAACTGAAAGTGGCTTCAATCAATATTATTCTATTAACAATGCATTGCACGACCATGTGTCATGTGGAAGGGGTCATGCGTGGTGAGCAGAATTATCATCAGACTCAGGAGCGGCCCAAAGCTCATTGGACTTCACGCAAGAACATTTACACATTCTTATCTCAACGTTCTCTTACTTCTTTTCGCAGTAGTGAGCCACGTCAGATTCAGCCAACGCTCCTAACTTTAGATAGCTGTCAATGAAATGAATAATTTCTGTCATATGCATTGAATGTGTTGTAACTCTGTTACGTTGTTCATTCTGGTCACATGACATCTATTGCTTCTGTCCTTCCTGATAGAGGGATCCTCCTCTGTTGCTCTCCTGAAGGGTTCTTCCCTGTTTCTCCCCATTAAAGGTTATTTTTTGGGGAGTTTTTTTCTGAATCGATGTGAGGTCAAAGGTCAGAGGATGTTGTATGTGTACAGATTGTAAAGCCATATGCAGCAAATTTGTGATTTTGGGCTGTACAAAATACATTCTATTGTATTACATTTAATTAAATGACCAGCATAAACGTGACGAATGCCACTCGTATGTAAATGAGCATTCAGCCATGAGAACTGTAAAGGTCATAATTAACCTCCAATATTGCCATACAAGTCTCCGCGTCTTGCCTCATGCTGTATGTCCTATTGAAGACCTGCTTTAAACATTGTTTGATAAACAAGTGACGCGGTGATACTCAATGCACAAGACTCAGAAGAAACTGGAGCCAGAGACTACGATACCGAAAATCTATATTTTATTGGAATAAAAGACTTGTCTACACTCAACAAGATAATTCCAATAGAAGGCCTAAATACAGAACCCAATACAGGAGGCATGGAGTAAATTATACAATACATAAATTAGCAATGAAAATAAACAGTGTGGGGCTAAACTGCACAATCAGGGAGGTCAGTGTAGAGTTATGCGTAAAAGAGAAACTTGTTACAAAACATGTTGGCAAATTATGAATAAACCAGCAGTGCACATGAACCAAATCAAAACAAATTGACCTACTCAGAGCAAGCTAAGGAGACTCAAACCACAAAATAAAATACACAGGCATGATGGCTACTCTAGCACTCGCTGCCGCACAACACAAAGCCCCACTAGAAAAATAAAACAGAAAACGGTACATTCAATTGATTAGTTAAAAGGCACACTAAATATAATAAGTCTGGGGAAAACAGTGTTTTTCCTCAGTGTCTTTGATTAAAAACTTGCTCGACTGAAACACAATCCCTTCTCCCAGTTGAAGATTCGCAGGTATCTGCAATCTTTATTTATGAAGAACCATGTTCATATTGTTTTAGGGGGACTCAAATCTAAATACGTCTCTGTTCTGCTGAAGCATACCGTGTTTCTTGCCTCAGCAATCATTCAAGTTTTAGTACCGGCAAAAAAACACACTTTCAATAATTATCTCACAGACCTTTAATGTAATACTATGAACTGAAAATATCATGGTTCTACACTTTCACTAATAAAATCATGTTTTTCAAGAGCCAAACAAATCGGTCACCAAACACAGGCCGGCCTCAGGGGTCTCAGTTCAGGAGGACCGGCCAGGTGAGCTTCCCTCCTCCTTGGACCCCCTTTTCCTGGGTCCTAATCTTCTCACACAAGTATGAGGGCATGACATATTGATTGTTGTTTGTTATACAGAGATAGCCACTATAATACAGCCGTTGGTGAGCATGATTATCAAGTTGGTGGAAACCAGTGTTGCCCTTGGATAGAAGGCATGTGGCAGGATTTACTTACATTAATTGGAAACAATTGTTTACACATTTTTGGTCCACTGTTTGATATTAGGCAATATTTACTTTATAAACCTTTTATAGTAAGCAATTAAGGTTATGTTTCTGGTGTGTGAGTCTGGTTGTTTGTTTGTCAGCAGGATCACAGAACCACTACTCACGTGACTCTCATGAAACTTCTTGCTAGTTTTGTTTATGGGCCAAGGAAGAATACATTCCCTGTTTGTATTGTATTTGTTGTTGTATTGTTCTTTTTTAATATTGTATATTTTCTCTTTATAAAATGCCTGTATGCAATTTTATTTACAAGCTTTTTTTTTCTGCGGCAGAGGGCCTCAGGAGGGAGGAGAGGTCAAGGTTTGTCGATAATGAATCAATTAATATCATGAAAGAAACAGCAGACAATACATTAAGTAGAATGTTTATTTTTGTTGAAAAAATAGATGTTTTTTAATGGTTTGGCGTCAACCAAACACAATCACATGTATGATATGGTAATTGCTGTATTTTAATATCACAAATATCAAAAATAACACCTACATGTTTAGAACCTGGCAGGCGGCAACTACCGGTTCTGCCGAGTGAAGCCGATGCAGAAGTGTCTTAAAACTTGCATTCTCTTTACTGTCCATCAGGGGGCGACTCCTCTGGTTGTATTGAAGTCTATGAGAAAATTACTTTACTTCTCTCTTGATTTATTCCCTCAGTAAACATTGTAAACATGAGTTTATGTCTCAATCTCTAGTTTCAAGTCTTCTTTAATACAGCATCATGTTCATTTAGTAAATTATGGTCATTTAGAGACCGATAGACCATAAAGCAGAGTATGATTTAGGGCGGGTTTACTGTGATTGACAGGTCGCTGCCAATACCAGAGCCTTATGCGCCATCACTACGTCACTCCTCGACAGTCCAAAGATTCTGGCAAAACTCTGAAGTTGAGGCTTCAAAACAACGTCCACTTCTTACCATCACAGCCGGTGTGTGACCGGCTGCAGCAGACTTATGACCTCATGTCAGTGTCTGGTCGCAAAAGTCCTCCATGGAGAAATATCCAGCCGTTGCAGCACTTCACATAAAAAATAATCTCTTGGAAAACATAATGCTGCAATGCCAGAGTAAAACCATGTAAGAATAGCAGGAGCGTCCTTAAAGTGCTTGTTCAAGGATACAATGATGAGTACTTATTGGGCAGGTTTACTGAATCATGGACCAGTGCTTTTACACCATATCAGAATCAAGAGCTTTCATTTTTTTGCTGTGGTCAGGATGTCAACTAGTGATGCTTTCTTTCAATCTGCAGTGGTAAAAAGCTTGATGTGCCTACAGTAAGCATTATCGTAAATATCACAGGCTATACAAAGTGAAAGCATGGCAATAAAAGCCTCCCGTTTGCAGGGAGTAATCACAAGTACGCAACTCAAGAGAAAAGGGCAATGTTTCATTATAGTCACATCGAGTGCAAACAAGAGTTTAAAACCGCACCATTTCAAATCCTGTCCTTAACCCTTGTGTGGTGTTCGTGGGTTTGATGGACCCGCTGCATTTTGTGTTTTTAATTCAGCACAATCACAAAATGTTATATTTTAATATTCAACAGATGTTTACTTCATCCCAATTCAAAAACAATATAAACAGCATATATGGTTAACATTTGCTCTTTACCTTTGTTAGATCACATGTCTGAATTTGTGTGCTACTCATTAATTTATTTTTAATTGTATTTATTGAGGTCAGAACATATAACATTGAGGTCAGCGCATAGAACCCTGAGGTCAGAACCTTATGGTCAGAACATAGAACCCTGAGGTTAGAGCATAGAACCTTGAGGTCAGAGCATATAACCCTGAGGTCAGAGCATAGAACCTTGAAGTCAGAACATATAACCTTGAGGTCAGAGCATATAACCCTGAGGTCAGAACATATAACCCTGAGGTCAGAGCATAGAACCCTGAGGTCAGAACATAGAACCCTGAGGTCAGAGCATATAACCCTGAGGTCAGAGCATAGAACCCTGAGGTCAGAACATAGAACCCTGAGGTCAGAGCATAGAACCTTGAGGTCAGAACATATAACCTTGAGGTCAGAGCATATAACCCTGAGGTCAGAACATAGAACCCTGAGGTTAGAGCATAGAACCTTGAGGTCAGAACATAGAACCCTGAGGTCAGAACATAGAACCTTGAGGTCAGAACATATAACCTTTAGGTTAAAGCATAACCCTGAGGTCAGATCATATAACCTTGAGGTCAGATCATATAACCTTGAGGTTAGAGCATATAACCCTGAGGTCAGAGCATATAACCTTGACGTCAGAACATAGAACCTTGAGGTCAGAGCATATAACCTTGAGGTCAGAGCATAGAACCCCCAGATCAGATCATCCATAGTTCTTCACTTGCTAGCTGCTGACGGGTTGGTCCTAGTGCTCGTCTGATTTTGGAACTAGCTGATGCTCGATCAGATCCTCTTCTTCAAAGTCACTGTCAGACTGCATTTTTATAAATGTGATCCTCACATTCTGGAACCTCTTCCTCTACATCATCATCAAAAGCTTCTCTCTCTTCCAAAGTCAATTGCAAGGCCCTCTGAGCAGAGAATCTTTTGGCCACCTTGATCAGTTGTGATAAGGAACCACACGGGTAAAGCTATGCATTGTGTCCCGCCCCCAATTTGCAGCTGGGATGGAGTATGAACAAATATAGATTGGTTCGCGCAAGACAGAGGCTAAAATATGCGCGAATATGAGAGCAGACAAGTGTCGGTGTTTGAATTTATCAACGGCAGGGGCATAAAAACAAAACACTCTGTAAGCAGGCACAGACAGGAGGAGGTGCACAGGACCTACGATGTCCACACTCGTATTATCCCTGCATAACATCCTGTATGTAGTGTTCATGTGTAGGGGTGTACAGAGTGCGGTCATTGGAGATGTGTTCTGATTAGTGGTCTTTACAGAAAATGAGCCAAGGCCAACGATTCTGAGTTTGAAAAAATAATCAATCATATAATTTTTCTTTTGATAAAAAAATGAAAACGGCTCCCACAGACCTGAACGCCACACAAAAGCCAGATCATGGGCAGATTACTTTGTGGTTTATTTCAATAACATTTCCAAAACAATGTTCTACTTTTACTTTGAGAGAATATTATATTTTGAGATTTCTTTTGAAAAATGGGCATTCAAAAGTACGAACATTCAAAAATACAATAATGAATACGTCTAATAGTAATGAAAAGGCATAACAATGGTCTCATTTGTGAAAAGATAAAGACCAGTAATTTGTGTCCCATACGTACGTATCGGTTAAAACATGTGTCACATTAGTTCCAAAGAACTGCCATCTAACAATTACTAAAGATCACAAGCTTTATTGTAAGTATATCCAAATGAATTTCTGTTTATTAGTTACCTCTCTACAGGAGTAACCGAGCTGACATCACGGACAATTATTATATGACTCATTGGTAGGGGATTTGTTTAAACAATTTTTGGAGGAGTTTTATTCATTTTAAGTAAATGCTGCACTGCTCACAACTTGAGCAGTGCAGCGTTTACTTAGAATGAATAATTGAGGTGAGACACAATTCCAGGTAAATTAAGTAGCAATATAACTTAATGCTAAGTACAAATTTAGACATATACTAAACAATGCTAAATGCTTAGTCTGGCACATGTCAGCCAGATGAGCATTGGACCCCTGACAGCTGTGCATTAAATGCCATGGCCCTGTATTCTCCTCCCACTGCCCCTGGGATGCCCCTCCTCTCTACCTCCTTCTGCTTAATGGGTCGTGGTTATCTGGATCATGGACCATGCATACTACTCATTATATGAATAATTTCTGTCACATTCATGTAATGTGCTGTAACTCCGTTATGTTATTCATTCTGGCCACATGACATCTATTGCTTCTGTCCATCCGGGGAGAGGGATCCTCCTCTGTTGTTCTCCCTCAGGTTTCTTCCCCTTTTTTCCCTGTGAAAGGGTTTTTACTATCTTTATTGGGGGAGTTTTTCCTGATTCGATGTGAGGTCCCGGGACAGGGAAGTCATGTGTACAGATTGTAAAGCCCTCCGAGGCAAACTTGTATTTGTGATGTTGGGCTATACAAAATAAACTGAATTGAATTGAAATAGTTAGCTAGCAACAGCATGAAACAATACTTGTCTACATCATTATGCTCGGTGTCGCTTGAAACTAAACAGGCTGAGCTTTGACACTTTGGGGGCAGGCCCCGCTTCGAAGCGGGGGCAGATGTTTAAGTTTTTAATAAAATCATATCTTCGCGGTAATACGTCACAGAGATATTGTTTCAAATCTGGAGGATATGGTTTCCACTTCCGCTCTGAGCATCTAAACATGGACGTGTCTTACGATGCATGCAAAGCTTCACTGTGAGTCAGAAGATGCTAAGCAAAGAGTCCTGAGCAAAGCTATATTGGAGGGGACAGACGGCGCAGCTTCAGTGCCTGAAGGATTCGCTAACAAAGAGCTAGCCGGAGCTAACGAGCCAGATAGCTGGCTACAGCGTTTCTGTGAGACTGAACGGTGAGTAATCAACTGTTGTCACTATCACTTCACAACTGTTGTCACTATCACTTCAAGTTAACTTTCTTTCAGTGAACTTAGTACGACTAGTCGTGTTAGATCTCAATTATGTGTTTGTAAGACCGTAACTAACATGTGCAGAGCTACCAACTCTCACGGTTTCGCCGTGTGACACACGCTTTTGCATGTTTTCACACGCACTCACGCCACATAACCAATTTCTCACGGCAAACAAAAAATCTGATTTTGGGCCGAGGCGCGTTCGTTCCTTTTCAAACTCCCCGACGATAGATGGCACTAAGGAGTGCATCTGTAAACCTATTCGCTGCATAGACATCCTATTTACCCCAAAGAGTCCAAAAGTTAGCAACAGAAGAAGATTTTCAAACAGACACAACCGCGGGAGAAACTCAGGAGGAGCAGAGACTAAGGCAGACCTGGGCATCTTACGGCCCGCGGCTCTCCCGCGTGAGGTCAATCAAAAATGAAAACTAAATGAATAAGGTGCACGCCATGAATGCAATACAAACGGCACTGCTTTTACTTTGAAGGCGATTTATTTATGTGTGCGCGCGCGCTTACGCAGCCTCACTACGGGCAGTGTTGCCGACTTGGAGACGGAAGTGAAAGCGTATTGTTATGCAGTTTCTGTCGCGCTGCAGTCTCCGCCTCCAGATTGAAAATTAATCGCGCAAAGCCGCCGCGGATCTGACCTGCGGTCTGATCCACTATGGCAGAGCACTTTAAGTCAGGATCACTTCTGGATCTTTATTCTTCCCTCAAAGAGGAGAACTTTCCTCACATGAGGAGGCCTGCTCAGAAGATGTTGGTTCTCTTTGGATCTACCTACATGAGAACAAACATTCTAGTGATGAAGTTCAACAGATCAGATCCTCTCTCTCTGATACCTGTCAGCTGTCCTTCATCTCCACCTCATTCAACCAGACTTCATGCTCTTGTTCAAGCAACACAGACTGGACTTTTCTCCCGGCGTAAGAACAACTGAACTGGAAACATCAAAAGCACTTATTGCTTTTGTTTAAAGTTAATACATTGCTGGTCTTTAACATACATATTTAAGATAAGGTTTAAAAAAATCTTAAAAAATTACATACATTTTTTTACTTATCTTCATAGCCTTATTGTAACATGTATTCTTACCAGTAGCAGCTCAAAACCATATAATTTACAGTTTTTTAATAAAGTAATAACATTAATATCGAGTTAATTGAATTAAGTTCAGAATTGGTTTGGCCCTGCACAACGGTCCAAATTTCTCATGTGGCCCCTTGGGAAAATTAATTGCCCACCCCTGGACTAAGGTATCTTACAACGCCAAATTAATTCCAATTTCCTGATATTTGAGCCACCAACGTGTGTCGCTGCGTGCGCAGCAAAATTTTGGTCACTCCTGACAAAATCTCACTCCAAGGTTTTTTGAAAAGTTGGCAGCTCTGCATGTGTTTGTTGACAGTTGTTAGCAATGTTAGCACGTAACTTGTGCTGGATGTCGTTTTACGTATCTAAGACTGAACGGTGCAAATCAAATATTGTCACTAACACCCAAAGCAGCCACTGTCAACAGGGAAACAAAGCATTTATACTTTACATTTCACCAAGAACTGTTATTTTCATCAAAATGGCAGATTTATGATATACGTGGACCGGAAAGCCAGACGTATCAGCTGAGAGAGGAGCATAGACCCCAACAAACCATGCAGCATTTTTCCTGTCTCATCCATAGGAACCTGTGGATACCTCATAGTGGGCCCTTAGGTTCTCCATGTATCTGCCTGTATGGCATGGATCTCTTCAGTCATATGAATGCTTAATATTCATTGTGTTTATTACTTTCACAATGTGTTGGGAGGCTTGAGTTATATTTCATATGGCTGTATGAAAATTAATAATGTTTTGAAGTTCACCAAAGGAAACCTTTATACATTGTATCATACATGTGGTATTTCGGTGCATTTTTATCAAACATATAGTTAGTCAAAAAGTAGGAGAAGAAAGCTGGTTGCATCATTCTCAATGGGATCTTGATTTTAACGGTGATATTTCTTCTGAAATGTAGATGTTATACAAGGACGGAGATTCATAATTAAGACATCACAGTTTCAGACACACAAACTTTTCTGATTTCTGATGAGTATCTGCTCAAAATGCATTTTCTGTGGTCAGTGGTCATTGAACCACTGAAATCTTAAGGGTAATGATTTTGAACGAGTCATGATAACATCAGTGGTTCTTCCATCAGATAATCTTATAGCGCTGCAATGCACACTTCCTCATGACCAGTTCCCTCTTTGGAGACTTGGGACTGAGGTTAGTCTTCTTACTGCCATGTTAGCATCACAATGGGAACTGTATTTTAAGTGATTCTGAAGATCACCACCCTTCCCTTTTGAAATATGCCATTTGTGGATGACATCTGTGGAGTCTGAGCAGCTCTTCACCCAAGGGTACATCTCTAGACTTGGTTGAGAAATGAGGTGGCAACAACCAGCCCTGCTGACTGCTCAGAATTTCACTGGAGCGCTTTGCCGACTGGCGTCGCATTACTTAGCGTTAATTTTGCGTTTGTAGCTCGCTTAATATGCTATTGACTACATTAGTGGAGAGATTAATGTGTTGTTAAATGATGTTGGCTCATGCTGCTGTCCTGTGTTTCGATAGACTGCTTCATCAGCTGCTCTAAGGATTATTTGCCATGTACAGAAGCTCATAGGAATCTAATACAGGGCCCATTCAGCAGTCGGATCTATAGACTCTGATGGCCAATCCTCTGCCAAGCAAGATGTGAGGGGAATTATGGCGAGATAATGAAGCCGATCATTCTCAAAGACTCGGCTTTATTTTAAATGAGTGCAGAAGAACGTCAAGGTCTGCTATTAGTATCAGCAATAAGCAGCATCAAAACAATTCAGATCTTTTCTTTTTTTACATAAACTACATTTCAAAGTGAGACTGTAATATTTTTGGAATAGTGGTCAGAATAAAAGAGCTGTGTGAGGCGCCCTCTAAAACCTTACCCAACGCAGTTAAGACCAATGTCTTTAAAGGAGAGCAGCAGCGGTCCATCAGGAGGACCTTCAATCAGTTTGCCTCAGTCACACTCCTAACACAGGTTGCATGGATACTACTCCTCTCATAGGGCAGGTTGTATCAGCTCAGTGGAGTTTCCACTTGCAGAGAGAATGGACTGCAGTGCTAAGGCCATCAGATAAAAACCACAGTGTTATGCAACACACATTCTCTCATTGGAATTAAACATGTATTTGAAATTCCAACCTTCCAATGTGCATTTTTAAGAACGATAGGTCACTGAAAATGATGTTAAGGGGTTTGCAAAGGGCTTTTCACGCAATCTAATAGCTGTGACAGTTGTGAGGATCTCCAAGACACTCAAGAGGTGGTTTGATGGTAATATATTTAGAAATGAGAGAGCTTTTCAAAATTTCCCTCTGCCTATTCACATGCCCAGTTTCCTCATTCCACATTGCTTACAACAATCAGATGTCACCAGGCAGTCAGACCACCGTTTACCTCGTTGAAAACAGGGTGGAGCATTTCACGAGTTGATCATTTCTAAGTAAATATAACGATACGAAATTAAATAGTTTTTTTTGTTTGCTACTTTAGATTGGCCTGTTTTCATATTGTGTCATTGTGGGGGCGGGGCCTTAGAGCTAACTAAGTGCAGGGCTGCTAGTTAGCTAGCCTTAGCTAGCCTTCTAACCATTTAACTCTCTATACTTATTACTGAAAATGAGCCAAACGGTGGCGGCTTGTGGCCATTGGTCCCTTTACCTCACTCCCCACCACTCTGAAGAAGAACAAGCTACCACGCTAACCAGCCGGCCGTCCGTCTTAAGTTTTCTTTTGCACTAGACAGATGACCACGAAAAACAGTTCAGTGTGTGTTCTACTCCTATTCTATTTCCATGGACCAGACAATGTTGTATTGTTGTATATAATTCATGTACTTCCTGTAACACTTTAATTCCCATTAATGCCAAACCATTGCAACTGATTTCCACAAATATATGTCAAGCCGCCTGGAAACGCCTCTCATCGTGGAGGGATCTAATTCCAGTTTTTTCAACACGCACGTGTTCAGGTGATTTTCACCCAACGTTAGTGATAGAGGGTGAAACATTTCTGATGGGTTTTAACATTTAAGGGAGACTTTTCCTCCACAGGACAAGACTCACATGTCCAGGAACATGTGGACCAAAGAACAAGTTCATAGCTCCATTATTTATATTTTTAATCATGTTTTATTAACGATTCCCTAATCCTTCAACCGATTTTGTCCCGCCATGATACATGTTTTTAGTTTTATAAGAGGTTCTATGGGGTAAAATAAAATAATAGTACTTAAATTTGCCTTGATTTGTTGTACTTTAATATATTTTGATGAGAAATATATTTTATCAGGTACATTATATCGGGTGGAATATACCCGACGTTAGTGATGGTGTAACTATTTTTAACGTTAGTGCTCTAGGGTTAACCGCACAGTGCTGTCAGAAATTAATTCTGACCTTCAAGAGCTTTGCTCGGACCAGTTAAGATGCATGGCAGCCTGACTGTCATCCGAGGGCTCTGTTCAAATCCTCTAGAAGTGATGACACCCAAGAGGTACTGAACTAGTCGAAAAGACACTTCTGCTCATCACTTGCGCATATTTAGTCTCAACAAGATCTCCACGAGGGGCTGCGGATGTTTAAAACTAGACAGACATCTTGTGGAAGTGAGTGGGCTTTAGGGCAGCTTTGTTTTCAAGTTAAAAACTGCTTTGGTGTCTTAGTGGCTGCCTTCCTTTGCCAGGCATTAGACACTAACTATTACTTTGCCAATGTGAATTAGAAGTGTTCATTTCCAGTGGTTCCTGTTCTGTTCCTCAGTGAGGTGTGCAGGTGTCTGTTTTCCCGAACAAAGAGATGTTTTGATCGTGATTGGACATGACTGGTGCGATGCCTAATCTAAGGTGCACTTCTGAGGCATTATTTTTCAGCGAGGTACCAAGGCCGTTCGCAGATGAATCAGAGTGAGCGGATTCTTTTTTAAATTTTTATAAAAAGGCTCTTTCGAACATCTCTTACTGTCACTGATGGCATACCATCACCTGAATAGACTCCATGTAGCGAGAGAGGTGACACAAGCACATTGAGAGCAAAGCTGCTGCTTTGATTTGAAACGACTGTCCAGAAAGAATAAAAGTCAAAATCAAAGTCAAAGTCAGTTTTCTTGTCAATTTTGTGCAATGTGCAAACATGCAGAAGATCGAAAGTATGTTTCTCTTCTGTCCAACATATAGAGAATTGTGCAATAGTGATAATAATAATAATAATAAAGTGCAAAAAACTGTTTAAAAGTTAAAAAAGCAACAACATATAACATATAGACAACATAAATTAGGAACTATAAAGACTGAAGGGCTATAAATAAATGACTGTGACTCCATAGCAGCATCCAGACATGCGAGTCTAAAGAAGAGGACGGAGTGGGACGGTGGGGAGAGAGTTCACCTTCCTGACAGCCTGGTGGATGAAGCTGTTGGACAGCCTGGTGGTGCGAGCTCGGAGGCTTCGGTTTCTCCTACCAGAGGGCAGGAGGCTGAAGAGACCGTGTGAGGGGTGGCAGGGGTCGCTCACAATCAAGGTCACCTTGCGGGTGAGGCGGGTGTCGTATATGTCCTGCATGGAGGGGAGGGGGGGGGAGTGAGGCACCGATGATCCTTTCAGCTGCATTCACTATGCGCTGCAGGGCTTTCTTGTTGTAGTCTGTGCAGCTTCCGCCCCACACAGTGATGCAGTTGGTCAGGATGCTCTCGATGGTGCCACGGTAAAAGGTGCACATGATGGATGGGGGGCTTCCTGCTTTCCTCAGCTTGCGGAGGAAGTAGAGGCGCCTTTGGGCTTTCTTTGCCAGCGATGTCGCGTTGGCTGTCCACGAGAGGTCCTCACTGATGTCCACCCCCAGGAATTTGGTGCTGCCGACCTGCTCAATGTCCGCACCGTTGATGGTCAGTGGTAGGTGTTGAGTGTGGCCTTTCCGGAAGTCAACAACAATCTCCTTGGTCTTGCTGCTGTTTAGCAGGAGGTTGTTGTCTCCGCACCATGTGGTCAGAAGGTTGACCTCCTTCCTGTAGAGGGTCTCGTCATCCTTGGTGATGAGACCTATCAGTGTTGTGTCGTCTGCGAATTTGACCATGTGGTTGGTGCTGTAGCTGGTTCTGCAGTCGTGAGTCAGCAATGTGAAGAGCAGAGGACTGAGCACACAGCCCTGAGGGGCCCCTGTACTCAGAGTGATGCTGCTCGAGGTGTTGTTGCCGACGTGTACTGCTTGTGGCCTCTCACTGAGAAAGTCCAGCAGCCAGTTACACAGCGAGGTGTTGAGCCCCAGCTGGTCAAGTTTGCAGACGAGTTGTTGTGGGATGATGGTGTTGAATGCTGAACTAAAGTCAATGAACAGCATTCTCCCATACGAGTCTTTTTTGTCCAGGTGGGTGAGGGCTGGGTGGAGAGCGGGGCAGATTGCATCCTCCGTGGACCGTTTGGCACGGTATGCAAACTGGAAAGGGTCAAGGGTGGGGGGGAGAATGGATTTGATGTGCGACATGACTAGTCGTTCAAAGCACTTCATGATTATGGGGGTCAGTGCCACTGGACGGTAGTCATTGAAGCAGGACGGAGTGGATTTCTTTGGCACAGGTATGATGATGGTGGCCTTGAAGCATGGCGGAACAACAGCTTGTCTCAGAGATGTATTGAAGACATCCGTGAAGACGTCCTTAAGCTTCTCTGCGCAGTCCCGCAACACACGACCAGGGATGTTGTCTGGACCTGTTGCCTTGTGGGTGTTGATGGTGGAGAGAGTCCTCTTCACGCTGGCAGCAGACAGGCACAGAACCTGATCGTGGGGAGGGGGCGGAGTCTTGTGTGGACGAGTGCTGTTCTGTGCTTCAAACCGTGCAAAGAAGCTGTTGAGGTTGTTTAGCAGAGAGATGTTGCTGTCGCAGGTCTGTGGCGAGGGTTTATAGTCTGTGATGGTCTGAATGCCCTGCCACAGGCTGCGTGTGTCTCTGCTGTCTTGAAAGTGACGGGTTATCTTATTCGTGTGGTCTTGTTTTGCTTTCCTGATGCCGTGGGACAGGTTGGCTCTCGCTGTTCTCAAGTCCGTTTTGTCCCCAGCTCTGAAAGCCTTGTTTCTGGCCCTCAGCAGCCGATGGACTTCCCCTGTCAGCCACGGCTTCTGGTTAGCCCGAGTGGTGATGGTCTTTACGTGGGTCACATCATCAATGCACTTACTGATGTAAGAAGTAACAGTGTCTGTGTACTCCCCAATGTCTGTGTGGTTGTTGTTTGTGGCTGCCTGCTTAAACATTCCCCAGTCTGTTGAGTCAAAGCAGTCTTGGAGAGCGGAGGAGGCTCCCTCCGGCCACACCCGGACCTGCTTCAGAACCGGTCTGGAGACTTTCACCCTGGGTCTGTATGCTGGCAATAGCATGACGGTGATGTGGTCAGAGAGTCCTATGTGGGGGAGGGGTGAGGCCTTGTACGCTCCTTTGTGTGATGTGTAGACCAGATCCAAAATGTTGTCTCCTCTTGTTGGGAAATCAACATGCTGATGTAGTTTTGGAAGGACAGTCTTGAGGTTTGCATGGTTGAAATCCCCAGCAAAGATGGTGAAGCCGTCTAGGTGAGCCGTCTGTTGTTCGCTGATGGCCTGGTACAGTTCACAAAGTGCTGCGTTTTTGTCACTGTTGTTGGGGGTCGGGGGGATGTAAACAGCGACTAGCAGAATCGCTGTAAATTCCCTCGGCAGATAAAAAAGACGGCACTTTATGATCATAAACTCCACCAGTGGAGAGCAGTGTTTACGTACCACGATAGCGTCCCAGCACCATGCATCCCGGATGTAAACACATACGCCGCCGCCGCACGTCTTTCCTCCTTCGGCGAGGACTCTGTCCGCACGGTAGCATGTTAGCTGCTCCAGTCTCACAGCAGAGTCGGGGATGTTGTCATTTAGCCATGTTTCCGTGAAAAACAGCACACAGCAGTTCCTCACGTCCCGCTGCTCCGTCCGCAGCAGTCGTATGTGATCCATTTTATTGTCCAGGGATCGCACATTAGCCATGATGATGGATGGTATGGCTGGACGAGTTGGCCTAGCCGCTAGCCTAGCTCGGATACCTCCGCGCTTACGCCTCTTTTGCTTCCTCTCGCAACGCTTCCTCCTTTCTGGGGGAGGAGTGGCAGTCGAGTCCGGTGTTGTCGGAGGCCGGCGGAGTAGTCCCTGCTCCTTGATTGTCTCTGTTTGTGCAGTATCCAGAGTGTTGTGTTGCTTGGTCCTGGATTAACAGAACCTGGCGACTGTATTTGTATTCCGACGTAGACAGACGAGGTGAAGACGAACAACTGTTTTAACGAACCATTTAACAAACATTTAGTAACTGGACAAAACACCGTATGGTCAGGACAGAGAGGGGCGCTGCGTCCATACGCGCCGCCATCTTGTATAAAAGACACAATACTGAAAGATATCTTTATGCATGCATTGCCTTGGCGTTGTATTTCATCCCTGGGTCCTGTTTGTGTGTCTGTTTGGTGAGTACGTTTTACAGCGCACATGTTCGAGATTAATTTTTTTAAGAACTTAACATTTCTTTAAGGAATTTACTATGTGGAAATGAGCAGCATGAGTGTATGCTTAGGTTGATTAAAGATGACAACGGTATTCTGAGGAAGAATAACAAGTCGGAAAAAGAAATAGGTCGTATGACGCTAGCACAAACGCATTATGGTTAGGTTAGGTGCAACAACGCCATTTGGTTAAGATTAGCAAAGACATCGTAGTTTGTGTTAACATAATAACGTAACAACGCAACCTTACTAGCGGCTATAAATAACTACCCCGAATAGACTTTCTTAACTCGATCAACTGTCTTCAATGGTTTCTACTTCTAAATCGTCTACCTGTCTCCTGGACCCTGTTCCTACTAAGCTGTTTAAGGAAGTTTTACCTTTAGTTAGTGCCTCTCTACTAGATATTATCAATGGGTCTTTACTAACTGGTCATGTACCACAGTCTTTTAAAGTAGCTGTAATTAAACCTCTTCTTAAGAAGCCCACTCTGGATCCAGATGTGTTGGCTAACTACAGACCTATCTCTAACCTTCCCTTCCTCTCTAAGATACTGGAGAAGGTAGTCGCAAACCAGTTGTGTGACTTTTTACATAACAATAGTTTATTTGAGAAGTTTCAGTCAGGATTTAGAAAACATCATAGCACAGAGACAGCACTGGTGACAATTACTAATGACCTTCTAGTTGCATCAGATAGGGGACTTGTCTCTGTACTGGTCTTGTTAGACCTTAGTGCAGCATTTGACACCATTGACCATGACATCTTATTACAGAGACTAGACCAGTTGATTGGTATTAAAGGTACAGCACTAAGCTGGTTTAAGTCGTATTTATCAGATCGATCTCAGTTTGTATTTGTAAACGATGAGGCCTCGGTTACCACTGCCGTTCGCCATGGAGTTCCACAGGGTTCTGTGCTTGGACCAATTTTATTCACCTTATATATGCTTCCTGTAGGCAATATTATCAGAAAACACACCATAAACTTTCACTGTTATGCCGATGATACTCAACTATATCTGTCGATCAAGCCAGATGAAATCCACCAGGTCGCCAAACTTCAAGCATGTCTTAAAGACATCAAAACCTGGATGACCTGCAACTTCCTGCTGCTGAACTCGGACAAGACTGAAGTTATTTTACTCGGACCAGAACACCTCAGAAATCAAGTATCTGATGATAAGGTTTCTCTGGATGGCATCGCTCTGGCATCTACCACCACCGTAAGGAATCTCGGAATTATTTTTGACCAGGACCTGTCCTTTGGCTCCCACGTGAAACAGATCTCAAGGACCGCCTTTTTTCACCTACGGAACATCTCAAAGATCCGGCACATCCTGTCTCAACTCAATGCAGAAACATTGATCCACGCATTTGTTACCTCAAGACTGGATTACTGTAACTCCGTTTTATCAGGCTGCCCTGGTAAATCCCTTGGATCTCTCCAACTGATCCAGAATGCTGCAGCTCATGTACTAACGAGGACGCGGAAGAGAGATCACATTACTCCTGTACTAGCTGCTCTCCACTGGCTTCCTGTAAGATCGAGAATCATATTTAAAATCCTTCTCCTTACCTACAAAGCCTTAATTGGTGATGCACCATCATATCTTAAGGACCTTATAGTGCCATATTACCCCACGAGAGCGTTACGCTCACTGAATGCAGGGTTACTTGTGGTTCCCAGAGTGTTAAAAAAGTAGGTTGGGGGCTAGAGCTTTCAGTTATCGGGCTCCTCTTCTGTGGAATCAGCTTCCACTTTCAGTTCGGGGGGCAGGCACGGTCACCTCATTTAAGAGTAGACTTAAGACTTTCCTCTTTGATGGCGCTTATAGTTAGGGCTGTTTCAGGCTTATAGTTAGGGCTGGCTCAGGTTTGCCCTGGTCCAGCCCCTAGATATGCTGCTATAGGCCTAGACTGCTGGGGGACATCTTAGGATACACTGAGCTCCTCCTTTCCTTCTCTTCCTCTTTTTGCTCCTCCTCTCCTCCTCTTCACCTCTTCTTTCTCTCCTTCTGGATAAATGATTGTCTCTTCAATGCATATTACTAACTCTACTTTCTTTTTCCATGGATTCGTGGCTGGACCCCCTGGCCCTGCTGATACAACCATGGCCCTGCTGATGCAACTGGCCTGGAGCCGTCCTGCCAGCTGCCATGGCCCTGCTTTCTCCTCCCACTGCCCCTGGGATGCCCCTCCTCTCTACCTCCTTCTGCTTAATAGGTCGTGGCTAACTGTATCATGGACCATGCATACTACTCATTATATGAATCATTTCTGTCACATTTATTGAATGTGCTGTAACTCTGTTACGTTATTCATTCTGGCCACATGACATCTATTGCTTCTGTCCATCCGGGGAGAGGGATCCTCCTCTGTTGCTCTCCCTCAGGTTTCTTCCACTTTTTTTCCCTGTGAAAGGGTTTTTACTATCTTTTTGGGGGAGTTTTTCCTGATCCGATGTGAGGTCCCGGGACAGGGATGTCATGTGTACAGATTGTAAAGTCCTCCGAGGCAAACTTGTATTTGTGATGTTGGGCTATACAAAATAAACTGAATTGAATTGAATTGAATTAACTAATGTTTACTTACATATGTTAACTCAAGATCTACGAACAGTATTCTCCTGTGTTTGTTTGACTTTCTCCTTTATTTTTTATTTCAGTTAACGGATATACTAGATCACTTGCTCCAAACACATCGACATTCAGTTTCTACGTAGATATGTTCTTTCAATTTGTGATCAAGCATGAGCTCCTTTCAAAAAATATAATCACTACTTACTGAGTGAAACCTAAATTAAAGTTAAATGTGTCCCAACAGATTCCAATACACTCTCTGCCTGTTTTGTACTATTTATATACGAACCACACGAGTGACTTTAATTGGGCCTCTTTCGTGCTCATGCAGGTTTGCAGCAGTTTCTTCTGGTTGTAAAATCCACCGTCTAGCACGGAAACACAGAATCTTACTTGAGATTTAGAGGAAGGTATCTTGACAATCATTAGATCAAGCGTCTAACAGAGGAAGCAAACATAAGTTACACATGTAAATTACCTGCAGTAATATAGCACATCTTATCAGACAAATGTAACATATTAGTCTCCTGTCAGCTAATGCCTGTAAACCGTCAAGGAAATCCTTGCAAAATTAGCATAACAAAAAAAGAAAATTGGTGACATATGTGGAGGCAGAAACCAAATGATTATTTTAAGATGCACAGCACAGGGGAGCGAGCTGACACAACTTTCTGACAGTTTCATCATGCATTACTACACAGCAGTTCCTCCCAAAAATTGACATTGTTGGCTCTGATCAAAGCCCAAACAGGGCTGTGACATTCTGAAAGAAGACTTTCAAATGATTTCTGTGACAGAGAGCATAGTCTAGAAAACACTGACAGCGCTTCAAAGGCTATAATGTCTCGGTGAGAGTGTGTGTAGGTGCAGGCGAGCACGTGACCATTTGTAATTCTAATGGCGTACGAGAGAAACACACTCTTTGCGGTACACAGCACTTATTTTTAAATGACATCATTGCATTGGATTTTTTTTTTCTCCCCGCGTAATCTACCCGATCACCTCACCCGTTAAAATCAAATGCCTTGCAGTGCTGTTGTGTATATTTCATCATGCCTGTTGTTTAGTTTTCTTTCCCTCTGTGATGAATCTGAGCTGTGCCCTTGTTGAGGCATTGTCTGCGGGAAGCACAGTGAGTCTGACTGATTGATGGCAGACAGTGGCTGTCACCCCCGGAGAGTAAGCATTTCTGTGTCGTCTCCCCACTGAAGGTCCTGTTGAGCTTGTTAAGGGAGAAAACACTTTTTGTTTATAGCCACTCTGACGGCGGCGGCTGACAGCTCCCGCTGAAGAGGAGGGAGAGAGAGAGAGAGAGAGACAGAGACTCCCTCTGGCACACTGGTCCCTCTCTCTCTCCTCTATGTCTGTCTCACCTTCCTGTCTCTCTCTCCATCCATCCACTCCTCTCTCTCTCTCTCTCTCTCTCTCTCTCTCTCTCTCCCTCTCCTGTCTCGCTCTGCTGTTGTGAATCCTGTTGAAAAGAGCGTGGCGATTTGAAATGCAAATGTCCCGACGCAAAAAAAAACAACATAGAGGATTCAGATTCACCTGTTTGGACAGCGTGAGGTGAATGACACGAAAACCAGAAACAAGAAGTTCCCTCAAATAACTTTTTATTTTCAGTCCTAGGAATGACAACTTTTTCTACTGTGAAGGATTTTTTTGTTTCTCGACTAAACCGACTGCTGCAGCTAACTGGCTGTCCAATCAACTAGGCTGCTTCTTGCTTTTATGGATCAATATTCAGTGCAATTATTTTGTATAATACTCACTGTTAATGAATATCATGAAAAGACCCAAACCAACCAGGCGTTAGTACGTTAAACCGTACCCACCCTGCCTGTGGCCCTCAGCCCCGAGTCCATCTCCGACTGAACAAGTCCACTTTTTAAAAGCGTCAGTATTTCCCTAAAGCGTCTGGGTGCTGTAGATCTTAGCATGCTACACTAAAGCAGAAGCTTCACATTGTGTGTTTGTTGGGGAGTGTGTGAGCAAAACCAACTGCCATGGTAATGAAGGAACATGTCACCCAGTGCAACGGGGTGGCTCACTGGTGAATGTCATTGTTTTTTTTCTCAGGCTCAAAGTAACAAGATATATCAGGCTTTGGACAGAAAGACACTTGTTAGAAACACAGCAGTCATTTTTGGGGTTTTTGGTCTTGTTACATGCTTTGTCTTGTTACAAATATATATATATATATATATATATATATATATATATATATATATATATATATGTATATATATATATATATATATATATATATATATACCGTAAAAGTCGGATTATACAACGCTCCTACCTCCGATCAGTGTCCCGCTGCTGCTGCTACTGGCCGAGTCCCCTCTGCCCAAGTCGGGTGTAGAGCCAGGGCTGGTCCCTACCTTTGGTGGTTGCCGGGGAGCTAGCGGAGAGCTAGCGGAGAGCTAGCGGAAGTTGGCACGGAACTAGCATGAACGCCAGCTGGCTACAGTGGGGTGCAAATGGGGACAATGACCGAAGGTAGTAGCGGCGTATAACCCGACTTTTACGGTATATATATATATATATATATAATACTAACAATGATAATAATTGTTATTATTATTATTATTATTATTAACAATATACTTATAATAGTAGACCCAATAAAAGGCATGTCACATGTGCCATTACGGCACATAATCCCACCGTCTACGACAGTAAACATGACGATCCTTGTTTTCTTTTCTTGGTGTCAGATCCGTCCGTGGATGTCTCTCGTGCTCGCCGGTGCTCGTGTTGAGTGTCTAAACACGAGAGCCTTTTCTGCTGTTTTCCAAGTGAACAAACCGGATCCACAATCACAGTCAGATGAAATTATCCTGCTGCAGCCACTGATGAGAAATGGAAATATGTACCGAGGCAATAAGCTCTCTTCTGGGAAAGCTTGAAGGAGGGGAATAAACAACATCTAAAATTAACGAAGGTGAAAGTGCCCAAATGCGTTCTCTCCTCCATCTTCTGAAGACACTCCCCCTCCCCACCATCTATTTATGTAGTCACCTCGACTGGGAAGCACTTCAAGCGAGGCCTCTTTTCGCTCCCAGATGGGCTCAGCAGAGAGAGCCGTGTGCGTCTTCATCTGTGTTTGTGTATGAGTGTGTGTGAGTGTGTGTGTGTGTGTGTGTGTGTCTGTTTGGGTGGGAGGGCGGATGTGGGAGTGCAAAGGAGGCCGGTGTGTGCCAAGCGTCTAAACGCGGCCCGACACTGAGTCATCTGCCTTTTTGATCACGTTGCACATGATGTGAATTGTATTCGAGACACTCGAAGAGCAACGACCCTCACTTTCCTCCGCCGACGCCAGGCGGCTCCGTGCGTCCCCGGCCCGGCTCTCAGGGCGGCAGCGGCCGCGTGGAGGTCGGCTTCCCGGAGCAGCGTGAGAGGGTGGGAGTCGGAGGGTCACGTGGGAGCTCCCCCTGAGCCCGCGAGCAGGGGAAGGCCTCAGATTCCTGGTGTCGTACAAACACTGCCATTTCAAATGAAAGGACACATGAAAGCCATGTTTGATGTTCAAGGGGCTTCACCTTGCTCTCGACAGCAACACGAGCGACAACAAGCGGATGAAGCAACGCTTTTGAGCCTTTTTTGAAGGACAGAAGTGTCGCAAGGACTCCCTCAAAGTGATGACCTGCCTTTTTAGGGACGAATCTGTCAAGTAATTACACTCGTTTCACTGGAAAAGCCCTCATGTTGTAGACACATGTTGTCTTTTGATACGCTTTCACAGCGCTCACCTCACCGTCTTTGTCATTGTTTAGCCTCATGCAATATTCATCCCGATGGCGGTAGTCTACCCACATACTACAGCCGTCACTGTCATGCAGCTAGCTGTTTGAAAGCGGTGCAGTTCACCGGTTCAACAGCTCTGGGAGTGCTCACAAGCCCTGCCCTTACTTTGGCGCTCTCAAAGCATCTATCCCCCTCACCCCCCATAAAACGACAACAAATTCTCCCCGCGTAGGCGCTGCATGCTATACAGGTTTCTGTAAAAGCGAGTTTTAGTGAGCAGCAGCAACAGGATGTTGCTGGAGAGGTTGCGTAGGTGCTGCGTGTCCGCCACTCGTCTGACAGGCGTGGAGAAGAGTCTCGGAGGGAGAGCGGCAAACAGGGATCTGAAAGTCTTCAACCGGGATCTTGGACGGATTAGAAGATAAAGCATCCCTCCCTCATTGCTTATCAGATGTCAGTACAAAGCGCACACGAGGAAACGTCGGTATGTGTTCCTGGTCGTGCAAGAAATAAGAAAGTCTGTGTTTGTGTGTGTGTGTGTGTGTGTGTGTGTCACAGAGAGAGACAATGAGGGAGCAAGAGCATGGCGGTATGGAGCCAGCATTGCAGCAGACATGATTACGTACCTTGATCTTTCCTATGGCAAGAACAAGACCTCAATCTCTCACTATCTCCCCTTTAATCAAATCCCTACCTGTTTTGCCTCCCTGCCACAAAACTGTCACAGGCTGGAAATAAGCCCTTTCCTTATCAAAGAGCCACGGGTTCAATTGATTTCCAGGCTGGGAGAATTTTGTATTCAGAAACTTTGAAGCACAAAAAAAAAAAAAAGAAAGAAATGCGGGAGAAAACACCTGCATCCGCCCATCAGGCAAATTACTTCTGACTTTTAATTTATTTCGGCAGGAAATGGAAAGCTACATCCTAACCACAGTCAATAGGGGGACGGGCGGGGGAGAGGTGTAATCAGGCGGCTCACCAACTCCAAGGCCTCCATCCTGTCACTTTTAATAGCCACTCAGACCACACAATCTGCTCGGCCTGATATGCTCAAGCTATCCCCATAGCCGCAGTCATCTCCGCCTCTTCTTCTTCTTCCTCCTCCTCCTCCTCCTCCTCCTCCTCCTCCATGTCCTTCCTAATAACAACTGAACATGTCCACACTTCCCTCGTGCCCCACATGAAACAAATCACAGCCAAAGTACTTTCTACCTTCCTTGTATCGCTGTGGTTGGTCGATTTGAAAAGGGGATGGGGAGATTGGCATGTTTCATTTTCATTCTGAGTGCCATTCCTGGCTTTGATACAAGGAGAGATTGGATTTAAAGTTGCCAACTGGGCTTCCCGTCCAGTTTTGGCTTTGAGTCTGTTTGGCAGCGCAATAGCACATTAGTTTATAGCTTGTTTTTACCCGTGCTAAAGGCACAGCTCTATGGATGGCAATGGAGCTCTGTCAATTTTAAGTAGATGATTTGTTAGATTCATGGTCCCCAGAAAATGCATCCTAATGGCTAATGGTGGCCCCTACACTTTTCTTGCAGCAGCACAGGCAGGTCAAAGTTGGTCAATATTTGACATTCATGATCCCCATCATGAGAACGTTGGTGATTCCCTGACTTTTCCTGTCAGGTCAAAGTTTTTAGAGAAGGATTGGCACAACATTTGCATCAACACTCATGGTCCCCAGTCGATGCAGTCAAACTATCTTTATGATCTTTGGATTGTTCCTGAAGCTCCACCATTGGGATAACATTCAAGGTTGAGAGTGAACGATCAGCATTGTATTGTCATGGTGAGCTCTTTGGCATGCTAATGTTAGTATTTAGCTCAAAGCACCCGTGTGCTTGCGGACTTTTAGTCTGGTTTTCTCGATAAATGTGTCCTGGTTGTGTATTATTGATATCATAGTCTGTAACTGATACTAAGTAAAACCCTCTGATCTGTGATTGCTCATATGAGTGGACTGGTGCTCACTTGGTCTGGGTCAGCAGGTGAATGCATATTGGCTCGTCCTGAGTGTCCCTGGCTTCCAGATCAAGTTTTATCTACAAGCCACTTGCTCTTCCAGCGCCTAATGAAGCTCTCTGAAAGGAGATTAAATTGCAGAGAGGAACAAAACAATAACCATTACCAGTCACCTTCATTTTGCTTCATCCGTTAACATACTGGGCCGCTGCTGTTATGCGGCAGCCACAGCTCACCGTGAAAAAAAAGCAGGAGGTGAACTTATGATTAAAACTGTCACGGAACTAAAACATGTGAAAAATAGACACAATCTGTGCTGGGCTCATATTATTTACTCAATAAAAGATGCATAGAGTGGAGCGGTGAGTTTGACATGTTGTTATTGAGGCATTCAGTTTGCTGCCAATTCAAATACACAGCAAACGTGTTTATTGGCTGTTTCTATGGCACAATGCATCATCTATCATGGTGCAATGCTGCCTAAAGCTCAGGGAAAACACCATACCTTCAGCAACGTTGGTGTGTGATATGGTGAGGGTATCGTAACAGAACATATTCACGTGGTTCTCCCATACGTCGCTTCTGCAGCGACACATCATCTTGCTTCGTCCCCCAGATCAGCAGAGACTTTAACCTTGTGTTCAAGACAGATCTGCATCCAACATCCAAGTGTCATCCTGTTTCAATCAATTGGCTCTTTTTACAAAGAGATCTCAAACGGCTTTTAACTGGGTTCCAAATAGAACACACTGATACAGGATCCAGTCTCCTGGCGAAAACTGGCGCTGAAATTCAAGATGTTAAGATCTCCATTGAAAATGTGTGAACTCATCAGTCTCGCAATGGTTTTCCTCCTCTCCTTTGAATACAGTGGCTCGGGATCGATCGTCCATTATTCTTGAATTTCATTATGTGGGAAGAACAGTATCAGTAAACAACATCATACAAAGTGTACGGTACAATAGGGTGAATGTATGAAAAGGCCACCTGGACAGAGGTGTCAAGTAACGAAGTACAAATACTTCGTTACCTTACTTAAGTAGAAATTTTGGGTATCTATACTTTAAAGGAGTATTTATTTTTCAGACGACTTTACCCAGACTGAACCCAGAGCAGCTCTCTGAACCCGGAGCAGCTCTCTGAACCCGGAGCAGCTCTGTGAACCCGGAGCAGCTCTCCTGCTCCAGGTGAAACGAGCCACGGTGCTCGTGTCTTCTACCAACAATGAGCTGCTGGCTTCACATATTACAAAATTACAAAGTACACGGATCTAAAACTAAGCCATTAATAAATACATGGACAAATGCCTGTACTTTCGGGTAAATGGTTACGGTACGCCGTTAACAGGTTACGCTTACGCATGCGTGATTTGACGCGACGCCGTGAGCTCCGTGAGCTCGTCTTTTCTTGCTGTTGCGTTTCTCAAAATAAAAAAAACGATCTAAGCTCAATATTGAGCATGAATTGAGAGAGGCCGTATCATATCTACAACCCTGTTTATAACATATGTGTCGAAGAAAGCAGCTCACTGTAGCCACTAATACTACAACCTGATGGCTCACATATCTGCACTCATTCTGTTTTGTTTGGCAAAAAAAATTAAAAGCTTATTGTTTTCCACAATGAGCTATTTAGTAGTAACTAAATATGAGTATTTTTTTGCACAGATAGAACTTACACAAAACATTGTCTGATGGGGCAATCTGATTTACTTGAAAGTGATTGCAATTGTCTTTATTCTGTTATTTATAAAACCACAGATGAGTCACACAATTATGTTATTTACAGAAAAAGTTTGAGAACCACAGCTTTAAGTGTTTGTGTCGGAGTCGCCGCCGCCTATTTTGCACTATTACAATACTTATAGGCAACTAGTTATCATGTCTTCCACTCCATGAAACGCATGTTAATGCTCAGTAGTACACATATGGTACTTTAATGGATTTGCATTGTAATAAAATGTGATAATTTTAAATGGCCATATATGCAGCTGAAACGGGTAGCCTAGTGCATCCCACATTTTTCAACATAACATTTTAAAACATTATGGCCTTTATAAAAATGATTGTTTTGGGGGGAGGTGGGGTAGTGCACTATAGGCCCCTGAGACGCGGCTTAAGAGTTTGTCCTTAATGGAAAAAAAAACATTCCCCTTACATTACTTTTACTTTTATACTTTTAAGTAGTTTTTAAACCAGTACTTTTACACTTTTACTTAAGTAAAAAGCTTGAGTTGATACTACCTAATGAATGTGCATACTTTTGACACCTCTGCACCTGGATGCTCTTTTACTGCTCACTTAGCCCTGATTTAGATGCATAAAAACCAAGGATAACAGTGTGTCATTTACAGTACAGGGATGTATTTTAATAAGAACATTCTAAGTATATCTCCAAGGAGGTAATGAAATAGTATTCTGCATACACAGTACTCAGAAGCGCACCTACGCAAGACCGCTAACGCTGAAGGTTTTTCATGGAGATGCGTGGGTTTGTGAGGTGGTGAGCGTACTACTGGATCCATGAGACTTGGTCTGCATGAGTCATGCGAGAGTTTGTTAAATGGATGTGTTGATGTAGTTTTGCTGCTGTTAAACGTGGCCCTCATTTCCTTCAATTCATCAAGAGTTGTCTCTGTTTGTTGATTCTCCATTCACCGTGGATGCATGTGCGGAAAACAAACTTTTCTTGAAGAAATCAAGGTTGAAGTCATCCTCTAAGTAGTGAGTCTCTTAAGAATGTTTAAATTACGGAATGCTTGCCCATGCATTCGAGGGTTAATGGTGAGAAACATGCTTCAATGAGACTGAGCAAGGTCGCTTTGGTACATAAAGGTATTAAAATAAGGAAAACTCTGGTACTGTCGAAAGTTTTCTCTTCGCCGTCTCACCTTATCCTTCTATTCTATGCACATTATTCAACGCATCCTCATGCAACAGTTTGAATGATATCTTGCGAAAAGTTAATTGTCATGTTTCATGCGTTCCCCTCTGAATGCAAGTAACTCTTGTCAAATTCCTAATCGTTACGTGAGTACAGTCTTTTCTAAATACTCTACCGTCTTCACAGGAAACAACTCGGTTCAGTTTAAGAAACAAAACTACTTGGTTAGGTTTCGGAAAAGATTGTCGTTTGGATTCAAATTAGTACAGAAGTGCCGTTGCGAGTGCCCAAATACAGTACATCGACAATGACTTCTCATTTCACAAACTAACAGCTGACTGGCTGGAGGATCGCTGTTTGTTGGACAACCGGTCCAAGTTGTTGGGCAACCTGTCCATGTTGTTGGACAACCTGTGGATGTTGTTGGACAACCTGTGAATGTTGTCGGACAACCTGTCCATGTTGTCGGACAACCGGTCCATGTTATCGGACAACCTGTCTTTGTTGTTGGACAACATGTCCATCTTGTGGGCAACCTGTCCATGTTGTTGGACAACCTGTCCATGTTGTTGGACAACCTGTCCATGTTGTTGGACAACCTGTGGATGTTGTTGGGCAACCTGTCCATGTTGTTGGACAACGTGTGCATGTTGTTGGACAACCTGTCCATGTTGTTGGACAACGTGTGCATGTTGTTGGACAACCTGTCCATGTTGTTGGGCAACCTGTCCATGTTGTCGGACAACATGTCCATGTTGTTGGACAACCTGTGCATGTTGTTGGACAACCTGTCCATCTTGTGGGCAACCTGTCCATGTTGTTGGACAACCTGTGCATGTTGTTGGACAACCTGTCCATCTTGTGGGCAACGTGTCCATGTTGTTGGACAACCTGTGCATGTTGTTGGACAACCTGTCCATCTTGTGGGCAACGTGTCCATGTTGTTGGACAACCTGTCCATGTTGTCGGACAACATGTCCATGTTGTAGGGCAACCTGTCCATGTTGTCGGACAACATGTTCATCTTGCGACGCATTCATTTCACAGGTATACGTACGAACAGACCTGGACTGGGACAAAAATTTGGCCCTGGACTTTTTGGTCCAGACTGACCCACCACAATCCACGCCCAGATACTGTGCCAACTCGGTCCGTTGATGTACTGTACATATAATCACACGAGCCCTTAATAACACTACTATACTGAAATGGGTCATTGTCTCCTTGTCTCTTAATTTAATCTGAAAATTTCCATAAATAAGTGTTAAAAAAAAAAAAAGCATGGACAATAAACCATAAACACTGACAGAAAAAAATAGGTAAAGCACATTTGAACAAATTGGAGCTGAGAGAAAGTATATTGATACTTAAAACACTTTAACTCTGGTGACCTGATTTGTAATTATAAAAATTGTGAAAAAGCAGATCTGCGTGCTCAAACCACAGCACCATAAAATAGTGGTCTATTAATCAGGATAGTATATAATTTTCCAACACTTTAGAACTAGATTTACACCACACGCTATCTGTTATGTCAAGTAAAGTTCATAGACAACGTTTCTGAACATTTAGTGAATGAGTGTTTATCCACAACATCAACATGTTAGCTAGCACACTCACCTGCTATCACCACCACCAATCTCCTCCTGCCCCTCCTGTATGTTGTCACTTGTTTTATTACATTATTTACTCTTATTGTGAAGAGCATGGAAACAGGAAGTACTTTTACTTTGAAGGCAGAAAGTACAATGATGGAAACAGGAAGTGATTTTACTTTGAAGGCATAAAGTACAATGATACGTGCTTGTTGACGCTAACTAATGTTGATGTTACGTGTGGAAAATATATACATGTCGGGTGCAAGAGCGCGTTCTCAATGCTTTAACAGTTGCAATACTGCAGTTCACCAGTAGAGTGAGTCCGTTCATACAGACGTGTCTTGGTGCTCATGAGAAGCTCCACTTCATGTCACTGTGCCACCATGGCAGCGGGAGCCTCACTTTCACTGTCCGACGACACCTGAGAGGGACCCGCCGCGCCCGGCGCAGCCAAAGCCCCGGAGCCGGAGGCTATGCCACCGCCGCAGCAGCAGACATGTTTATTATAGTTCTGCTCTCAGCAGCATCAGTTGCGAGAGCTTTTTTTTTCTTTTCCCTCAGTTTTTCTGCACCGCCTTTTCGTTTTTTTCTCCGTGTTTGCTTTCTCTTCTCTCTCACAGATTGCTAATGATGTGTCATTAGCTCATCATTAAAGGTGATTGGACGAGGGGGGTCTGGAAAATGCGTCTTTACATACAAAAAAAAAAAAAAGGTCAGCCACTGTCGGCCCGTTACTGACCGGCCCACCGGGAAAACTCCCGGTACTCCCTATGGCCAATCCACCACTGCGTACGAACCAGCCTACATTATTACACGCTGAGTTCCAGCAGGTGACTCAGAAGCCTCTGAACTGTCTGACTTCACACGCACACACACAGTTTCATTAAATTAATCACAAATGAAAACTGAAGATTCTTTTGAAAACAGACAGTGCCACGCTCTGACTGCTTTAATGGGGTGCAGACATGAGTGAGGTTTCCTGCTAGCTTTGGGTAATTGGGGTTCCCCCACTGATGATTAAGCAGCACACATATTAACACAGTGATGATTTATCATTCTCCCCTTTGTTATTTTCTGCTAGTTAGTGTTTGATGGATGGAGCTTTTTACAGTTGTGCAAACATGATATTTCAAAAGGAAAATGTCGAATAATGACATTAATGACTCCATACATTTGAAAGGTGTCGCTTTCCCTCATTCGAGTCATTGTGAGAAAAGCCCTCCGCACAATGCAGAGCACTTTGCTCACATAATACAGTCATTGTGCTGTTGCTAGTTGTTTTCATAAGGAGGAAGGTTATTTTGATATTGTTTTTGTTGATGTAAACAAGTATTTTTTCACAGTATTTACTGCAGTATCACTGCATTATAATTATGTGTTGATGCATTATCAAAATGCTACTCTTTACCGCTGTGATTTAGTTATATAGTTAATGGAATACAGTGTTGCTAAACATTATGGTATGATGTATTCTTTATTTTGTTAAGTTTTATAGTGAAAACGCATTTGTACCTGTAATTTAATATCTCTATCTGTGCCTATACTTTGCCTCACAGTACGAGGCTGAATATATTGATAAATAATGCTCATAAATTAAAGGAAATCCCATAGGTGAAATGTCTGGAAATGACATGTCGTCATCATGTCCCTTTCTCAAATGTCCAAACACACGTGTGCCTGTCAGTGAATGCTATTCATGTGGAATTATTTCACAACTTTTCATGACAGATGTTTTTTTCATATGTCTTCTCATATCATATTATGTGAATTCCCCAGAATGTGACATCTTGTTGTTCACATGTGATTTCCAGATATATCCCAATGTGTTAAATTGGACATATATAACCCTAATATCAAAACAATATGTTCATGGAGATTATACATAATAATAACTTCATATTATATTTTACAGACCCTTCCTGATTACCATTTGATAAACGTTATAGTTCATTATGTTAAATGTGCTTCATGTAAACATGACTATTATCTTATGATACGTGTTAAATATGAGAGATGCGGTAGAGGACATTTGACAGTCATCAGGTTTGGCAATATGAAAGTCACACATTCATATTAAAATAGTTTTCTTATCAAGAAATTACGACGTTCACAATGACCTAGTGTACTAGCAGTGAGAATATTGTTTTTTTCCATCAGAGGCGAGCGTTCATTCGTTGGCTCTTTATTGTAAATGACATCATTGACAGTATTTCTGATGTGTTCCTGATTCCGTGAACTTCCTCTTGCCGCAGCCATGCATGTCGGTAAGAAGGCTGGTTTTTAGCGAGCTTTAGCAGCTAACCTTGTTACTGTGTATCTGTGAGCTGTCTTGTGTTGGCGGCGGTGATCCCCAGTGACCTTGTTGCCACCGTGACCTCACATCGTCCATTGTTTTAGTTTTTAATCTCAGATGCTGAGTGATACTGAAGAAGTGCAAAGAAATGAGACTCCATGGAGCATGCGGTTGTTGCATTTCATCCTTCCTAACCGCCAGAGGCCGTGCTTAACACTGGAGATCTTCCGTCTCGCGCATTGCGCAGGTCGAGTATTTAGAACAACAAAGTCACCTGCGAGCTCTGATGACCCCCAGCCGGGTATAACTTCTGGCGTCATCCTGAGATCAGTCCTGTGGAATCTTCTCGCGAGAACACGAGATTCCGAGTGACGAAGAACTCTGGCGGTCATCCAGGATTCATAGAACCGTAGTTACCTTCGTAACTTTCGTTTTATCACGGCTATGAACCAATCGCTTGTCTAGTTTCATAACTAAATATAATAACATACTGTGCATTAGATTATACCTGTGAGCATCAGCTCCGTTCCATTTCTCACATACATGTTCAATGTACAAGTGTATCACATGTGAGTGGATAAAGAGCACTATCAAAAACATATTACGACTCCGTTAATTTCCAATTTCCAATTCCATTTTCACTTCTATTCATCTCCGACTGGAACACGTGCTCAGACAAATGAAAGTGTGTTTTCGTTCAGAGAGGAATCAGCTTTCAGCCCACCAACCTTCAGCTTGACAGTGAAACTAACCACGCACATCACAACCTTTTATGTTCACACGCGGCTCTCTAATACATATTAAAACACATTATATCACCTTTTTTTATACATTAATAACAACATCATCTCCAGCAGCACACCGCACAGAGATGACAGAGCTGTCTTGTTTTATATAGAACCCCCCACCCCCCCCCCCACCCCCCTGCGCTGAGGTGCCCTATCATCTCTACGCCATCTATTTATTTATTTTCTCTACCTCTCTCTGTCACTTCCCCACTCCTCTTCTCGCGCTCACCGTGTGTGGTTGGTGTGATGTTTCGCTTTTCCTCTGTCAGAAGTGGTCTCTGGAGTTCAGAGACGGAGAAGCGTATCAGGGGTTCGCATCTCATTACTGACGGCGGATGAAAGGAAAAACACCCAGATCAAAACATCTGTTAATTGCATAAAAGGGAGACAAACAATGGTATTTAATAGAGGGAGTAGCAGGTAGCGGCGCCCTCTGTATTTACACCCCCGCCCTTGCTGTCAACAGCATACGCACTTGGGCTTTTTCGGGGTTCTTTTTTTCACTCTGCTTTGTTTACTTTTCTTTTTTTATCTTTTATTTCGAATGCAGCTTGAAGTGGATTTCCTCCCAGCTTCTCCCAAGGAGAAAGGTAAAGTATCATAACAGACGCTTAGATAGTAATGATGACAGGGCTCATTACTAACAAATGATTATTCTCACACACACACACACACACACACACACACACACACACACACACACACTTCCATACATCTGCAGCGGAGGAAAATCGGTATCATGAAAAAAGAGGTAGGACGCACACAACCAAGCCAGCTCACTAATTATTATAGAAGTCATTCAAAGTCAGCATAAGAAGAACACTTTAACAACGCAGAAACCCAAATAATACATATGATATATTTGATATATATATATATATATATATATATATATATATATATATATATATATATATATATATATATATATATATATATATATCATACACGAATCAATCTCGCTGCTTCCAGTCTTTTAAAAATAAACTTCCTCACAGGAAACTAGAGATTATGAAAATAACTAGATGGCCTTTAATATGGAAGTTGCGTGCCAAATAAATTCACTGCGACTTCTCGTTTCACACGATATTTGCAGCATTTATACCAAAGCTGGTTTATGAATGCATTGTTTTAGATATCTATAAGTTACAGCACATGAATCGTTGTAAGTAAAGTACAGTATGAGAATGTTGCTCATTTATAAAGAGTTGATAAACAATGAATATATGCTTATAAACAGTTGGGTAATGATATTATACGGTTATAAATAATTAATAACTGACTAGTATAACATCTTTGAACCTGCTGTGCATTTGCAGATTGCCACCTGCCTGTGAATGATTACTATACATGATTGTGTGCATTACCTTCAATAAAAGCTTAATCAGGATGTATTGGTGCGTCTAATTATAGTAAAAAAATCATATTTTGTCTAAGCACTGTTTATATAGTTCAACTGTTTATATAGTTAATGTCAAACAAATTAAATATGAATGAAATGTCTAAGACAACAGAGCAAACGCCTGCTGCTGATGAAGATCATGAGTGACTGAAAGCTCCAGAGCATCTACTAAATGTTCCCTGTGGTGGTTTTCATAAACTGCATATTAGTGCGTCTTAAACGTGAGTGATCCGGGGTCGAAATAAAGTGTTACCCATTAACTCATTCAATTTTCATGTATTTATGCAACATGTATTGGTTTTATGTTTCCCCTTTTTGATGTTTGTATTCAGATCAACATAATTCTCTGAGAAATTTGAAGCATTAAGCAGAATAAATATTTAAATATCAATTTAACATAACTTCATTGCTTGGGTAATCATAGCTGCTTCTGCACAAATACTATTTTCTCATCATCCATTATTATCTACTAACATAGCTGACATTTTATAGCTGCATGAACTCAATACCCAGCACTAAGTGACTGTGAGGCATTGCCAAAGCTTACCTTGTTCTCCTCCATTGTAAATGCTGCAGAAGTGTGTTAGAGCGCTCCGATTTCAACTCTGTTTCATGGCCACGATATTCAACGAGCCAGAACAGATTCATTTAGTCTCTGATTAAAGGGTGAGTGTCAAGTTCCCACGTATTTTTCGGTCACCTCTGGCCCAACTTGAAATGACCCTACATTTGATCCAAAGGACGTACGGGACAACTCGTTTCCAACACAGCTCAATCTTTATTGTTTTTCTTATTTCTCAATTGTTGGCTGGTTGGTTCATTTAGGTTGAAAACCTTCGAACACAAAAAGCAATATGTTATACAACCAGAATGTAAATACACTTTAAACAATTTTCGCCAACAAATGAATAAATAATAGCTACAATAACAGTGGCTTCTTTGTCAGTACCTCCGGTTGACTCCTTCCCTCTCTCAGGGTACATCCCAAGTCTCTAAATTGTCGTTTCCTCGCTCCTCGCTCCTCGATTGAAGTGGTTCTGGAGCGAGAATCGAGGAGTGAGGAGGGAAATCGGAGGAGTCATGATCGAGGAGCCCTGAGAGCGAGCTTCCAGGAAGTGTTTTAACGCTGGACACGCCCCCTCGCTGTTCATCTGTTATGTGATTGGACGCTGCAGCTGAGCGGACTGATCGCTGGAGTTTCATACCAGAGTAAAGACGATCACAGATTAAACTCAAGCTATATATTATATCTGTTTTCTTATTCACCATCTAGTTAAAATATGTTCATTGTAGGTCTGAACAATAAAAGGACCACAAACAAGATTTGAACTGTCGTTTTCCCTGAATAACTTTTATTGTGTATGTAATTAAAATCAGAGAGAGCTGGAGAGAGGAAGCACTTGTTTCCAACACGTAATGAAGAGAAACTATATTTATATTGTGGGTTATTTTATAATGATGTCACAATCAGAATTTCAAAACATACCGACGTAAATAATAAATAAATAAATAAGACGCATTCCGCCGGTAGAAATGGATCCTGCGCGTATAAGCAGGACACATCACAGTATAAATACACACACTGTGTATAAATACACATCACAGTATATAAATACTCAATACTGCTTATTAAACGTTAACAGACGACAGAGAAAACATCTCCACTCTGACACTCATGTCAACTGTGTCTTTATTAATATAAATTGTACTTCAACACCATTAAATCAACTGAAAACATACGATCATTTTTATCAATATTTTAAGTGCGTTTTTATTGGAATGTTCGCTAAAAACTCTCCAGACAAAACTCCATCAGCTGTTAAAGCGACTGACAGCTGATCAGATGTGATCAGCTGTCAGTCGGTCGCAGTCATCAGAAACCGACGTTGCTTCACGTGACGCTTCAGAGGAAAGGACGTCTCATGTCTATTTAAACATGTTTCCTTGTGTCCTCTCTCCTCGCATGGTTTCCTTGCGTCTCTCCATGCATCCCTGGTGGGAGGGACTAAGACGCAAGGAAAAGACACAAGTGAGGGAAACGGGGATGCAATTTAGAGACTTGGGATGCACCCACTGTGTCTGTCTGACAGACCTTCCCTTTGCAGGTGTTTCCAATTAAGTGATCAGCAGCCTGCACTGGCCTACTGGCGGTGCATTCTGGGACATGCAGTCTTTTTTCCTCTTTTTTTTCTTCTTTTTTTTAACGTAAATTTGACTAAATAATAATAATAATTAATTAACTCAACAGTGAGATATGTAATATTTACACATATTATGCACATGCTTCTTCCATGTGATGAGGAAATCCACAAGCTGGCAGTTCATTGCCATTGTTTTATACACATTTGTGAAGAAATTCATGCCGCAAGTATTGTATGTTGGACTCCGACGGCTCGTAACTGCAGCTGCAACGCCCAACAAGATATTTTGTTACTCTTACCCCAAAACATCAGTTCTTCAAGAGCCTACTTTGCTCCCCAGGCTCAGACATGTGTCCTGCAGTGAGCCACCATGTGTCCGCCGCTCGTCTTCCCTTTGTTGTTCTGCAAACAGCTCTGAGACGAGCACGGCGCCCTAAAAATAAATGTGATTTGATTTGACCTTAGCTCCGGCTTGTACCCGGATCAGTCACAGGCTTTATTTGGCCTGAGCCACTGGCACCGAGTCCCGGTGATGATATGCAGTAAAATGTGTTAATGCATATTCATAAGTCCCTAATTTCTTTTTCTGCCTGGGAACATTTCAGCTGTGCAACACTCACACACTAACATGCACATACCGATACTTACTCAAATACACACACATGCGAGCTCGTGTTTATTCACGAACACGTGCTAATACTATGTTGCAGCATGCTAATACATTGGACATGCACACAAACACAGCTGTTTTTAGCAACATGGGTTTTTTCTGGTGTAACCACGAGTGTCAACGGATAACACGGTTATATCTTTGTGTCTTCTGTTCCAGTTTTGATTACAGGCTGAAAAATCACTTCCATTTTAACAAGACTCATGTGACCTCTGTTTCAAGGAACATTAATCAAATCCAAATACCTAATTCAATTTCTTAGTGTGACCACTTTCTCTCCACCTGAGTCTTCTCCTTCTTCTTCTCATGTTGATTTCCTACATTTCCCAAAATGCTTTTTTAACCCGAGCCAACAGAGAATGGATGATTTTTTTTTTATACGGTATATACGGCCTCTGAAATGTCAAATATAGCATGATACTCAAGCTTATTTGTCACTTTGTTTCCATTGTTGGTGAAAATATATATATAAATTAACTTATGATACCAATCAAGGAAACGGCTGTCAATGAGCACAACAAAAGATGTAATGACACTAAGAGATCTTTTAAGTCGATGTTGGCACAGCTGAATCTATATGAATAATGCACCCTTTAAATAGCAGGAAAATACAGCTCCATTGACTTCAGATGAGGTCTTTTTTTGGCACCTTCTCTTTCTGCCGCCTCAAGATAGCCATGCACCAAGAAAGTGTCGACCCACACCTCCTTTTAGAACCGGCCGTACGTAAACACGGGCTCTGGGCATTAAACAATGACACCTGCATTGTTTTAGAGGCCTGAAACTGGCAACGACGGTCTTTCTTTGCACCAGGTGTTAGACTGGGCCCGAAGGGTCAACAGCCATCATAGCATTGCTGTCAAGCTGCAGCTACTTAGACACAGCTGTGTTTGAGCTAAATGGTGTTTGCATGCTAACACACTGAACTGAGATGGTAACCAGCACACAGTTGAGGGTTGATGGGAATGTCGCTGGTTTTGGAGATGATTGGGCTTGAAGGTGAAACCTTTACATCTGAAGATGGTCCAAGAAAAACGTCATGAACTGAAAACAAACTGTGAAAGTGTTAAAGTTCTAGAACTAAAACCCAACAAATCCCAGACGTGATAGCGACCTGTCAATAACAGAGTAGCAAGGTCTTGAATCATAACTTGCTTTAGCGTCTTTTTTACTCTAAATGGAACCATCATTTACTAAAGCTCATCTTTGCAATGTTTACTGAGGTAATAGATAAAAGAGCATGAGGCTCATTGTCTCATTCATTTCTTTACAATTTTCTTTATTGTTGCAACCATATAGAGTCGCCCCCTGATGGCCACTAGAAATAATGCAAGTTTAAGGGGCACTTTCACGTTTACATCACATTTTGTTCACCCATTCATTCATGGCATGGGCAACAATGCAAGGTGCAGTCAGGACACACTCATTCATACAACATAGGCTAAGTCTACTGGAGAAATGTAAGTTTCTGATACATCGACATGGACTGGAGGAGCCAGATATCAAACCGCCGATCTTCTGCTTGAAGGACGACCCTCTCTACCTCCTGGACCTCATGGTCGTCCAAAATGGTCAAAACAATAACGAAACCATCTTTAGTTGTGAAGGACTTGACGAGCAAACGTGACCTTTTCCCAGTGATGATGTGATGTGCCTCTGTGAGTCGGTCTAAGATAAGCTGGTATTGAAAATACATTGATGCTTTTAGAACAATCTTTTTTCAGTCATCAATCCACAGAAATGCTCCCTGCATCAGGTTTTATTCTGGACTGGTAGGAAATATTGGGGAAATCTTTCTAGCTGTCAGCAAAAGTTGCTTTTCTTCCATATTTTTCTTCCTTCCTGTTTATTCATATTTACTCATTCCTCTCTAAATCACATCCATCTGTTGATTCTGCAGGAGCCTTTTATCACATGACAAATACATCTGCTGGACTAAAAGTTGTCTTTGCTTTCAAAGTATAAACTCCCTCTAAATGTCATCCCTGCGCTCATTGTAATATTATACGCTCTCAGCTCTGCAGGTGTGAATCCTCCCTGCCAGGATGAACAGGAGGAATACGCTTAGTGGTATTTAAAGCCGAGGTGTTCGTGTCATTTAGAAACCACACAGCTCTGACTTAGCCAGCCCTCAGAGAGCACCGGTACAGGTGGATCATCTCTGTTCTCTCTCCGCCGAGGCCCCGGCTGTCTGCGCCATGACCGGCTTTCGCTGTCAAGTCGAACAGAGTAATCCCTGCAGAAAAAGCCTCGCACTGAAGGTTCACGCTTTTCCTTTCTCCTCTCCCTTGGAGCACCGCCGCACGCTCAAGTTCATTTTCTGCCTCGTGAAAGGAGTTCAGGTGCATTCGGTTTTTCATCAATGGCCGTAACCGACGGAGGCAAACGGCAAAGGGAAAATAGAAAGGAGGCGAGTTGAACGGGGGAACGTAGGCAGAATGGATGTGTGATGTACATGTTGATGTGTATTGTTGGCAAAAGACAGGAACAGATTGGCCCTTTCTTTGGCAATAAAGATAATACTCTAAAAAGGCCCATCTGCCTTATTGAATTCCAACAGCCCCAATACACAAACACACACACACACACACACACACACACATCCATGCTCCCTATTAAATACACTCACGTCATCCACACCCACACACACGCGCACACACATATGCTGAAGGGCTACTCCCCAGCTGTGTCTTCCCATTCATAAATGTCATTGACACTGTGCTCAGTATGATAAATCTCATATTTGTCCATGATTTGCATAAAGAAACGATCAACATGCAGGATCAGAGGTTAACAAAAGTGACTTGATTCCTTCAGAGCGGAGAAGAGAGGACGACACAGCGACTGGAGTGTGAAATACGGCTTTGGTGCAGTGTGAGTGGGGAACGCTCAGCAGACAGAAGGACACGGACAAAGTTCTTCCTCACCAGAGAGGAAACCGTGAAATAACTAAAGACATTCTCACTACCATCTCGTCAAATAGCGACGCTTGGTCAGAGGCCCTAACTCCGAGGCTCTGGGGGCCCCTCTCTGGGGGGCGATTCCAACACGCCGAACAATAAACGCTTGTTACATGCGTAGGGTCTTTTCAATAGAAACTGCACAGGCAGTTAATGTTGGACAACAACATCACTGAGTTAGGTTTGGAGGAAAGAATGTGGTGGATGTTTTTGACTGGACCGATGTACGGGCATCGCTTCCCGTTGTCCCGGTCCATGAGTATAAAGCGGGATTTGCCTTCGTCCCAAGTTGATGTTGTCCTAAAATCCCCACCGTCAAAAGCATTGTTTTTGGCAAACACTGAGCAGAGAACATAAGTACATTGTTGGCATCTTGAAATGAATATTAATGTTCTTTATCACTCTGAGTTGTGTCTATTTCCCTTTTCTGTTGAGATAACTGAGACTCAAAACTGTTAGTTTTGAGGCACTGCTGGCCTTTCAATGTCATTTATAAATGCGTTGTAAGGCATAGATAGTCCTCTTTAGAAGGGGTTACATAAAATACTTAACTAACGACTAGTAATTACTTTATTAATCATGTATTGCAGTATTAAAACACGTTTATAAAGCACATGTTAACATAGTCCCTAACCATTAGTGCATATTTAAAAAAAATTATAAATAAATGGATGAATAATTTGCATTTAAATATTGTTTTAATAATTGACTAACACTTTATAAATTATCTTATCTTAAAACATGGATAACTGTGTTTATGAATTGCATACTAATGAGTGTTAATGTTGGAACAATGCTTTATAAATGATGAATTAAGTGTTTACGTATACTTAACTAATGCTATATAGTGTGTAGTTATTATAAAGTGCTACCCATATTTGATATACTTGATCCAGCGAAGGAATATTCAAGAAGAAACCTGCAACAGCCAATGAGAGCGAGCGCTGACCAGAAGTGTCACCGACTGGATGCTGTGCCTTGCTTATTAGCTCGCCTTTAGTCCTGAAGTGTGTGTGCCTGCGCCTTGACTGAATCCCCTTTTGTGTGCATTTTCTTTCTATTAAGATATCAAAGCTCTGTTCAATGATGATGTCTAGTGTGCAGCAGGCGTTTTGGGAACCCACATCAAGGCCAGACCAAAAGGCCCTCAGACTAACTGGAATCAACAAAACACAAACTGTTTTTTGATCTTTTAATTGAACATAAAACTCTATAATCTTGGAGGCAATGTAAGAGCAATGTATATGTCGACACGTGCGTGGTTAATAATTCACAACACACTGGTGTTTACTGCCAGGCAGTGAGCAGTTCCCCAAGCTTCTATTTCAAAGTGTGACTTATTTGTCTCCGGGTTAAGAAGCAAATGGATAATTTGAATTTGAGCAGAAGATGTACGAGACAAATGGTGTGAATGCAGAGCAGCTGGACATCGTTTGGTTAGTAAGGAGACACACTTCATTCTCAGTATATTATTTACGAGTTTCAAACAATCAGACCTCAGATGTAGGGCCAGAATGTAGAACAGTGACTTGGTCTTAAAAGGAATAGTTTGACATTTTGTGAAATGCTTTAACGCTGCATTCAGGTGCAATCAGGCAAATGGCAGACAGCAGATGGTCCACATCTTCTGGGTGGCAAACTGGACCTCAAAACAAAACACAAATGGCAAAATGCTAATGACATAAATGTGTTTCATGAAATGATTTAGTGTACTGGTTTTCTGTAATTATTCTAATAATGCCTGTAGCTATACTATGAATCATTCGCTTAATATTCTGTTGCACGCATGAACGACTTCCTCTAGTCTGAGGGAGCTACGCAAACGTTTCGGCTTTGCACTGTGATTGTCATTCTGCAACACACTTCTTACAACAATCACTACACACTGTTTCTGTCATGAGACACACGCACACACACGCACAACACACACACACTAATTAAACTAATTGAACACCAATCAGTTTGAGCCGTCGCACAACAAACAGACCTCAGGTAAGCTCACCTCTTCTGTGAGAAACATGGGGCAGTGAGACGAAGAGGAAGAGGATGAGGAAGACGTGGAAGGAAACAAAGGGGTGACATTGCTTTTGATGTGGATATGGTGGCCTTCTCTAAAATAATCTACCATCCCATACAATGCTATTTTTGTTTGTTTTATCATTTTTATTTCAGTGAATGTTTTCTTATTTTCTATATTTCTTTTCATGGGAATATGAGGAGATGTACTGCACTGGAGCAATATTCCACAGAAGTCTGCGTGAGAACATTGCAAAGGTATACAAAGTGCTAAAGACGGCAGTGTTATATTTGGCTGGTGCGTCGGGTTTTGACACATTGAGCCTAATTCTGTGCAAACAAACACAAAGTCATCTGTAAACACAGCTGAGAACAGAGATCATTTCCTCACACAAGTAGCAGACCCCCGAGATATTCTGCAAAGTCAAAAAGCTTCATTCAAAACTATATCGTATTCTATGGGAAACACTATTTTGTCACCGTTTGCCACACAAATGAATCACACGATCCGAGACACACTGCTGTGCTCAACCCAAAACACGACTAACGTTTCCACTTCTCTAATGATATGATTACATTTTTTTTTCCACAGATATTGTCAGAAGAAAGCGCATGAATATATTAACCAAATTCAACTCATAAGAATGGCAGTACAGCATATTGATACAATAAATGTGTATTTCTATCCAGTCAATACATCCACGCATTTTCTAAAGATTGCATTTTGCACTGAAAATCTGAACAGAGAATATTCTAAAGAGAATATAGCATATAAAAACAAAAGCATGATCTACAGCAGTGATTCTCAACTGGTGGGTCGTGACCCAGAAGTGGGTCGCGGACCCGTTTTCAGTGGGTCGCCTGGGCAAAAAAAATCATAAGAAAAAAGTCCTTTTTGTGGGATTTTTGTGTATTGTATTACCTTCTGTCCTTAAGATGCACTTTGGGGTTTTTAAACGGCCTCTCGTTTGTGTGTTTTCTTATTTACACTGCTTGTGTACTGATTGATGAGTTGACAATTAAGCAATTCGGTTTTTGGCCAGGTCTATTGACCAATGGCCCAAAGGTGTGACATTTTGAATGATGAACAAGGGTCTTCAGATTCCTGCGTCTCCTGTAGAGAAGCGTGTGCAGTACGTTGCAACGTCTTTATGTGAGTTCAGTGTGGAAGCGCCTGCAGATGTGATTTATGTCTATGCACGTCTATTAAGAAGGCTGAATGTCGGACTATTTCTTTAATCATCAAGGATGTTTGAAATGTGAGAGAGTGTGACGCTTCACACAAATCCAATGATTGCATCCTGATTTCATTCACTAGTTCTACCGATGGAAACCCTTTGCGATCCTATTGGTGGCTGATATGCTCTTTGACAATCCCTTCACTTAATCTATACTTGACATTTTTTTTGCCTACTCTGCAAAAAAGGTCCATAAGCTGTGATCCCGCTGCTTTATCGCCAAGTGAAAGAGTCGTTCTGGAGCCTTTAGACTGAATCTGACATCAAATATCAGACAGGGGCCTTCCACCATTACACTTTGATGTACTGGTGTTTGCTTCATCGCCCGCTATTTGCTTCCGTTTGCTGCATAAAATCCAAGGTAACACCAGTAGTCAGCCGTTCAAGTTCACATTAAGGTCTACATAATGTTCTCTCTCCTCTAAAAGTAATCTTTATGTCAATGGGACCACGGTTTCTATTTCTCTAAGGTGTGTGCCATACAACATATACCATAAAAATGTCTTTCCCTGTTCTGCTAAAGGTGAAAAGATCATTTTATTGTATTTTCTAACTGACAATTCAACAGCGACTAGAGAGTGATGAGACGAGCCAAACACAGGGACCTTGTCGTGAACCGTTTCCTGAGTGCAAGAATCCGTTTCCTTCCCCGAGAAGCGTTACATCTCATTATTGCCGCCCGTTTCAAGGTCCCTGACCACCGAATGATGTCATCTCTGGCTCCGGTGAAACGGACAGCCCAAAGTCAGCCAAGCGCGCCGCCACATCTGCTTTTAATCCAGCCCGCCGGTCCGGCATGCCACAATTATTCCTAATGTTTTTGCTTATTTGCATAATGAAGGGGTTAATTATGCTCATGAGACGCCCCAGTGGTCTTGTCTTGAGTGTCGGGGACGCAGCTGTAGGTCTGCGAGCTAAATCATGCGCTAAATGTGTCACCTAGAATTAGATCCATTTGGCCTGGGCTTACGGTGGGCTGTCTGCGTGCGAGGGGAGCGCCAGGGCCGCGGCTCGGCCGTGGTCAAGTCGGACACGTAGGGGCGGGCGGATATCGGTCGTAAAGCAGTGGCCCGGACACGATGCAGCCAGCGAGTCAAGCGGAGCTCCCACTGTGTCTCGGAGATCAGTTGGACAATAAACTTTTATGCACCCATGAACAACAGGAGCATATTTCACTTTAAGCACAGCACCAGGACTAGAGCATGTTCTTTCTTTTCCTTTTCACGGGATGACTTTGCACCTGTCAGACACATGGAGCGTCGCATGGACAAAACTGCCAGGCTTTATAAAAGCCAATACTTTCAGCTTCTCTCACCCCTACAGTTCATTTAACATTAGCTGGGGATTTATGGCGTCAGCACAGAAAACGTTTTTTTTGCAAGCGCGGTTGGCGGTTAAAGGGAAAGTTCAACACTTTGAGGGTTTGCTTTCTTGCTTTCTTGCAGAGAAGTAGATGAGAACCGGTGGAGACTCCAGGAAGTGACAAAGTGACTGTTTACAGCTCAACCTTTTTTCCAGGGCGTCAAATACAGACACTTGTTCTCGCCCCTTGGCGTCTGATACATCACAAACACAGGACCTTAAACCAGGAGACCGGTGTTCATGTCATAAAGGGTTGATGAGTTATTTAAGTTGTTTTATGTTAGTGAGGTTTGTGACATGTTTTCCATACTTCTTAAAGTAATACATTTTTTACATTTTACCTAGGTGTATCATTTAAAATTGTACCATACCAGTATCACTACCGGTACCCTTAAAGTGATACAGATACCATAAGAGTACTTCCTTCAATACTCATCGTGTGAGTGAAAGCTATGTGTGTCACACTCCCTGCTCATCTCCTCCACAGTGCACTGAGATCCCCGACTTAATGACAAAGAGAAACCTGGAGTCCCTCATTTGAAGGTCATCATCTGTGTAGCTGCATTGCTCAAAACTATTAGACACATTATAGCTTTAAGAAAAGAGTAATATCCATCAACTGGTGCATTTAATTGAAGTTAAAAATTTTGCTCATCTTTATCTGGTAAAAGATACCCAGTGTCATACCCAGGGTTATGTTCTTAGGTTGCAAGCTATGAGGTTTAACTCTAAACAGAATTTCATAAAGGTTTAGAAAACTAGATGTGCAGCTCAATGTCTCCCAATGCGTCCCTTGGATATGGCAACAATTCCACTATCTCAATTATACTGAAAGGCCGTCTAATAAAGTCCACGTTTGACTATTTTACCGTGAAAAGGGGCTCTTCTACTTGATATGAAAACAATGCATCCCACCACATGAGCAGGACGTCCTGTTTGCACTTCCTTTCCCCGTGTGACAGCGGGGGTTTTCAATATATATATCGGCAAAATTCCTTGAAGAAAGAATTAGAAATAAAACCTGGGGCAAGGTAACTATTCATTTTCATATTTTAAACACATTTAGATGTGATATGTTTTCTGTATAATTGTGAGATTAAGAGGTGGCGATGACGGGACGCAGGAGCAGCTGCTCCAATGAGCCGCGGTTATTTATCAGACATGAGTGCCGACATTTTGTCAGAATGGACAATGTAATGTGAATTTGATTGAAATAAATTGTTGATGATGACTAAATTAAATTAATATTAAAGGGAAAGTAACAATTGAAAAGGAAAAATTAGATTGTAGGTGATTTACATGCCAAATGGCAACAATTTACCAACTACCCCCCATTTAAAATATGTATTCTTCAAATATTTCCATTATTTAAGCAATGTCCAATAATAAAAACACATTCAAACAATTCCATCATCTTCTAATTCTAATATTACAGGCAATCACAGGCCAGTAACTGATAATCCTGATGGCAAAAGGATTGTAGACAAAACGGCCAATCACAAATGACTTGCTGTGTTCTGATTGGCTGGGATTGTTAGACTCTTCCACACACACACACACACGCACACACACACACACACACACACACTGTCGTGTTGAGCAGCAGAGCAGAGTGTGTGTGGAAGAGAGAGACGGTGTGCAGAGGTCCACAGCAGAGCAACTGAGTAAACCTGAGAGAGACCGGATATCATTGTGCACATATGTGGATAACAACACGCACAAAAGAAAAAGTGCCTCCAAATCTTTTTCAGTCATAGGACAAATATGACCCCATATAGATTAAAGCTCCGTTTGACTTTTCGTCAGTCCAGAAAGAACACGACGTGATGTCACTGTTCAATAAAAACGTTGTGATGTGTTTAATTGTTTCTGACAGAAGTGTGTGAATGACGTTTAGTGACACGACAACAAAACATCAGAGTCACCGTGCGGCTTTAATTGCACGCATCTCATTTGTATATGCACGGTGGGCCGGTATTTATTTTTATTTTCCAGCTTAGTAGACTGGAGGTGAGAATCAAACGTTGTGATTCACGTCTAGTGAGCTTTGGGCCATGTCTTCCCTGCTTTTCATTTGATTCCAATCAGCCCGGGACGCTCCTCTGTGTTGGCAGCGAGCGCCGGTGTTAAATGTTCTGTTCCTCGTCGCGTGGCAAGCTGGTTATCGCATATTTATTCAGATCAAAAGTAGGCTATACCTGGAAGCATTCGGCTGATTAATGTGTCGTCAACTTGTATCTTGTATGCACATAAATGTCTGGATCATTTGCATGCGTCAACGTGAGACGCAGAATGAAAACAGCAACAAAATCGGAGGCCTCCGCTCGGGTGAGTTTGGCTCTCAAAGAATTGTCACTTAATCTTTGGCAGTTCCTCTCCTTCGCAAACATAAAAGGATTTTATTTTCCCCCGTCGTCCACGATGTTAGGAAATAGCAGAATTATGTTTGTGACTAATTAAAGGAAATTGGATTGAATGAAGTTATTTCTCCTAGGATGTAGCTTAAGCATTTGTCTGATGACAAACACCAGAGGAATCCTCTGACGCCGCGAAGGATCACAGAGGGAGGAATTAATTCACTGCTTTCGTAAAATCAAAGCACTAAAAAGCGTCGCGCTATTGTCATAAAAAGCCTTAAGAGTTTATCACATTTGCAATCATTGTTAACATTTTTTTTTCTTTCCGTGTGAAGAAAAGCAGAGCAACGCACGTCCCTGAAGGAACGACACAAATACAGTAAGCAATACCGCTGCTATCTTTAATTTCCCCATCGCGATACCGTCCCATTGTCCCCGCTGTCTCTATATTTAGACGCAGTAATTCATGATCATTTCGGAGGTCGTTAGTGGTGATAATCAGGTGTAATTTGACCACGTGTGTGTGTGATTTTCTGAGTACAAAATCGCACTGCAATTTACAAACTACTCTAACTCTGTGCTAGAAAGTCCGAACCAATTTTTCAGTTGTGGTGGACCGTGGCGAATGCAGCGCTGAGATCTAATAATAGCCGTAATCCATTCCATTCTCCCTGTGTAGCTGAGCTGCATCGAGTCGCAGCAACTGGACGCTTTAATCAGATGCTGCTTGTGTTAGTTTGTCCCTTCTCGTGTTATTTCTTACAGTCCAGACATGAACTGTAGATGTAATAGCTCTTCATGGGTATTGATGGAGAATGATGTGGTCGAATCTGAACAACATACGACGCCCTCCATCCTCTTCTTCCTCAACATCAGGGAAGGGATCGGAGCAAGAAATCTCTCTTCCAGTGTAAAGTGTTATCCAATAGAGAGGCTTTGCAATTCATCCTACCTACTTACTGTAAGGCCATGTGTTTGGTGCTGTATTGCTTACTGTGGTATTGTTTATCACATATTATATATACATATAGAGTATATTGATGCTCATTGTACTGTGGCTACTTACCTGAGCTTCACAGTGGCTCTCATTGACTCACATACTGCCATGCGAGCTGCTGGCCTTGCTCATCAGAATGCATGATGAGAGACGCGTTCGATATCGATACTTTTGAATAAAGAAGCGACATATCTCTGGAGAAGCGGAGGCGGGGCTTCAGGACTCAGCGGACCGAGGATGTCGTTCTCGAAAGGCAGCGAGCAACACTTCCAAGGTAGGGCCAGGAAATAGCCCGGCCCCGAAGAGCCACCGCTCAAAACGAGCACTCGTTCTAATTTAATGCAATGTAGGCCGAAGACATTTATCTAAATTCTTATGAGAGTTCATCTAAGATGAGTAGTTTGTGTCAGTTTATATGTTGGTGTCCTGGCGTCCCCATTAAATGTGTGTGCTTTGTTAGCACTGTAATGGTTTTACACTGTGTTGTACAGTGTTTCCACATTTCCATTGTTGGTTATTTGGAGTCATGTTGCTCCCTAATGTGCGTACTTGTTGTCGACTGGCTCGATAACAAGTGTGAGTTAATGAATAATCCAGGGCTTTGTTGTTGAAGCCTTGGCTGTCCACGTCGATATGAGGAAGTTCTCAAAGATTAGACATAGGCCACTTTGTAAATTGAGTTTGAGTAAAATTTTAGCATAAATGTCTCTGCATCTAAGTCTTTAGTCCCGGCATCACAATGTCCCTAAAACCTTGAGTTTAGAGATGTTTTCAGTCAAATCTGTAATATTTCTATTCGTGTGAAAAGATGAAAGAAAGACTAAAGGAAAAACTGGAGTTACAAGGTCCTCCCATGACAGCCAGTGATAAATATTTAATCCTGTCAATCAATACGGAGCATTTCATCCACAATAACGTACTGTACTCCCTGACTTTAGCTCAGCATCAAATCCTGCAGCTGAGCCCAATAACCTTGTTTGTGTTCGTACCTGCAGGAGTTTCTGTAAAGTAGCAAAAGAGCTCCGCCACCTTCACGCCAGAGTCACACAGGCGGAGACAACCTGGGTTTAAATTAAGATAAAGTGTCGGGACTGAGCTCAGTGTTCTAGTTATAACTTCCACGGAGGTCAGAGGTCACACCTGGGCCATTCTTCCTCTGCCGCCGCTCGGTGTCACTTCCTCCACCGAGGTCAGTCCCACAAGGGCTCCGTGTCAACACCAGACCTGTGTGCGCCTCAAACGGTCACCGGGATCTCTCTCTCTCTCTCTCTCTCTCGCTCTCTCTCTCTCTCTACAACAATTGGGTCTTTTTCCCAGGGGCCAAAAAAAAAAGATCCAGCTGGGATTTTGGTTCATCTAGCTGCACGATTATTTATTTAAGTTGGCAGAATCGTGGAGACGCTTTGTAACAAAAACACTAAAAAAACACTCTGTGTTATTTAATAAAATGGAGGACGTGACAGTTTTATTTTTTTCCTCTGCGTCGCTCATCAAACGCAGTCCGCCTTCTCAATATTCAGATGATGTTTCCAAATGACACATGCTGACACACTTTAAGCTAACCAGGACTTGTCATTCTTCTTCTTATTCTTTTACAAAGACACCTTTTGTGTCTGAGAAGAAATTGGATGAAAGAATTGAAAAAAAGAATACGGGAATAAAAATAGCGAAACAGAATCAGAGGCGGTTGCAACAAAAAGTCAGAGGCACGGGGAAAGGAGGCGGGGACAACCAGCCTTCAAAATGAGCTCTTCTTCATCCCCAGAACTGTATTTTAGATAAATTGCTCACAGGCTATAATTTAGAGGTTACAACAAGCATACAATTTTGCATAAAACATCACTGTTTTTATGAAGAAAAGACGACTTTATGCAATCAGAGAGTTAGACTACTCAAGAGAGATGAACAAACGCTCTGCAGTGCGGTGATACATGGATACAAAAAGACCCATTGGTGTTTGAAATGTGTTTGCGTGTGAATGCTGGACAGTCCCATCAGTCAGTGGGAGGCCTCGGCGACTTCAAGGATCTCTCCGTTTGCTTGTCATGTATGGTATTGTTTCGTAAAACGCGGTGGGCCGTGGAGGGGAATCCATCTCCGCCGCACTGCTGGACGTCCCGCGCCTGTGTCTGAGAGCACGCGGTGGACGAAGATGCATTGGTTATCTCCTAGGGAAAATGGATGAGGTCCTCTCCATCAAAGCAACACCCCACGACAGCAGTCGTTCTCTGAGAGCGGGCGGCTGCATATCTACGGGAGTCAATATGTTCGAACCTACCCCTCGGCGGGTCACCCAGAGTCTAATCTGCAAAAGGGTGTTATGGCGGGCGGGCGACGGGGAATCCGATTGGATATTACAAAGTCACGGACGCTTGAGCGGCTGCACGCCAGACACCGAGGCCGGAGACCGGAGGATCGCTCCTCTCCGGAGCGGAAGATGTCTCCCGCTCTCCCCTCGTGTGGATGGCGCTCCACTTAAAGCAGGTGAGAGATATTCATGGCTTCCCCTCCGACGAACACAGCGATTGCTTCGCGGGGCGGAAGAGGTCGGCCGGGGAGAGAGACATTAAAGCAGTGATGCAAAGTCAACTATCAATACTTTAGCCTCCCTTATGGGGCCGTGCACATGTTGCGTGTAAAATACGTTAGCCGGGTAACTTTCATCCTTTTATTCAAGGTGCTTATGGGGGTTGCGCTCTTGTGGCGGCTGCAGTTACCAAGCAACCAAAACCTGTACGCTGCGATGACAATGATGATAAGGTTGCGGTAATTCGGCCTCACTGACGAAACAAAGTCAAAACAAAAGATAAATGGATTTCCCGCACTGTACATCCTTCACAGCAGCCGCGCTGCTCGATACGTCTGCGTCTGTTTGGCTGACCTCTCAACCGGTCGCCGTGACGCCCTTGGACGGAAAGGACGGCAGTGAAATAGACCGTGGGACAGATCGTAAAGCTCCGGTAACACCAGCACTAAAATGATTAACTTCTCCGCCGTATATTTCCCAGTGACATTAACGGAAGGAAGAAAAGACGTGCGGCTTTTCACCGCACCAAAAGTTGAACCACTTGTGTCTCTGACCACGGCCGCAGGCGCTGTGGGAATTCTTTCGCCCGCGACGATGATGATCTCGCGCCTTCGGCACGTCTGCATTGACCTCAGCGAATTGGAGGAACAGTCCCGAAGAATAACTGTCAACGTGAGATGTGGTTTAGCACATTTGTAATACTGTAACTGCCATATTCTACTGTTCTAGATTGTATTTATTTAGTGACCTAAAGATTAGTAAAAGTTTAAATAGAGCCCAAGTTTCACAGTTAACGGGGTGCCAATGGTCCACACTTTGTATTCCAACTCCTCCACTCCAGCCTCGTCCCTATGTACACGACGTTGGTTCCCACTAACTAATAAGATAGACTTTAAAACCAATGGGCTTCTCACTTTTGCCCCAGCCATTTAAAGCAGAGTAGCTTCTACCCCTCATCACAGTACGTCTGCGAGCAGTTTAACAAAATACAGTTTTTCTCTGGATGTTTACTTCAGGTGGAAAATAGCAACGAAAAGCAACAATTAGAGAGAGAGAAAAAAACATTACAAATCTGGTCCCAACTACAAGGTTGGAAACCTAAAGACATCAGCAAGTCATCTGCAATTAAAAATGTGTATAAAGTAATTAATAAAGGGTCACGGGTTTCTTACTTTCTATTAAGCCAGAACATGTCTGTGACCCTTTACTCACAGCCGCTCATCAGAAGCTGTGTTCTGCCTATACGGTTAACAAAAGACTGATGTGTTCATGCCTCCTTGTTTTATTAAAATAACGTCTAAAGATATTTCACAGTAAATCATACGTGAAAAGTCAGAAAACAAGAACAGGGCTTCACAGCAGATCTTCCCTTTATTTTCTCACAACCCGTTATTATTATCATCTCTGCCAGGAGATTATGAGATTTGTCTTGTATACTGCCAGATTATACATATAAGAATACAGCATATAGTGCAGGTAACTCTAACAACGCTGGACCCTCTACAATTTGCTTACCAGCCTCATGTGGGTGTGGACGACGCCATCATCTACCTGCTGCAACGAGCTCAGTCGCACCTGGATGGAACCGGTGTCTCTGTGAGAGTCACTTTCTTTGACTTCTCCAGTGCATTTAACACCATCCAACCACTGCTGCTGGGTGAGAAGCTGCGGGTGGTGGGGGTAGACTCGTCCACCATCTCCTGGATCACTGACTACCTCACAGGCAGACCACAGTGTGTCAGAATGGGCCGTGTGCTGTCTGGGACGGTGGTCAGTGATGTTGGAGCCCCACAGGGAACGGTTCTGTCTCCCTTCCTGTTCACCCTGTACACCACTGACTTCCAGTACAACACGGACTCATGCCATCTGCGGTGGCCGGGTGTATTAGGGATGGACGGGAGGAGGAGTACAGGGTAGTGGTGAGTGACTTTGTGAAGTGGGCCGGTGAGAATCACCTGCTTCTGAACGTGGCCAAGACCAGAGAGATGGTGGACTTCAGGAGGAAGACGACAGCTCCTAGTCCTCTGAGTGTGCTGGGAGAGGATGTGGACATAGTGGAGGAGTACAGGTACCTGGTGTCTCATCACATGGTGGAGGAGTACAGGTACCTGGTGTCTCATCACATAGTGGAGGAGTACAGGTACCTGGTGTCTCATCACATAGTGGAGGAGTACAGGTACCTGGGTGTTTCCATCGACAGCCGACTGAACTGGAAGGCCAACGTCAACGCTGTGTACAAGAAGGGGATGAGTCGACTCTTTTTGCTGAGGAAGCTTCGATCCTTCAATGTGTGCAGCAAGATGCTGGAGATGCTCCACCAGTCGGTTGTGGCCAGCGCCCTGTACTTCTCCATCGTCTGCTGGGGAGCAGCATTGGAGCCGGTGACACCAACAGACTTAACAAGCTAGTTAAGAAGGCCGGCTCCATCATCGGCTGCAAGCAGGAGTTTCTGGAGCAGGTGGTGGAGAGGAGGACGCTGAAGAAACTTTTGTCCATATTGGACAACCTGGACCACCCTCTCTACCACCTGCTGCAGGGCCAGAGCAGCACTTTCTCCAAGAGGTTCCTCACGCTCCGCTGCATCAAGGACTGCTACAGGAAAACATTCCTGCCGACAGCAATACGGCTTTACAACAAGTCACCGCTTGCTAGTTCCTCTGTGAATTAAACACTGTAAACACTGTACATGTTCATAGTTACCTACACTTAACACTTAACATATCATATTATATACATTTACTGCATTTTTGCACTCTCCTATTGTTTGTTGTTGTTGTTGTTGTTATTTTTATTTTATTATTATTTTATTTTATTTTTATTTACACCTTAATATGCATACATACTCGCACTCTTGCACTTCTACTGTTTAAGTTTAAGTTAATTTAATTTAATTCCTAAATTAATACTCTGTTATTCTTTCTTTCATACAGCTATTTTATTGTTGTTGTTATTTTTATCTTTATTCTATTAGTATTATTATTATTGCATATATCTTTCAACCCTGTTGTTTTTATATCTTATCTTATTTCCTGTATAAATGGCTGCTACGCGACACTAAATTTCCCTTTGGGGATTAATAAAGTATATATTCATTCATTCAACAAGGCATAATTATGTTAAGTGTGGAGTCACCTGCCACAAAAGCTTGATTCGGCCTTGTTCTGATCTCTTTTTCTGTATTCATCATGTATTTTTCATGCTTTTTAGGTTGTAGAAAGGTACAAATATGTTATTTTGTATGAAAGGGTTTGTGAAAAAAGTTGTGTTTTGTACATGGAGAACAAAACACTGTCCGACGGTTAGACCAGACTGACAATTCAAACAGAAAAAGATCCCTTTGAGCAACAGTTGAATAAGAATAGAAGGAATCTCCAGTCATTGGTCAAATGAAGTGGAAGCTTAGCAAGGTTAGTTTAGGGTCAGCAGTATTGGAAATGGATCAATGGATATCCGATAGACAACGTATAGACAAACACAAATAGTATAATTCACACACCACATTTATTATTAATAATAAATGTGGTGTGTGAATTATACTATTTTTGTCTCTAAAATAGCCATCATTGAAGAAAAGAAAAAACATCAACATGCAAGGTGTGCCTACACTTTTGACTGGAACTGTATGTATGTTTATATATATATAGTGTCTATAAATAATGTATTATTGATCTGTAATAAGCCATGAACAAGAATAGTTATTGAACTAAATACCAATGCACATGTATTACTACTGATTTGTAGTGTATACACCATATGCATATATATATATATATATATATATATATATATATATATATATATATATATATATATATATATATATATATATATATATATATATACGTATATACGTATATATGTATACGTATTATAAAATATTTTTTATAATAATAATACTTTTTTTTAAATCATGTTTTATACATTATGAATTCAGTGTTATTCATGCTTTACTAATGATAAAAAGTCTGTAGTTATTATAAAGTGCTACCATATATATATATATATATATATATATATATATATATATATATATATATATACGTATATATGTATATATATATATATATATATATATATATGGTGTATACACTACAAATCAGTAGTAATACATATGCATTGGTATTTAGTTCAGGTAATACAATAACTATTCTTTTTCATGGCTTATCACAGATCAATAAAGCATTAATACATTATTTATAGATACTAACGCTGTATAAAAGATGCCTAGTCAGCCTTTTTACTGCTACCACTTAGTCCCAGAAACACACATATCTTGTTCAACAAGCAGCTAATGCTAATGCTATTGTTTTTGGCGCGGACAAGTTGAGGCGGTGGGCGGATCTGAAGCATAACACAATTGCCTGGTGATATAATGCACGGTGTGGTGTGGGAACATAATCTTTCATTCTCGTCCAAAGCATGGCATTTTAGAGTTTCACAACTACAAAGCGACGCTGTCTTTTGTGTGAGCCTGAGCCTGAGCTGTAAGAAAACCCTTTGTAAGCTGCTCTGAATGAGAAATTGGTTTTGGCTAAGGTCTTCTCACCCCTTTAGCTTGTTCACAATACTTCAGCTCACGTTTTCTTCAAACTCACAGAATTCTCTTTTGTCGGCCGCCTTCTGCTCCCTCTCCGCTCGCTACCTCTGGCTGCTCGTGTTGAATGCTAAGCCCAGGGAAGCGCTCCCCTGGCCCGGCCTGTACCTGCAGGCCTCGCGGCCCTGCACAGCAGCCCCGAGCTCTTCCGCCCGCTCAGCTCCCCCACTTCCCTGCAGCCGCCTGGCCCTCGCTCCACTTCCAGCTCCCCTCCCTCCCGGCTCTGCAGCACCGGAATGACCTTCCCACTCCAGTCAGGACGGCACAGGTACCTCCGAGCTCTTCTAGAATAGGGCGGAAAATTCATCTCTTTGAGAAGCACTTCACGTTCTCCACATCCCCCTGAAACCCTGAATCATATCTCCCCTCCCTACTTGCTGTTTAAAATTCCTCTCTTCATCCCTCCTCATCTGTCACTGCTCTTCCCTAAATGTGTAGCCGTTTCCCGGCAGTTCACTATCTTACACTGAGGGTAAAAGGAATAGTTGAGACACTTTGCCCTACATAGCGTTTGGCTGTGAGCATGGTCTCAGAATGTGGTTTGATTCTGTGTTTGTGATCATTTTGAGACTCAAAAGTTGCATAATTGAAGACAATGGTGTGATGTAAAAAACAAGCACTATCAAAATTACTAGTCAAACTATAAATCTATTAATCCTATTTGCAGGATTGTAATTGTTAAAAAGGAGATACGGTGTGTTCAGGTGAGAGGAACAAAACCGACAGTAGACACACGGCAGGAAACCGGCCCATTTGGATCCAAGTGTGGATATGATTCTAATAATTAGCTCATACAGATCAGCTTTGACAACCGCAGTTCAACTGTGACGGACAGCTGGAATCTCTCCCCGTTATCTGCAGCCCCTCTGGACATCAAGCTCAGACCGGCAGTCCCTTTACCAAAAGGACTGATATATATATATATATATGTGTGTGTGTGTGTATGCAACTCTTGATTATCTTAAAGAACATTTTTTAAGGGAGTTTAGACGTCAAGGTCAGTTTACTCATCATGGTTATATCACTAACGTATTTTGTCTGTCCAAAGATTAGTAAAGAAGTAAAGAATACACATCCCTGATGATGTCATCAGGGTTGCACAGGCTGGAGCTTGGAGAAATAAAAGATTATAGCACAAAGCCAACGTTACAAACTGGGGACGTGGAGTTTGAGCGACGTGGGCATTGACCAGGCCGTCTAATGAAATGTGCTGTTAAATTGCATTTTGGGAAGTGTAGGATCTAGGGTTTGTTTTTGTCTCCGGGCTTGAACCAATATTAGAGACTTAAAGGCGGAATCTCGGCTTTTGCACCATCGATTCTGGGCATTCTTTTATTTTTATGGAAGTGCTGTGTTCAAGAGCTGGAGTGCCTCTTTAAGATGAGGAGTTTCTTCCCCTGGAGCTGCAGGTAAATATGTCTTTGTCTGGAAGCGGATGGATCTCTGTGCTGACCTAATATTTCACACATGAAGTGGTATTAAACTATAATATCTGCAGCTACGCTCGCACACAGCTCATTGTTTTTATGTGTGCTGTCGCTGGCCAGCACACATCCCTTCTCACCACACTGTGAATCTCAAGGCCTCAGTCTTCATGTGTGGATTCATCACGTGTCTCGTATTTTGTGTTGTAATGTTTTTTTATTTTTATTTATGATTCTTCACTGTTGCAACACTTCCTTTTTTTATTGATTTACCATGTTTATTGTTATTGGTTATTCCGTTAGTGTAAAATATGTATTATCACTTTTATCATTATAATTTGATCCGGGTGTGGAGCCAGCGCTGTTGTTAGACTCTCAGGAGGGCTTCACCAGTAAATCTGGAGGACTTCATAAAGATTAAATCCTGATATATTTAGTTTGATTTCCAGATGATTCCTGAATTGTGTTTGCGATGTTCAGGCGAATCCGTTGTCGCCTCCTTTCTTCAATAACCCCCTATAATTCCATCTGGGCAGGGTTGACAATGATGCATCAGCAGCTTTTGACAAATTATCGATTCTGGACTCGGTAAGCGTTAAATTCACGGTAACCGTTTGACAGAAGGCATAATTCAATTGTCTTTGCTCGGAGAGCTCTTTAGTCGTGACTGTGCGGCCTCGGAGTGGCGACGTTATTATACCTATCAAGTACACTAATGATCTACCTCAGGGGCACAGGTACCGCCCGGTAATTTATGGGAGCTGGCGGAAATCTGCAGGCTAATGCCCTCCATCAAACGTCCACAGGGGAATGCAATGCAATGCAATGCAGCACACTGGATGCACGTCACTCTGCGCCGCCCGCTAGACAAAACCTGATCTAGGCACTTTGTTTGATTGACGCTTATGCCGTCTCCTCTTTTCTTGCTTTTTTTTCTTGCCTTCGTTTTTAAATACCACATGCCACTTGACAACCAAGCAAATGACATGTTCATGGGGGCAGCGTGTTCCTGTCAGTCGCTGTTGGTTTCTTAGTGTGAAATGAAAGCCCCCCCTCCTCACCCGCCCCTACTCCACTCTCGTTAATTCTTCTCGCTGCGGTGCGGTTGAATGGACAAAATCCCCGGACAGATTGATACATCGAGCTCGCCGGAGTGATGTGGACTCCCTCCCCACCCACACATACCACCACTACCTTACCTTACCCTTCTCCCTCCACTCCCACCCTCCCCATGAGCTGCCGAGGTGACAGGTCATAAATCCCTTCAGACGCGGGCGTGGGGCTTTCGGAGGGGGTGGGTGGGTGGGTGCTGAGGAAGACGGGTAGGGAGGGTGATGAGGACGGGGGAGGCAGGGGTGAGGGGCGGCTGCAACACAAACCTGAAGGAGATTTCTCCTCATGCATAGAAAGCTGTTTCCCCCTCACCGACAATGTCTCCCTCGGGGATGCTACTGCCAACACATTGCATGCAAAGTAGTCTCTCTCTCTCTCTGTCTGTCTCTGTCTCTCTCGCTCTCTCTCAATCTCTTCCCCTCTCTCTGTGCAAATGGGGTGCGGGGTTGGGGAACTTTGCGGCGCGGGATAAAAGGCAGGGAGCGCCGTCTCACGAAAATTCGCCACCCTCCCTATCATCCAGATGATCCTGAATGCCAATTACCCTCCCCAGCTCTGCAGGGAGCGGCCTGTCACTCAGGATGCGGCTGGTGTGTGTCGGACATTGAGTGGCCAGGCGCTAAGAGTTTGCCGCTGGAGGAGTCAAAATAAGCGTAACACACATACCGGTCCACATTGTAAAAGAATGTCCACATGGAAACACACACACACACACACACACATCCAGCTGCCACTTGGCGGGCGACAACGGCAGGGCGAGACCGAACGCGGCTCCCGGGGTAACATCTCAAACTGTTTCTTGACAGAGAACGGTAAAATCAATACAACTAGAAAAACAACAAAGGGATCATTTCTAAATGTTTGACTGGAACAACATAAGAGTTTGGGACAAACACAAGTGAAATATAGCAAGTTAAGCTGTCTGTGGGAAAGAAAAGAATATATTCTGTTGAGTCAAGGCAATCATGTGGGTTTAAGCTGCTCTGATGTGTATTTATATTGTATCAATAGATCAAATGAATGAATTGAATCTGAAAGGGCTCATAGTGACAAACCCTCCGAGAGGAATGTGTTAGCTGTTTCATGGCCCTGGTGTTTGGCATCACATGTAACTGGTCTCTGACTCAACACGACTCCAAGCTAATGCTAATGTTTCTCCAATCAACTTAATAAGGTGATAATGTGTAAATAATCCTTTGTTCTACCATTTTTGACGACCATGTAACCTTGGGACGTCGGTAGTGAGTGAGCTTATCTTGAGTGGTAAAGGTCAGAGCTTGGAATGTCATGCCATGGGCTAATTACTGTTTCTAACCTATTTGTCCTAATACACCACCATCCTTCAGCACTTTCAGCACAAGGCTAAACTGGCTTCATACTGTTACCCTTTATTTTTTATTTGTCACTGGGTTTTAGTCTAATATTATGTTTTATTATGTATTTTGTATTCAATCGTATTGAAAGCAGGTGCCTCTCAGGAATGATTGTGGAAGTAAAACATCATTCTACTTTCAGATAGAATAAGGCGTGGACATTAAATTAAATTAAAAATATATACAGTATATGTGTACGCATAGTATACAATACCATCTTCAGATGCTTTGATCACTATATGAAAGGGGATAATCTTACCAATAATATGAAAGAAAGAAAAGATATTGAAGGATTAGACATCTGATCTCTGTCTGATGTGACTGAGCCGTTGCGTTGACATTTCTCTACCTGATCCTATGTTGGGATGGCCAGCGTTATCTCCCCATCATAATTTTTCCAACCACATTTTTGATGATTCAAACAGCACTGCGCTATCGGTCATTCTAGTAAGCAGATGCTGCCCAGATCCCTATGTATTGCCATTTCCTCTTTATTGCCAGCCGGCTTATCCGGCACTGATGGAATTGTTAAAAAGCAGATATGAGCAGAATCCAGGAGGACCAGCCTTTGTCAGAGCATGCATTCCCATCAGATGAGAGCATGGCGATAAGAATCGGAGCAACGCCTGCAGGTCGTGTCTCTCTATGCATAACAATCTACGGCCGTGTGGCTGAAAGAAAAACACTTTGAGACAGGAGAGAAGGGCGATGCACGGGGCTGCTTCGCTGATGAATATGTATAAGCTGTCTCGCCTCTCCTTTTTGTCAAACCTGATTGATCAATATTGCACAGCACAAATCAAGGTCTTGTTTGTACTGTCTGGAGCTGTTTACAGGTTGATAAGGTATGCATGTGGGTGCGTGTGTGCGTGTGTGCATGCGCGTGTGTGTGCATCCTTTTTTTAGGGTGTAAAATGCACATTCAAAGCTCAGTGCATTAACTGTAAATTAACTATTTTGCTCTCATCCGACTACCCTCCCAGCAGCCATGTGCAGATTTTTGCGCTCTATTTACTTCCTGCTTCAAGATTACCTGCATTACACACTACGTGGTTTCGTGGGACACCTATGAATTACAACCTGTTAATTTTAATACGAATGGCTAGAAGCGCTGTCGGAGAACATCCTTGCTGTGATTGAGGGATTGCCTCCACTCGGCTCTCAACATGGCAACGGCTGAGCAGGTAGCTAGAAGCTAACAGTGCTAGCAGCATGAACAGTGCATGCATCAGGGCTGAGAGAGCTAGCAGCGTTTACTTGAGGGGGAAGCGGAGGTTGTGTTGTGTGCGTGGGTCCTGACAGTGTTATCAGCTGTAACAGCCATGTAGTGGCACAGCTGTATAGCAGCACAGTGCGCAGCGGCAGCACTAAGCTAGCATGCACAGCCAGTTCAACAGCAAGTCAGGTAGACATTACTCTACGATATCTTTACATATAAAATAGTTGTTTGATACCATATTGATGTTCAGAATATGTATGTAGAACATTTAATTGTTGCACAGCATGTAACCAACTCCTGGGTAGGTATACCTCACAGGTTGAACAGAAATGATTGCAAAAGCCACAAACAAAACAGAAGTACATCAAGAAAACCGATCCTTGAGTAATTACTTACAAACATCAGGAGCATCCACTCTCCATTAGTAGGCATTTGAAGTTTTTAATCGTTATTAATATTAATGTTAGCACCAGAATACACCATAACAGAACTGTTTCAATTAGTGTTCAACTTCTCAGGCTTAACGTCAGAAGAACTATTTCTGTAGATGATGGAACTTTCTGGAACAAAAGAACGCTGAGTGGCTTATTATGAACTCTGCTGTCTAATTAAGGAAATGTAATGTTTAATTTACCTTTTTAATTCTTTAAATTAGTTAATTTAACTCTGTTGCTGGGTTACACATAGGATACTGCTACACTATAGCTTAATTAGGTGTAACTGTCATTATTTTCCATAACTAAAAGTCATCTAATACTTTTTTTTTACTATGAACGTAACAAAGTCTCCATTCCACAGAGAACTAAAGCAGGTCCTTTATTGTGATGACCAAATAAAACAGAATATGGAACAGCAATGCTTAAAGATTGTCCAGTTTTAAGATTCCACTGGACTGCCCACCGTTGCTGCTGAACATTTTGAAACACCCGTAATGTCATCCTGACCTTTGGCTTCGCCATCCCCTCACCATTCTCCTATACATGCAGTCAGAGCTCCGTCTGGGAGGGGAATGCAAGCCGGCATGCAGAACACTCCCAGACGGTGCGACGGGACGAACGCAGGGGATCAATAGAGACAGTTGCCTGTAAAGGTCAAGCGGGGCTCTTGGTAAACACTGAAATGAAACTTGTGACGAGCCTTGACTCGGCTTCCTGATCAGCACCCATCACTGGCCGCTCCATTGGGCCTGAGGAGCATCGCTGGTCAGTTGTTGGCTCTTCTGCGCTGCCTGGTTGGAGCATTACTGCGGGACAGACGGAAGCGATGCCAGGAAATAAAGACAAGATTGATTAGTTTTTTATTTTGACAGACCTCCAACAACCTCCCACACCACCATTGCCAGAAAAGCAGGCAGCTTGTGTGGACACACTCGCGCATGGACCTCTGGTCTGTCTGCTGAATTTGACTCTGTGGTGCTTCCAAGTAGACAGATAGGTGTGTGAACTGGATCTGGTGCAATCATTCTTGTATGTTAGGTTCAAGAAAGAAAGAGAGTAAGAAGCCATATTGAGTCACAGTTGTCCTCTTTCTATTTGTACCCTTTAGAATGCACCTTTTCTTTAAAGAGTAACTTCATAGCAGGCTAAAATCTGTGTTCCTGCTCTTTTCTATTTGTCGGTATGATGCACTGGCAAGACTTTCAGCTTCTGTTAAGTTGCTGTTTAATATTTAATAACTCACATTTATAAACAGCAACATTTCCACTTTCAACACCTCATTTGGCACCACTGACAAATTGCGAGCGGCCTGGATATTTACTACCTTAGAGGGAGAAGAGTGAAACTATAGAGTCCAAAATGCAGGACTGATCATATTTGCTATATCATGCTGTCAAATTTTACTCAAACATACTGTGGATTTCATTACAGACGAAATGGACGCTCCTTTCAAAAAATTATAGCAGCAAACGTCGATACTGCAAGGCGAACATGCATCGTCAGGCTTTTACCCCTCATCCACAACTCAGCGACTGCAGCCTGTAACACACACGTTACTTGGACTGGATATAAACACATGGATGCATTTTGTCAAACAGCGTATTCTTTTCCCTCCACGTCAGGGTGCCGTGTGCCACGAGGCAACTTGCTACAGGCGAGCAAGGCGTGCGCTGGCTGGTCCTGTGTGCTTTTCAATATGGCAGCTCTGCACGCAGTTTAATATGATAGTCTCCTTCCTTATCTAACGTGACGAGGGGCCTTTCTTGGCCGTGCCACAAAGCTGCTTTGAAGCATCTGTCAATGCCCTCCCCTGGATAAATGTCATGTGTGGAATATCTCAGGTGGCAGCTGGGCCATTGCAACGGCAACGGCAGGTAGCCAGAAAACAACCCAAAGCCTAACGCTCCAACACTTGGGACGAGGGAGGAGGTTTCTCGCTCTCTCTCTTTTTTTATAACAATCTGCAAGGTCACGCAACCGCAAAGTAACACAAAGATAAAAGGTTTATTTGAAGCTGCTTTTCCCTACTTTGCTGCTTTCCATTTTTCCAGCCATTTATTGCATTTTGTTATTATTTATTAAAAAAAAGATGTTTGTGTTTGCGAAATAAGAAACTCTGCCATTTACAGAAAGTCTTTGAAAACCACACAACCCAAGTACCTGGCTCTCAGACATTTCTCTGTGGCCACTATATTCACAGGGATATTCACATATGTCCTTTTAAATGGAGGAGACCCTTTGTCTCCTCATGATACCAATGGCTGGCAAACCACTCACAGCATTAAAGTTCACCAAGCCTTGCATGCTTACTGGAATCTTTGTTACATACCATAAGACTGAGGTGGAGAAATGGAGCAAACCTTGACAGTCTAACCTGCTTGTCTTGCTTTTTCATCCAAGGAGGCTTCTTTTGCACCAAATCAACATTCACTTAGGGAACTTTTAATTATGCTTTCTTCACCTCTTGAAATGAGTACGTCGATCAATAACCTGAGGCCTGAATGATATGCTTTTCCTCAAGAAAAGAAAAGCAGTATTGCTTGTATTCATTTCATCATCACCATTCATGCAGCCCGAATGTGGCCATGGCTTAATGTAAATCATCATCATGAATGGAGTATCCATGCCACACTAAGAGAGAGAGGTCATGTTATACTCACTATCACTACCATCCAGAGAGGAGGAGGCTGTTAGATCTGTGAAGATGGAACATTCTCACTATCTTTCAGGACGCTTCATCCTTACTGAATCGTGTATTGAGTCATTGTACATGATGCAGACTCCTTTCACGGTCACCTTACAAAGAAAATGAGATACACATGAAAAGAGTTTGGAACTCGTTATATGTTAAGATCATTCTGAGCATTGGACTATGACTGAAGCAGGTTTTCAGCTGTATGCAGATGATGTGGTTATATACATATCCTGCAAAACTACTTTATCAGTACCCCCCTCCCCCCCGCGAAGCGAACAGAGAGCGCTAGTTAGTTCGCGAGCTAACAGCGAGCTAGCGCAGACCTGTAACTGAGGCTTAAGCAGTGGCTCAAAGCTAGCAGAAGTGTCTCAGTTATCTTCTCAACAGAAAAGGGAAATAGAGACAACACAAAGTGATAAAGAACATGAATATGATGGTGCTGGGGGGCCATGCCTGTCAGTGGCACGAGTGTTCCATAGTATGTTGGCACATAGCAACATACATAGCTCGCTAGCTAGCAAGCTCGTCACTGGTCCAGACCCCAACTTAGGTGGCGTGTGCCGGACACTGGTCCGGCACGCGCCACCTCAGTTGTAGGTAGACCAAACCTATAGGTGATAGAGATACTCATAATCAATCATTTGTACCAGCAAACTGAGAAACATGGCACAACTCGTGCTACTGTGCATCAGCTAACATCAACTGTCTGGTGCGGATTTACGGAGGTGGTGACGCGTCATCCACGTGGGAAGTGTGTTTACCCGAGGACCCGGTGTGTCCCACCACGGTGCCCGATCAGTAAGTCTCAGTCCCATCACCTGGCCGGAGTTATTTCTGACCGGGCAGTGTAGTGGGACACACCGGGTCCTCCTCCTAGAGCGTTTCTCAGTTTGCTGGTACAAATGATTGATTATGAGTATCATGAGTGTGGCATCACAAGAGGCCAGGTCCTAGAGGGCAGCTTTATTCCCGCACATGACCGTTGCCCACACTATATGTCCCAGAAGGCCTCAGCCACCGAATTGAGGCAGGGCTGAAGAGCTTCAAAACCTCTTGTGACACTACAGGAGCTACACGTTCAGGGAGCTAAGATACACTTTGGTAATTCCTCATGACGACAGAAAGCTTTTTTTCTCCTCTTGAGGGATCAATAAGTGAAACTCCTTACCCACGGAACTGAAATTGCATGATGACTGGGATCATTACAAACTCATTTAAATCCGAAACACCTTGGAAAGAGAGACCAGTGATTTAATCATGGAGGATCTGGATTGAGTTTGGCTGTGATGATGTTGTCTCGTGGTTTTGTGTTGTGCTGTTTACATGTATTATGTTTCTATGTACCTTTTTATGAGGTTTGTGATATGTCTTTTTCGGGGGCGTTTGAGGCCTGTGGTGTTTTGTATGTATTTTTTGCTGTGTGTTGTGTTCTTTTTATGTGTGCTGTGTTTTTGTAAATATTCTTTGATCCGTTTGGCGCTATTTCATCTGTATTTTTGGTCTGTGTTATTTTGGACTGTTTTGTGTATATTCTTTGTGTTTTGTGCTGGTTTGTTTGAATTATTTGGTTCGAGGTATGTGCTCTCTCATATCGACCATTTCTCAGACATTTCACGGAAACATTCCAAATATGTGTCCCTGTTCATTACTGTTGCGTTCTGCAAAACTGCATTGTTTCGTCCCTTGATGTGCAATGACAATAACTGTCATTTTTAACCAGATTTCTGATAAAGCCGGTGCTGTGTGTGTGCTTTTTTTTTTTTTTATTGTTTTGCACTGTTGCGTTTTTGCAGTTTCATACATGTATCTGCATTTCTATACGGCTGATTCGGCACAGACATTACAAACTGTACATTATGTGGTGATACTTAATCCTATATACTCATGAAATAAATAAATTGTGCATAGCAACAAGCTATTTTTGATTTGAGTTATTATGAAAAAAATGCATAATCAGACCACTATATTGGTTTACACTTCAACTCTGGTTATGTATTAGCTAAGATGGGAAGAAAGGAAATGTTTCCACAGTCTAACTGTCCCACTGCCAAAACAGATTGGTCAAGTGCCAAGTGATCATTCCTTAGGTTAGCAGACACCATCTTCAACGGATGAGGGAAGTAGATCGATTTTGATTTAGTCCAAAAATATTTTTTGCGCTGCGTAGCAATGTAACTGCAGTGTCCATATACAACCAGTTCAGGAATCGGCATTTGCATGTGACATTAAGGAATTGAACATTATGGAGATAGCGTATAATATTAAGACTATGCAGCCTTTTGCATTGGCCGCAGCGTTAGCGTAGAAGACTAGGCAGTCGAGCAAGTAGAGAGAAGTTAAATGGGGAATGCTGTTGTTCTACTTATCTGGCAGGGATGGAGTAGCCTTTCCACTCCAGTAAAGACGTGGGTAATTGGAGTTTTGTATTAAGATTGACACCAGATGAAAGTTGGTTATTAACACAGGGTGAAGCGTGGCAGATTGTTTATTAGAATCCTGTCACTATTTACAACCCAAAACGGCAATGCCTTGACATTGAGAGTTCAATTGGAAGTGTATCAAATTGCTATTCTAGCAAAGACGACTTTCAGCTGCGGACTTTGTTTCCCCGCTGTGTTTGAGACAACTGACTCCAACTCAAAGTGCACGGTAAATGCCGTGTGCATTTTCAACATCAAATTGCTATTATTTACCACAACAGAAGCTGCTGTGTTATAGATTTGTGGAAAAATGGTTTTGTATGGTAGATATCTGCATTTTAACCTTTCTTATTTTTAGACTCAATCAATGAGGTGGAACAGAGATGAATCAACTGCAATCACAAAGCAACAGCAATGACATTTAAAGTAAAAAGCTAAAGTCTGCTGTAGTTTAAAAACTGAGAACGATACGCAGACTGTAAAACCAGAGCTCATCTTGTGATGGATCACTCCAGCGGCAACGCCAAATTGGGCCGACCCCTTACTTCCAGTGCCGTCTTTGCACTCAACTACACACCTAAAAAGTTTCGGAAACATACATAGGAACTATTCCCCCCCTGTAAACACAATCACATAGACTCTTGTTGGATGTCAAATTGTGTGTAAAAGCTGCTCTTCCTGCTCAGAATGAGTGAGCGTTTGTCTGTGTAGGATCATAAAGTTTGGTTCAGCCCTCACTGTAACAAAAAAAACACACAACTCTGAGGTCTTTAACATATGTCGGCTTTCTAAAAAAAATCCAAACTTCGGCTCAGTGGAGGCCCTGTTTGTGCCTCTCACACACAGCTGCTGGTTGCACGAGCATTAGCATGACTGATAAGCACCATCAATAAACTAACTTTCCCTCTGCAGTAAACAAGTAATGTTTACCAGGATGAACAGCAGGGCCACAGAACTACACAACCTGGTGGAGCCGATAGCTCGGCTACAGCTCAGGTTACCCGCAACAGTGGTGCGAAACAACGAGCCTGACATCCTCTCATGGTTGGTTAGCTCTCAGGACCGGCTCTACGTCACCGTCCAAGCTAAACGTAGCGGGGCGCTGCTACTAGCGCCCCGCTACTGCTGCTACTAGCACCCCGCTACTGCTGCTACAGGCCACTGCTGCTGCTACTGTCCGAGTCCCCTCTGCCCAAGTTGGGTGTAGAGCCGGGGCTGGTCCCTACCTTTGGTGGTTGTCGGGGATCTAGCGGAGAGCTAGCGGAAGTTAGCGGAGAGCTAGCGGAGAGCTAGCAGAAGCTAGCGCGGAACTAGCATGAGCGCCAGCTGGCTACAGCGGGGTGCAAATGGAGACAATGACCGAAGGTAGTAGCGGCATATAACCCGACTTTTACGGTATTTAAGTTTGCTTATTCTCACAAGGAAGGACAGCGTTGGTTTTCAAAGCATGTATGCATGCTGTTGGGAGGTAGAGTGTGCTGTTTGCATGTATGCGTGTGCATGTGAAAGCAAATGCGTGTGAGAAGTGACTTCTTTCAAACTAGTTTTTTTTCCTTTCACATCTCAGCGCTGTCTCGCTCCAACTCGGTATCCTTGGCAAAGCTCCGAGCTGTCCTTGGTGCGAAGGGGTTTGAGTAAGGAGGCGTAGGTGGTGGTGTGTGTCAGTGTGTGAGGCAGGTGGTGTGTGGCTTACTGGCTGAGTATTGCTGCTTTACCCTCCCAGTAAGACTCCGCGCAGAGATCTGCCATAAGTAAGCCAAGTCTGACTCAATCTTCTCCACTCACACCGGTACTGACTTCTTTTCGCATTCCTAATCTTTTTCTCTCTCTCTCACACACACACACACACACACACACACACACACACACGAGGGAAACTGTTAGAACAAACTTATCTGAGGCGCCTCAGCCTTCTTAAAACACCACGACATGCCTAATGAATCTGCATGGATTTTCGCGGAGCCAAATCTGCTCCCACAGTATGAAATCGCTTGAAGTGTTTTGTGTTCGCCCTGGTAAATCTTGCAGCATCTTGACTTCAGCCCGGCAGCTTCAATTTATCTAGCAACCGATGATGACATGAAGTGTGAGGCTCTGGCGCAACAAACATACCGCCAGAAATGAGCTTCTATCTATAATGCTATACTACTGACGTACAAAAAAAAAAAGCCATGTTCTGCATCCCCTGTCTCTCTTTCTGCCTTCTTCAAAACGTAGAGCCTGATTTCCTCTGACGACTGGTGAATGGGGAAACGGGAGCAGCGCTAAATTATGCACAATGGGGATATCTGCTTTCCTGTTTTCTCGCAAGATAACGGCTTGTTGTTCCATCCTTTGTTATGGACGGTGCGTGCCCATGGGATGATTAGCAGAACAAAGGATGGGAGAAAGCAAACCTGCTTGTAGTTCAAAACAAGTTCTCCATGCCTTTGATGATGCACACTTACTTGAGGCAAAAGTGGGTTTGGAAGAGAAGACGTGCGTCGTGCACACACACACACACACACAAACACACACACGCTTACATTATTATGCTTGCTGCAGAGTGATAACCAAGAACTTTGACCGGTTTGATCCCCGACCCGCAGCCTGGTGACATGCACATGCAATTAAGGAAGTGCTTGAAAGGGAACAGATCGCGTGCACACTCGAGGTGAAGGTTACGATAGCGCTGTTTAGCGAATATATTTGATCCATTATACATTGTTTGTGTCTACAGCTGGTACAACCAGAATAATAAATATTGTATTAGCCGTGGGACCCGCGTCTCCGTTTCCCAGACAAGATCATAACACTCTCGGCAGGGAAGGGCGGGACTTCCCGTGGCTTTTTTCCAATCCTCTTCTGTTCTTCCTCCTCCTGCTCACTGGGATCAGTTGCGGAGGAGGCTCCTCACAACATGGGAACATGTGCACCTCAGCTAGGCGATTGTTGCATTTTTCATTTGGACAATGAGCAACCGGAACCCCGGCATCAGCGGCTTGTTAAAAATGGTGATCACTTTGTCACAAATCAGGCTGCTGTTGCTCCCCGTCGTCTCTCGGTCCCGCTGAGGGTTCAGCATTTGTTGGCTGTGTTGCCGTGTGAAGTGTGTGCTGTTGGTTGGCAATTCATTCTACACTACAAAAAGTGTTCAGAGTTGGTCTTTTGTACCTATCGTCTGGGTACCAGTTACTGGCATGCAGTTCTGTGAAAATATACTTGTAACTCAGGGATAATTTACTAGCTCCAGTCCACATAAAGGACTCGGGGAAGGAACTTCCTCAGGCGTCATCATCACATGATAACAGACCAAAACACTGTCTGGAAGGTCATGGACCATAATTCATGGGACAGCTGGAGAATTAAGGAGAACGTTCACATCCAGCGTTGCAGACAATCCACCAAGGATATAAGGATCACTTGTTGTCATGATGCAACACAGGGACGCACAGCGGAATTCAGTAGTAACGCAACAAACACACAACAAACACATTCCTGTCGTGCACTTTTTAAATTTGCATTATAAGGAAAGTAAACAGCAGCAACAAAAACAATTCTCTGGGAGATAATAAAGCCGACACATTGTCCATCAACGTTGACTGTGTTTGAGCACCAAGCGTCAAGAGTTGACGTAACATAAATAAATACAACGTACTGAACTAAAAAGAGAAATTGTATTTTTTGTCTCCATATATTTTTTAAATCAGGGGTGTCCGTGGGCCGGATCCGGCCGAATTGTTAAAATTGCAGAAAACTAAAAAAATTAAAACTAAAAAAAAACTGAACCAGGGCTCGAACCACTGACCCACTGATTGAAACACAGGCACGCTATCCATTGACTCAGTGTTGCAAATAATCAGATAACTGACAGTACTACACATATTGCTCAACTGCGAGGGAATCTCAGAGGAGAGCCCAGGCAGGTAGACAGTGGGCTGATGTCTGAATTTTTGGTCTTTATGTTTCTAGTTTACTGTAGAAAGACATTAAAATAGGGTTCATCATCCAAAAACCTTCACCAATGATTTAAACAGAGAAATATTGTCGTTATGTATGCGTTATTATGCTATGATTTTACTGGTTCGGCCCACCTGAGATCATGCAGCCCCTTCACTAAAATGAGTTTGACAGCCCTGGTTTAAATATTGATTCAATATATTTAGCTTTTTCGTCAAACAACCTCTTTATGTCACTGCGATTCCATTAACATTCTCAACAGACCTTTCTCCCAGCAGATATTCTGACTGGTGATCGTCGGGAAAGCACAGGTGTTACTAATAACATTAACGATGCCTCGGCTCTATTTGAGCGTCCCAGTAAGCCGTGCATTACCAGGACCGTGAAACCAATTCATGTTATCAGACGCACCTGCGCCGCTCTCTGTGACAACCGTCAGGGCCGAGGGTACGCTACGTCTCTGTCACAGAAACATATTCCTAACGTGTGCTTTCACGTTTCATTACTAAATTCAGCATTGTTAGGATTGCATTTTTTTTTTATAACATTTGCTTCATATTACCACTGTTTCAAAATCCCATTTTTGTTCATGCACCATATAACAAATAGAACATGGAATATGATGGGTATTAAAATCACACTCATACCACTTCAATGGTGACAGTGATTAATTAAGTCCTGCGTGGCATGAATCTGCACGACATTACTCTACGGTGCAGATCAAGTTACTTGAGGAAAGAGTATTTCGAAGCCGCTGTAGGTCTCCAGGTTTCCTAAATTGACGCTTGCTTTGAATCAAACGATTCAAAAGGTAATCCCGACGCTGGCTGCACAGTCGAATGAGTCAGCAGTCAGAACCTCGGTGATAATTGACTGCGTCGCTCCGCTTTCTCCTCCCGAGGTAAATCCTGACTGAGGGTGTGAGGAGCGAGGGTCAGTCAGTCTGCTCCTAACTGCTATTGGCTGATGGGGCAGAGAAAGACGGATTACACCTCCACTGTCGTGGACGTACTCACTGTGGCTTCCAGAGGGGAAAGAACATCAGGTAAAGCTTTTTAACGCTTGTATAATTTATTTGTATTCATGTTGCTGCGGTGGCGATGATCACCACCATTTTGCTGTGCTTACCTCACCATGAATGCAGCAGTTGCATTAGCTGCGTATGTCCTGCTGTCGACCTGCATCTGTTTTCGGGCCCAGCTCCTTACACATGGTGGATATTCACAGAGCGTGTCTGCCTTGCTGAGGCCACTGCTATACCATGACGGAGGTGTTGACGTTTCTCTGTGCAGCTTTCTCACCCGTAAATGCCTTGTCAATGAGAGCAGTCTCACGGCTCCGCCCCTGAATAACTGGCGAGCTATTATTAGGGTCTCACAGCGGAGAGCGAGATGTCAACGCCAACAAGTGGTGCTCTTTCTCATTGAGATTGTCTCTGCCTGTTGACATCGGCTTCAGAGACTCTTGTCCAATCAGAGGTGGTGGTAAATGTGCTCGATTGAAAGAGATTAGCTCAAAAACTGACCTTCCTAAACCCGCTGTAAGTTACATTGTGTTAATAAAGTAAAAAAAACACAACAGAACTTCCTTCTTTTCCCTTGTTTTGCAAACTAGTCGCGTTTTCTGAAATATCAGTTGGAGGATGTTATAGAAGAAGATACATTTTACAATGTTTTGGCTGATTCGGATGTTGAGCCATATGTACTGGAACCAGATCGCGGCCATAGTCACAGTGGAGAGTTTAGTTGCCAGAAACCAGGAGAGTTCGGCGTGTGAGCATAACATAAAAACGTTATCTTAGTTGAGCACTGGGATTTCCAGAAAAAGCTGCGGCTTGTGGTTAATCAAAAACAGTCTGCTGTCAGTTGGAAGCATGTGTTGATGGTGTGTTGATTCATTGATTCAGAGTGTATTTCCAAAAATGTCACAGTATGCCTTTAAAAGGAGCAGCCTTGGTCTTGGTCTCAGTCTTTAGAGGGAGTACTTAGTTGAGGATGGATCTGTATTAGCTCTGGAGAGAGCTGGGAGTCGGTAGCCCGGCTCTCTCCACAATCGTTCCCTCAACTAAGGAGCAGCTTTTGTGTCTTAATCTTTTCTGAACTTCAGCGACAAAGGTGGCAAATCAGAAAACTGTCGTATGAATCTCTTTGGTAATGGACATTTGGTCAGTTTTGGAAAGAACTGACAATGTTGTTCTACCGATAGAGATTACAGATCAGGAAGCACTCACAGGTGAGTTCACACAGAATGGGTTGCGGCCGCTGACAGCACCATGAATGGTTATATGAATCGTGACAAAAGATATGGCGCTGGTGATATTACAGCGCAAGCATGCCCATCAAGTTTGTGCTTGAGTGTCATCTAACCTTATTTTGTGTGCATCTGATCGTATTATCTATGTGGCAAAGTATACATTTAGCCACTGCGCCAAAAACACTAGAGGCAAAAAAAATCCCACAAGAAGCAGAGGCATTCCTTATAACTTCAGGCAAGGAACTAAACTGAGCCAGAGGATGTAGGATCACAACCTGTCAGTGATGTTGGTGTTCAGTAAAAGAAGACGGCATGATTTGAAGCAGAGGGCCAAAGAAGAAACAAACATTCAAGCTGCCATGATCACTAGAAAGTCAGTGCTAATAACTAGACTTTAATTAATAAGTAATTAGACGCTAACAATCGTACTGTCACTGTGTGTAGTTGAGGCTCATTTGCATAGACAGGGGCCAATTTTGCAGAAAATGTCTTCATATTATCTAATTTAAATACGTGCAGCAGAGCAACGAGACGTTGTTTGCTTGGCGACACAGTTTCACCTTTTGTGCTTTGAGAATCACACTGTTTTTCTTTTTGTTTTGTTTGTGCAGGTTTAGTATCTGCAGAAGCAATTCTTTTGTGAATTTGCTCCTAAATTTGGAAGGAAATGACTAACCAGTATTGTTTTTGTTAAACATTTGCAGTCCTGTATCAATACGGTCATTCTGTGTGATAGATACATAACTTTACAATTCTCCCATGGAGGACTTTGCAAGTGTAAAGCTGCATATGAATGTGCTAAATAATTCTTTTTTCTCCTCTTCTGCCAAAAAGTAGTTTCTGCGTGTGTGAGCAGTAGACCTGAGAGGAGGGTAGGAGGCAGAAAACATCCTGGGTCATGTTCATGTTTCAATATCCAAGGGAAGATCCAGGAATCCAGTATTTACCTGTGGTCCTCGACTTTATAAGATAAGTCAAATGTAATTCCCCTGTGCAAATATGTGTGAAATTAAATGCACAAAAAAATACAGGCACTGGATTTATTCTGACCATATTTACTTAGTATTTTAGTGCATGTTCAGTTTAAGAGAGAGAAATGTCACAAATGACTTTGTGACATTTCATGTCTGGGTGGTTCCACATTTCCGTGTGTCGGCAGCTCAGGAGCAGATACGGGGTAAGTAGTCTTTTGGCAGTGATACACCACTCTACCACCCGGCTGAAGGAGGGGTTGTGATCGAGACAAGCCTCAAATCCCCTTAAAGTACATTTTTATATCTGTGATAAGTTGTAGATTATAAGCAGGTTGGGCGTTTAAATCTCATCATGGGTCGGGCACGGAGTTTTCGGAGGAGCTTGCGAGCATCACAAGTCGAGCCACTTACTGACAACTTCTCCTGCTTTCCAATCCATTTCCAGAGTTGGTCACATTTCGTCTTTTCCCGCCTTGAGACGTTGCCAACTACAATCAGACTGCTTTGAAATTCAACCAGTCCAGCTATTTTCATAAGCTGCGTTTTCTATTAGAGGTGGCGAGAGCACACTCATCACTCGAACCTTCCGGGGGAGTGTTTTTTTGTGTGGTGTTTTTTAACTATGCCTTTCAGCTTTCGGAGCTAATTCAACATCACGAGTGGAACCGGCACCCCGTCTTCAACCCTCACGCTCTGGAGTCATCCTGTGGGTGGTTCGACATGAGGAAATGTAAATCACCGGCGCAATACATACAAGTAGTTAAATGCAGCACAAATGGCACATGGTGCTCAGCAAGCCTTCGCAAGTAAATCAAACAATTGCCTGGAGTGGTGGATAAAATCAATATACTCTGAAGAATCTTCCACATTATGAGTCTCTCAGACTCTTTCTGCCAATGAGATGGTGTCCGGTAGGTTGAGAGAGTGCTTTCAAGACGAGTCGTTTCCATTTCCTTAAGCCATTCTTATTAGGACAAAACCTTTAACGACAAATAATGAACGAAAAAACGAATGACAGTGGAGGAGCGACTATACGATACAGCTCAATAAGTATTTCATTAGGAGCTATGTATCTCTTCTTTGCTAAAAAAAAAACTGAATTGCAAAAATTGAAATCATACATCTGCACTTCCTACATTAATGCAGTGCAATAAACTGTGATTATATGCCCAATTTCCTGTGGGAACCCCATGTAGTGCTGTGAATATACAATTCCCTTGATTGATCGGTCTGAATAAAAGGAAAAACCAATCAAACTGTGAATAATGTCGAATAACTCTCTGATGGAGCCATCAATTGAATCATGTTGTGTACTTCCTAACATGCTCGCCTTTTTAATAGTATATACTCCTTCATGTGGGGGCGCTGAGCAAGGGAACCATGCAATCCATTTAATCAGCTACAGCCCTACCACTGCACACAATAGCTGTTTGACTTTGAAAATCCACTTGAGTAAACTTTGTTTTTCAAAGTTACATCAGACGTGCCACAGATGGTAATACCTCACCAGAACAAACCACACTGCTGGGCAGCCAAGACAAGTTAGCTTTGACTGAAAATACAATATATTCATACAAAGACCTGAGCGGATCAGAATCTACGATGTATAAACGTCTACTATAGTCAGGGAACACATTCAAGTTAGAAACAACAAATGCTTCCACACAGAGCATCAGGGGTCAATACATGGTTTGAGTATAAACTTGACTGTGGCTTCGGGATTCACTTTTTGTTTTGTGTCATGCAGTGAGGGTTTTATATAACAGTTTTACAGAAATCTAAGAAAAGGAATCCTTACATTCTTCAGCAGTCAGCTGTTCTTTTGAGTTGTGAGTGGAGGACATGAGCCACCTGGAGCTGAGCAACAGGTAATATGTTGGGGGGGGCGAGGGTGGGGGGGGGGGGGGGATGCTTTTTTTACGTTACCTGTTGTTGTATCACCTCTAAAGGTGCCATCTCATTTATTGTCTGACATATCGCAACTGGGAATTACATCACACTTAAACTAATTCACATCTGTGAAGAAATAGAATGCTGACATAACCTTTTACATCTTAACCCACTTGAACAAATACTTAGAGCCAATAGAACCAGTACTGTACAAAAGACACATAGACCCTGAGCGGTTCTGAGAAGGGAAACCAATGGCAAAGTGCCTTCAACATGCATTCCTTTCCTATTAGCCGGAAGCCTATGACTTGATTTGTTACCATAAAGTATGGTCCCAATCAGATTAAGATAGATGATGAAGTTGACCTTGGTTGTGAGTATGATCGTCACATGACATGTGTGATGCTCTGTAGTGAAGTAAACGTCCACCACGTGTTTGGAGTGAGAAGGTGTTTCCATCAAATTAGGGAATATCTTTTGGCGTCTACGGTCTGTTGTAAAAGTCTAAATGTAAGTCGGTCAGGAAAAGAAACACAAGCGGGTAGAAAGATTGTAAACTGGCCAATCCTTTCACCGTATTTTGTGTGTGAGACGGTCAATGAGCCAGGCTCAAATAAATCGGAAGTTCCCCTTTGAGGCAGACCTCCACTCGTAAAGCTATTCAGTAAAATCTCCCCCCAACAATAACAATAAAAACAAACCTGCTTACTGCGATCGAAGAACCTCCATTGTTGACATCACTTCCACGAGTATGTTTGTGTAAGTGAAAAATAATTGTAGGAGAAGGTGTTATTAAGTGTGAGTGACAGAGGGAGAAAATGGGAGGGGAAAAGGAGGAAAGGAAAGCAAAGCAACTTGTACATCTCCGCCCACAGCGCTGCCCGCCCTGTGAAGTGCGGGTCAGAGTCTGACTGACCTCCTCGCTCTGGCTGGGCTGTCCTTTCTGTCTGGCTGCACCTGTTTCACCACATTAAGCACCTCACGCGTTCCTCGGGGTCCCGGCTCCACGCTGTCCTCTACACTCATACGCACACCCTCAAATAAGGCTCGTTTTTGGCCATTCCAAACCCACACGCAGACGCAGGCTAACATGGAGCGAGAATGAAGGTCGAGAATAATAAAGATGATGTATTGAGTAAAGGTTATCCTGTCTCAAAGATGCTAATTGTTCTGTCAACAGTATTCATTTGCCAGAACTCCCAAAGGGCATACATCCATTTTGTTTGTTCCAAGCAGATGGGTTCTCTCTCTCTCTCTCACCCAGTGTGTGTGTGTGTGTGTGTGTGTGAGAAACAGTGAAAGCTCCATGTTGATATGTGCCTTTATTGATGCATATGTTGTGTGTTTGTGTTTGTGGTGTGCACACATCAGCATGTGTCTCTGTGTACCCAGGAAAGCAAGTTTAAATGAAGGGCCTCTGCCGGACATCTGCATAATGTTTGTGCGCATGGATCCATTTGCACTGCGCAAAAAGAGTGTGGTTGCACTTAACTCTGGGGGTAAACTGAATAATATGTCACAATGGTTTCGTGGCTAAAATTTGAAGAGACTCGAAAGCAGTCGGCAAGTTCCGGTTCTAAAAGAGAAGCCAATCCGGAGGTTCCTTAAACGTGCATTCTCTCTACTGACCAGAAGGGGGCAACTCATTCAATTCAGTTTATTTTGTATAGCCCAAAATCACATATGCCTCGGAGGGCTTTACAATCTGTACACATGACATCCCTGTCCCGGGAACTCACATCGGATCAGGAAAAACTGCCTCAAATAAAGTTAGTAAAACTTTCACTGGGAAAAAAGGAAGAAGCCTTCAGGAGAGCAACAGAGGAGGATCCCTCTCCCCGGATGGACAGAAGCAATAGATGTCATGTGACCAGAATGACCAACGTAACATAGTTACAGCACATGCAATGCATATGACAGGAATTATTCATATAATGAGTCATAGGCATGGACCACGATCCATGTCAGCAGAAGGAGGTAGAGAAGAGGGGCATCAAGCAACTGGTTGCAAACAGAAGTCTGGTTGTATAGAAGTCTATGTAAATGACTTCTCTCTTAATTTATTCCCTCAGTAAACATTGTACACATGAGTTTATGTCTTAATCGCCAGCTTCAAGTCTCCTTCAATACAGCATGATGTTGTTTTAGTTCCCAGGGGCCCAACATAAGGAAAGCCCTAAAAAACTAGTTTGTTTTATTTGTACTCAAAGAAACAAATAAAGATGTTATTTGAGTGGACACAAATGGTTTACTATTAATCTACAAACACAGTAATGAAACCAATCAGAGGAAAAGCAGCTGTGTAGTGAAAGTAATATTTCAGAATGGTGTATTATTGGTATATAACGTGGCTAGCTAGCTTATATCCTAGCTCTTAGCTTGATATGACATTATGAATCACTGATTTAAGTTTCAGAGCATTTACTGAACAACTCATGTTATCTTCTCGTGTGTTTTGTGCAACTTATCCTCATATGATATATTACTCAAAGTTACTTATTTTTCGTGCGTTTTCCTACGAAAGCCAGCAATACGTGTCAATTTCTGCTCATTACATGCGTAGTCTTTTGAAAATAAACTCAATGAGGTTGAGGCAACAAACCTCACAGAAAAAGCTCATTGTTAAAATAAACACGGAAGTGCATGACTGAAGTATGCACCAAATCAACATTGACTTTTTATTTAACGAACAGCGGTCTGCTGCCTGAACGATGTGCTGTTTGTTGGACCCTGGATGATACCAGCCTGCTGTAATGCAACTATTAACTAAGCCACTGATTACCTTTGTGACATTAGACGATGATGGATGTCAGACGCACATGATAAAGTAAGCAGACTATGTGAGCTATAAGGATCCACGGCCTTCTACAATGGTTGTGCATAATGACGGCCACTCTGCTGATAGGCCACAGATAGCTGATGGAGTTTCATTGCTCCTGTGGTTCATCAACAGGTCTAAAGAGTATTGATATGCAAACAGATGACTCGGGTATCCATTTATGACTAGCTGTGGGAGTGGAATTCAGACTTCAATTTGAGTTTGATGAAACAGAATCGTGCTCTGTATGGCTATATGCATGCAATGAAAAGAGTGTGTATGCATATTTGTGTCCAGGGTTTTAGTTTAATCTGGCCCCTGGAGTCGTGGAGTTTGTATTGAGCGCTGAGCCAGTGTCTGAATCACTGAATGACAACAACTTATAAGAAATACAATTCTAAGAACTTTACAATGTTATGCTTACTTTGCATGTTATTGGTTTGTTTGTCTCACATACAGAGAACTATCTTGTGTGTTTGATTCCGACAGTTGTATAAAAAAAATATTATTGACTTCACTTTATAATTGCTTTGTACTCCACGTCCGGCCAGCCTTAACAGGAAGAGAGAGTACCGTACAAGTCGGGTTACAAGCCGCTACTACCTTGTTGTACCTGGTCAGTGTCCCTGTTAGCTCCCCGCTCTAGCCAGCTAGTGCTCCTGCTCCGCTAGTTCCCGCTAACATCCACTAGCTCTCCGCTAACTTCCACTAGTGCTCCGCTAGCTCCCCGACAACCACCGAAGGTAGCGGGACCAGCCCCGGCCCGACACCCGACTTGGACAGATGGGACGCGGGCAGTAGCAGCAGCAGCGGGGAGATAGCAGTAGCGCTAGCTAGCGCTAGCTCCTAGCTTGCTACAGCGGGGACACTGACCGGAGGTAGGAACGGCTTGTAACCCGACTTTTACGGTACTCAAACCATTATTCTTTATCCTCATCATTGCCAGTGTCTGCTTGTTGAGCCAGCCATCACTGCAGTGGATTTTTTGTTTGTTTGTTTGCACTGCCCTTTCCAAGGACAACATGATCTCACAGAAATACACAAAATGACATCATCCTTCTAACACAGCAGCACATGGTGGTGACTCATACTGTGTTAGACAACAAAACCTCTGGTTAGGTTGAGGTAGTACTTCATGGTTGGGCTTTAAACAAGAACGTGAACTTAGTTGTAGGCAACACAACCACTTAGTTAGCTGTAGGAAAGTCACACATATGTGACTTCACATTAAGTCAACAACACTTTGGGAACACTGCTCTCCAACACCCCAAAGTCTGTTCGATCCATCAACCTGTGCTCCGTTACCGGCTCGCTGATGTGTTTAATTTGTGTGTCCACCCCAACCGAGGATCCTAACTGACTTCCCATCGGCATTGTTTTCATTGTGGCGGCACCATGTGGAGCTCTGTTAACGGGTCGTGGTTATTTCATGTTTTTCTGTGAGATCAGGTTGCATAAAGATCAATTGTCATTTAAACCAAGTGTATTTGGGAGAGCGCGGGATGGAGGGGGGGGGCACTGTGTGCTTGCTCAAGTATATTTTCTGTTCAGCAAAGTGTTTGACTGAACCACTTTCATATGAAGTGAGTTCGCATGGGGTTAACGACAAACAAATGCGGCAATAGAGGACCCTGAAGGCTGGAAGGAAAGAAAAAAATAAGCACTTCTTCACTATTCAGAAAAGGTCCATGCAGCTTCATAAACAAGTGCTGCATGCGCTCGACATGTATGTAAATCTCACGTGTGCGTAGAAGAAAAAAGTGCTCAGACGAACTGAGAATGAGACTTGAAGTTGAGTCTTCAATTTGGCTGTCGGATATTCAGAGGCAGAGGTGGAAGAATGTCTCTCGGTGGGAACGGTAGGTTAGTCCCTTTTTGCCACAGGCTTGCTTTTAGTTCAGACCGGTCTGTCAGAGTGAGGCCGGTAATGAGGGACACACAGCGACACAGCTCACACTTACACCGTACAGTCTTAAGGTTAAATGATATGACAGTCTCTAACTAAGTCTTTCTTTTTTTTTGCCTTAAAGGTCAGCTGAATATTTTATTACCAGCCCAGGCCTGGCAGTGTATTGAAATGGTAATGTAAATACCACTACAGGACAGCTTCAGTGAGGGAGGTCCCCTGAAAGGTCAGCCAGTCGGCCCCACTGCTCCTTCATATTCATACACAGAGAGCAGCACACACACACACACACACTGGGACCAAAACACACACTTTCACTACATTCAGTACTTTTTGATGCAGCACAAAGACAGTCTGACACACAAACACATGCTTTTGTGTCCGCATATATACACTGTTATTATCCCCCCCCCCTTTTCATTTATATCACAATCCTCGTTGAACCTCAATGCACTGGTTCATTTGGGAACATCATTAGAGCACAAGACAATTTCCTGCCCGGAGTCCAGCCATGGACATGGAAATGAAAAATGAAAAAGACTCTGATTGGCTGCTGTGAAAGATGTAAGCTTAAGGGCAATAACTGAGGTTGAGAGGCTGGTAAGACACATTTCTCTTTAGTGCAGGTGTAAGGGAGGGGGCAGAAAGCAATCTATAAAAAAACACATTTCATCACAGTGTGAAGGTTTCAGTGGTTGGCAGTAAGGTAATGCAAATATAGACTCAAATTACATGGTGGCAGGCTTTTTTGTGCCATTATGTTACCTGTAATTTGTGGAGCTGTTTCATCTCAATTAATTCTAGAAGGTGGCCGTGACGACGTGATGTTAAAGCAGCAAGTTACAGTCTGCAATGTACAAAAAGGCATACATTGATTTTGTTTTGTTAAAGGTGCCAATCATTCTCACAATGGCTATGTTGACTTGACAATCAAATGTAAAGCTCCAATTCATACAATTCATAATGGATGCCTTCCATTTAGATATGGTGATTTCCTGCTGGCTCACTGTTGAGGCTTGACACAACATGTGAAAGACTCCACATGTGCTTCTCCTCTAATGACAGCTCCAAATGCGCTCTGTTCAGAAGGTCTATTGTGCAACAAGTACTGTAGGCCTCCACCAGGAAAATGGTGAATGGTACATGCACGGTACATGCACTTGTAGCACTTAGCTCGTCTCAAAGCACTTTAACACTAAATGTCATTAACCTGCAAGGTGCCACCTGCCCATCAGGACTATCCACTCATTCACGCCCAGTCAGACACCGCCTGCACAGCCTACTGGAGCAATTCGGTGTTTTGGCCAAGAACACATCGACATGGACTAGCAGAGCCGGGGATCGAACCGCCGATCTTCTGATTGAAGAGGTTCGGGGATGCATTGTGGGCAGAGCGGAGCGGTGAGATGGACCTATTCGTTTCTATCACTCTCCAAAAAATTCAAAGCTGTGTTGTATTTTAATTTTGGCGGTAGGACCCCGCACCAATCCTCCATTTTGAAATGTGTTATTAGGACTTTAGATTGTTGTCTTCATGACAGATCTACTCGTTGCGTCTTTATTTGAGGATCATGTTTGAATTTCTGCAGCAGAGTCTGATTGTAAGCATTCATCCCCCAAGGTCACCAATATTTTTCCATTAATACCATAATGCCAGACATTCATTCGCTTATGTCATATTCACACACATACTTTTACATTTCCCCAGAAAGCAGTAAAGGTTTATATAGTTTTCTCTCTAGCCGTTCTCCATATGCAACTCTGAGAGTGTGTGATATGTGGAACGTGGTAAGTGGCAGACAGTAACGTGGCCGTTTTGTCAATAGACAGAGAGTCATTAAAGTTTTACAGCCACATTTTAATCCCCTGAAAATGGAAGCCTCCGCTCCCTCTACACACACACACACACACACAGACGCACACACACACAGACCGCAGTGCTCTCCTTTCTTCATCCCTCTCTTCATCCCTCACCTCCCTCCATTTGATTTTGTCTGGGGTCAGCAAAGCTTCCTTTGCTCTCTTCCTCATGGATGCGTTCCAGGCTGACTCTCCACATATGCTAGGTGGTGGGGAAAGTTGCTGACGCCGGTGTAACAATGTGGAGCCCTGTAGAGCACATCTGTGATTTCAGCCCTCGCTGAAACCCTGCAGCGCAGCAGAAATGAACCTACCCGTGTACACACTGGTGGAAGGCGAGAATAAGAAGTCAATTTGTCACAAATACCTCCGAGGTTTATTTTACTTTAAATATAGATTTTTTTTTTTTTAAATCTGCACTTATGTTAAGCTGCACCCATTTAAACAAGAGCAGCAACATTGAAAGACCACCCCTCCCCTTTGAACACATTATTTAACACTTATTCTTTAACACTTATTCTTCTTCTGTCATAATACATTTATCAACATATTTCATCTTCAAGAATGAATTCATGGAATATTACCAGTGGAAGTGTTATCACTTAAATCGTGAGCAGAATGTCTTGTGTCTTTTTCGCTAGTCGCTAAGTTTGTCTGCTGTCAGTTTGTTACTGGGCAGTTAGTTAGTGTGCATTGATTTATCAGCTGATTTAACATCTGCATGCTTCTGGTGTCGATGACAAAATAACTGTTTGCGGGCCAGAAAACACCAAAATAATGTACTGAAAAAAGCTAAAACACGTATAGAGCAATGTCTCTCATTTTGACACGTAGTCATCATTGATAGCACACAATATTGATGTTAAGAGTTCAGGATGAAGTCAAATAATTTGCAAAATCCTTCGACATGAAGCTGATAAGTGTTTCCGATTCAATGCGGAAGAAAGAACAGCACTAAACTTTCTTTCCAGCTGTTTCTCCAAACAGCTGCTCCGTGGCCACACATATTGAGATCAATAAGACAAATAGGGACGGCCTGAAAACAAAGTGTGTGCCGCCCAGAACTCCATGAACCTATTTATAACTGCTTTGTCCATCGGAATAATGATCCCACAGCCAGGCTGAGACATCTCCCCAGGCCAGGATCCATATTCCCGTTAAGGCTGCCACCTCCGCAGCCGCACACACGCCACGAGCGACAATAACCCCCGACAGTGGCCTCTGTCGTGTCGCACACATTATTCAAACATGTGCCGTGGGCCTCATCAATCTTCTGAAGCATGGAGAGGTTGTTTGTTAGCTCGGAACTCCCAAAACCTGACCTCATTAAACCTGGCGGTAACTTTGGGAACAAAGAACACGTGGTGGAGCGGAGACGCTGATTTGGTTATTGTGGAGATACGTTCTAAATATCTAATTCAGGCAGGCTAAGTAAAGTGAAAAGAAGAAAAAAATACATTTTAGAAGAAAGGCTGCATGCAAATGTTTCATTTATGCAACAAAAATATTTTAATGTGGTTTTCAGGGAAGACGAAGCACTTAAATATGACTAAATCCAATAGATGGTCTCAACCGCTGTGGTCCCCATGAGAGCCCAAACACAGAAAACTCAATTACATACTGTAGGTTTTTGTCTTTATTTCCTTAATGTAGACCTTTAATGGAATTACTTCACTAAGAGCAGGATTTCCATTTATCATTTGAAATTCAAATGGGTGCATTGTGGAGGAACTTGCTGACACAATTGAAACACATAAAAGTGAAACACACGACGGTTTCACCCCATTTAATTACAGGAAGAGAGAAAGATGCAGACATTCAAAGTGTGCTTAGTAATAAAAACAGCTTTTTATTTTTTTTCTAACAATGACGTGGAAATTAAAACTAAATACTCGGCTTGATCTCTATTATGTCACTATCATTTATGTAAGGGCGAACACACACTGGCAGTCAAAGCTATTGGATTTATAATGCATCAGGCTAATACACTAGCACAGTCTAATCATTAAAGCCAAGGCCAGAGCTTTGACATATTGATCATGCAAGGATAACTCACGGTTAATGTGTCTGTTTCTCTCCCCAGCGCTCTCTGTATGTATACATCATGTGAACAATAAGTTATGGCGTCACGATCTGCCCTCCTGTTATTCCTTGCCTCATATCATTCATTCATATTGAGTGTTTCTTGTTTTATTTTGAAACTCACCTCTTTATTCACTTCCTGGCTTTGTCTATTTTCTGGCCCACTACCTACTGCTGAAATGCGGTGTGCAGTATTCAGCACATGCAGTGAGACTTCATTTGAAGCTTCACTGTATAACTAGACAAACAAAAACGCTAGTTTTGCCAAACAGGAGATATTTATAGTTATTAGTGATCTATTGAACAAGCTCCATTAATGCTTTTCATCGATTGCCTTCACTTTACTCTACAAAGTAACAGAACTGCTGTTCAGTTAAATGTATCATAGATACTTAGTCTATAACATAATGCATGTTCATCACAGCCTACCTGTTCCACTAATGGGTAAAGTGAACATACCACAACACCGTAATGAGAGAGCCGCCGCCTGTGGCCTCTAATAAGTGTTCATTTAGCAGTTATTGGTACAAAACATGGAAAGCGGCTGACATGCTTGGTAAATATCTTATGATAAATCGCCTTTCTAGTCTAATGACCACTCAGGCTGCTTTAACACGACGGGCCATTCACCCTTAAACACCATTCACTCTATACAAGAAATGAACACAGTCATTGTGAAGTCACGAGACGGTTTGTGGACTGATGTTATGAAGCCTTGACTTTGGTGATTTCATCGGCATGTTGTAGTTTTTTGCAACCAATGAACAGAAGTGACCAGATATGGAATGTGGAGGAGCGCCGGAGAGACGCTCTATACGGCTCTGGTGGCAGCAACCTGTCAAAAACAGGAGTCTAAAGCGTCCCCTGCTTTATGGTCTGTTTGACTCTAAATGACCATCATTTACGAAATGAACATCATGCTGTATTGAAGAAGACTAGAAACTAGAGATTGAGACATAAACTCATGTTTACAATGTTTACTGAGGGAATAAATCAAGAGAGAAGTAGAGTCATTTATATAGACTTCTATACAACCAGAGGAGTTGCCCCCTGGTGGTCAGGAGAGAGAATGCAGCTTTAACACATTAAGTTATACTTCTATACAATCAGAGGAGTCACCCCTGGTGGTCAGGAGAGAGAATGCAGCTTTAACACTTGAAGCATATACTTCTATACAACCAGAGGAGTCAACCCCTGGTGGTCAGGAGAGAGAATGCAGCTTTAACACATTAAGCTACACTTCTATACAACCAGAGGAGTCATCCCCTGGTGGTTAGCAGAGAGAATGCTGCTTTAACACATGAAGCATATACTTCTATACAACCATATGAGTCACCACCTGGTGGTCAGTAGAGAGAATGCAACTTTAATGCATGAAGCATATACTTCTATACAACCAGAGGAGTCACCCCCTAGTGGTCAGGAGAGAGAATGCAGCTTTAATACATGAAGTATATACTTCTATACAACCAGAGGAGTCGCCCCCTGGTGGTCAGTAGAGAGAATGCAGCTTTTAAGACACTTCCACATCAGCTTCACTCGGCAGAACCGGAGGTTCCCTGTGGGAGTAATTTGCGGTAGTAGTTTGCCACAATCATTTTAATCTAGATTGCTATCAGGGTTGAGCTATTAGGTGGAGTGCTGGATTGAAGTAAAGGCACATATTAATAACCCTTTAAATCTTGTTTTAAACCTCAAACATACTTTTGACTCCCCCCTTCTAATAATTCCCTTACATCCCTAAGTCTAAATAATATATTACAAAGAGAAGAAAGTGGGAACGATGCATATCTCTGCTCACCGGTGGTAATGACCAATGCAGGTGCAAGCTCATCAGAAACATTGCTGCAAATGAGCACTCTATGGCCATTCTAATAATAGGGCTTGACATAACATCACCGTAGGCCTCTGAACGCGTACACACACATTCAGATTGGAATCCGATTCTGCCCTGAAAAGTGGTGAGAGCGGTGCAGAAGCAGGAGCACTAGCACTGAGCCAATCAGCGGACGCCCACTTCAGCTCTGCTCCGCCGCCCGGTGCACAGATTCAGGGCACATTTCGCAGTCGTCTCAGTAATCAGTTGGTACTTCCACCCTCCACGCGCTCCCAGAGCTGCGTTCAGAGCGAGTGTGCCATTTAGACGTGGAGGAACACAATTAAAATTTAAACATGAAGCTAAACTCTTTGCTTTCTTGTGCGTCACGAACCCTTGTGCAGCGATCACAGCGATTAACATTCCACTTTTTCTTTGGGCTTTTTTTCCGGCTTCTGGCAAATCATAGGATTCATAGGATTTCTGCTCAAAAGCAATCAAGCTGCAATTAGCAGAGCTTCATGTCATCTTATTGGTGTCAGGGGAGTGTTCACTTACTGTTCAACACCCATTAACTTTATTTTGGACTACATAACTACACTTTGTGAATGTAAAGTCATGAAAGGGAGCTTCTGCAGAGACAGGAAATCCACCGAGATGCAAACATGTGTCAATGTTTGTGCTTCTAAATTCTGTGCAAAGTTTAAGCAAGTATCCCAAAACTCCAGCTAAAACACTTCATCAGCTAGTTTTATGCGAAAGTTCTTCAAATAATATAAAGACAGTATATTAGGATACATTTAGAGATGTGTTCCCTTGGTTGCATTGCTATATATTATTTACAGTAATTAATTTTTTATGTGTTAGATGGCTCTGTCCACACACAACATGTGGTGTTGGCCGCCTACATGTTTGTGTGTGTTTCATTTCTTCTCGTGGTGTGAAGGAATGTAACTGTGGGGTGCAGCAATAAATTGATGCTGTTTATGCAGTAGCAGGTCAACATCATTGTTTATCTGAAAAAAAGTTTTTCCTTTGGTTCTTTCTGCAACATCCACACAATGATTTTAATTTAAATTCTAAATCTTCTCTCAACCCTGGTAGATTTATCGATAATGGTGGTTACCAATGGTACCGGCAAGCAGATTCTAAGATTAAAGCTCCCAAATGAACGTATCCTCACATGACATCTTATGAGAAAAGTTACTCTAACTTTTTGAAAACCCACCTATTTTTAGGCCTCTGCTCGAAAGTTGCATACCCAAACTAAAAAAGGTGTATCTCTGCAACCACTAGGGCTATTTGAGTAATTGTTGTGTTATAATAAAAGAGTATAATGTGAGTTGTGTGTTCAGATGTGTAAATATCAGTCTATATGTCACTGGTTATGAGTAAATTAAGTAAATACAGTTTTTATAGCAATACCTGCCATTTGTCTGCAGCATCAACCGCAACGGGGCAGTAAACGCACCTTGAACAGCTATTCTTCATCTTTGAAGAATAACAATACCTGAATAAGTATGAATGTAAAGACATATGTGGAAGTTGAGCTTCTGATACAAACCAGGCTGTTCTCACCCACTGTCTGTATCTATCCTCACAAACAGCAATACAAAATCAATTCCAATTCAATCCATAAAATCATGAAGTAACAATTTCTACTGATATACAACCTGAGTTCCATTATTATTTACATATAAATGAGCCGCTTATTCTAAACTCTTTCAACCTGACTTCAGCAAACTTTGATAAACTTTCAGAAACCATCTACAAAAGTGTAGGTAATGTGTTTCACAAGAACCCGGTTTGTCACCCCAAAAGTGTCCCGCTTACACTTGAAGATCATCACACACTGCCATTACTCATAACAGCATGCCACGCTGGCATCTGCTGAGTGGGAGCCCCACTTCTAGCAGTTTAGAGGACCCTGTGTGCCTTCTTGGCAGCCTTGAACTGTAAAGCAGAGAGCATGTTTTATTCAGATTTCAGGTGGAATCGGGTTCCCTCCGCTTCCATCTGCAGCTGAGAGATAGCCAGGGATTGATGCACAATCAAGAGAGGTTTCAGTGTAGTGGAATGCATTTCTCTCTTTCTCTCTTTTTCTTCATCTCTCTTCCCCCCCCCCCCAAAAAAAAACCTACAATGTTTATGTCGCTTCCACCTGCTCGTCTACACATATTTATTTCTCCTTCTCCCTGCAGCTCTCTCATGCTGACTCGGGTTACTTGGAGAAAAGGCGACTGTGAATGCTGGCCATGTTGAAAAGAAAAGGGAGTCTCGAGTGTCTATTACCTGAGAGAGAGAAAGAGAGATGGAGAGAGAGGAGAGGGCCGGGGGCGGGAAGGCTAAGAGAAGGAGGTAAGAGCAGAAAATGAAAAAAAGAAGGTTTGGAGCAGAGACGAGGAGAGGAGTGTCGTTGTCCCTAGGGACGTAATTAGGTCTAAGAAGGCTAATCATTGGACATAAAATACAACCTCTCTTCCTGTATTAACACATAACCTCTTCCCTCCTTCCCTGCCGGTGGGGATGGAGGACCCCATCATCATTTATCCGGTGTCACATCACTTCCAAGGAGCCTCAGTGGAGGGCTGGGACGAGGCGCTTCAAACGCATTTCCATGGGAATGCGTGACTGAAGTGTTCTTTACTGTTGGGGGGAGGAGAGGAGGAAGGAAGGGAAAAAAGGAAACCTGTACGTCTGGCAAATTAGTAAGCCTCATATGTTCTGTCTTCCTGGATGAGTTTAAACTCCGGCGGCCCCCTGCTGCTCTGGAGGTGTGAGCCGTTTGCCGGCTCACCGGGGTGTCTGTCGATCTGCCTCCCAGTGGCCGCACTGGGAAGGGAAAAGAAAAAAAAAGATCCCGCGGTGAGAACATATTTGTAATGATTAAAACATGCAGCACTTATAAAATATTGAAATAATTTCAACTTTCAGGCCGTTTCATCAATTCGAGGTTGTTTGAGGAAATGGATTGATTTTAATGATGCATGTATCGGAGATGAGTCAATAATGAGACAGAATGCTGTTGACCTGAATACTGTGTGCAGTCAGGGTCACCGAGGACGGAGAGGGGCAACTTTGACAGAAATTCAGCTCAACCGGGATTCAGTGACGGCAACGTTTGGCCCACAGTAACCTCAGCCCTCCTCCTTTATTTCCCCCTCGCTATCTCCGTCTCATTCACTCCTTCTTCAAACACTCCCCTCCCTGGATATCCCTCCCTTCTATCTCACCTCCCACCGACTCCGTGTCCCTCGGCCCCGTCGCGTCTTTCTCTCTCCTTCCTCGTAAAATACAATATTTATCTCGGTGTGTTTGAGTTCACTCATCCTTATCATTGGGTGTGCTCCCCACGGCTCCGAGGTGGATTAGTCCAGGACTCATTGACATTACATTGGTCATGAAATATGCATATCACGATCAAAGGTGATGGCACAGAGAGACGGCATCTCTCCAAGAGCTCACGCGTTGATGTGCTTGAAACGTACGTGTCTGAGGATGATAGTGTGCAATGCAGCAATGTTACATTTCATGTTGTCTAGCGCCTTTCTAGTTGGACAAATGCATTCTCAAATAGAAGATCTGGCTTGAATTGATTCAGTAATATTTTTAAATCTTTATTTGTATACAGAAAGCATGAAACAGGTAAGGGCACTTTAAGCCCGTATGGACCTATATAGGTCCTTTTTTAGAAATGTATTTAAACTGTGTAAAACATTACAATAATCATGAACAAATATATTGATGCTAAACATCAAATTAAACAAGAGAACCTGGGCTACAATAATCAGTCAGCCATTTCAACACAACTCAAACACCAACTAAAATAATTATTAAAATAAAATAGTTATAATTTTGTCACGAGTCAGCCCACTCTGCATGTTTCCGGAAGTAGCAGCCCGTAGCTTGGTGCTATCAGAAAAAGACAAATAGCAAAAAGCAAGACAATTCCACATAGATTCCAAATCTATTCACCAAATCCCTCTGCTGCAAATCGCTGAGTCAGCAAATTTTGAAACTTTTTTTAATTTTATTTTTTAAATGCATTTCTCCCAATAAATCCACACTGATACAAGTTTATTAAACACCATAAGTCATGAAAGTGAAATATAAGGTTTGCTACATGAAAAAATTCAAATGTCACAGATGCGCGAAAATATGCGCAAATGTGCCGAAATGCAAATTTTGGAAACCTCGCCTGAATTCTCTCTGTACTTTACCCAATCTGACTTTGTTCTGCTTCACTTTTTCAAGTGAAAACATTGCAGAGAGACTGTTCATATTGTGCTATGATTTGGAGAGCCTCAGGGCTTAGTGAAGCATCATTTCAAGGAGATAATCATCCTGAAAGTGCTTTTTTTCTATAGGCGGACCTGAAACTTCTAGTTTCAATTTTTATTTACTCAGCAACATATATGCTAATATGTACACATCTGACCAAAAGCTCACAATGGTTGCCTTTATTTTAACACCAACATTATTCAAATAGCCCTTGTAGATGCAGAGATACACCCTTTTTAGTTTGGGTATGCTATTTCGAGCTAAATCCTAAAAAATGCCTTGGTGCTTAACGGGGCTTAATGGGTTGCTTAATTGTTGGATGCACACATCCACGCTGACAGTCTTTGATGGTTTTTATTGTTCTGCTACTCAGACAGTGCAACCTTCGTTGCCATGCAGAAGAGGCCTTTCTGATTGACTTTACTTTGATTTGTCTGAACTTTCTCACTGTGGAAATGTTGGCCCACATAGCACAATGCACCCATCTGTCATGAGTAAGTTAAACTGAAAGCAAAAGGCAGATCGAAATAGCTCTTTACGCAAACAGACACTCCGAACACAGTACATCACAGTTTGAAGCGACAATGTGGGTCTCAGTCATTTTTTGGCCTGAAGTGGCTCCAAGAATGTTGTCTGTTCTAACTTCAGATACAACGTCAACATATTGCTTATACAGGATGTTAGGAGGCATCACATCCTTTATTTAAGTTCATTAGATCCAGGAATGATGTTACAGGAGTCCAAACTACCACATACCATGTCAAAGTACCAGAGTCTATGATTAGTTCCTACATTCTGTGTGTCTCCATGCTGACCAATACCTGAATGAATCTCCCCTGATTACCTCTGTGTCAGTGGCTAATTGGCAGATAATTAACAAACCATTGCTTTCTTATTATGTACAGATTAGTTGCTTATTGTGTGTGTTCCCTCCAGTAAAGTGGTCACACTGCGGTGTACTGGGAAAGCATCATTACTTCATGATTGCCTTTCCATTACTTACCGTTTGTGTTTCCCCTCAAGTACAAATGCAGGACTTTCAGCCAGGAGACCGCTGTTTGTGCCAGAGGCTCTGAAATGTAACCTTCGGATTTTACTTACTGCAGTTACGTAACAACAAACAAGCATGCTTATTCTAACCCAAACCGCAATCTTTACCTAAGCCTAACCAAAGTACCGTAAAAGTTACAAGCCGCTACTACCTTCGGTCAGTGTCCCCATTAGCTCCCCGCTGTAGCTAGCTAGCGCTCCTGCTAGCGCTCCGCAAGTTACCCGCTAACTTCAGCTAGCACTCCGCTAGCTCTCCGCTAGTTCCCCGACAACCACCGAAGGTAGCGGGACCAGCCCCGGCTCGACCCCCGACTTGGGCAGAGGGGATGCAAGCAGTAGCAGCAGCAGCGCTAGCTAGCGCTGCTCCTAGCTTGCTACAGTGGGGACACGGACCGGAGGTAGGAGCAGCTTGTAACCCGACTTTTACGATAGTTGTGTTCTGTTGCAGAAACTGTAGTTTTTGGTCCAGAAAAAAACACACATTGAGCTGCAACGAGCTAAAATAAAAAAAGCTCTTCAGGTCTGAAAGACGACAGTTGAGTCGGATGATGAGTGTCCGATTGTTTATCACCATGATGGCCCTGCTGCTGCTTATTTATTTGTGTTTTCTTTTGTCCCTCTCTCCATTGTGTTTCCAGCACCTTGAGTTGTGAGGAAACACTGAAGTCCCTTCTTATCCTTATTTTAGGCACCAGTGTCTTAAAAGAGGCACTCAGCCGGAAAAATATACAACTCACTGCTCCCTCTGTATTCATGAGTTGTAGTTATTTAAGATGATGAAACTTCCTTCCCCTCACTGTTTGTGTCGCGTCCCGTCTGGCGCCGTTCCAACCGCATTCCTTCATGACATGTTCACCTTCATATGTTTTCATATTGACTGGAGGCTGGAAACCAATTCAGCTCCTATAACCGTGACATGATGTTTACAAGTGCAAACAGCTGCTGACGTCACGTTATTGTACATAACCCTCACATACGGTTCACATGTAATGCCTTCACAGTATGGGGATGGGCAAAGTTGACCCAGACCCAGCATTCCCTCATAGTGTCTATGCCACATTTTAAACTACAGATCTATTTAGAGTGTCTCATTAATACATGTATGATTAATCCTTGATAAATGTTTCAGAGAGCAGGGAGAGGGTATTTTTTAAGTTTTACAACGTTCGTTTTTGCAGAAAAACATCTACTATTACACATTATCATGTCCTGATATACATAAGACATGAACACATGAAAGTCATAATGATCACACTAATTATTGCTGCCATGATGTCGGCAGCTCAAGTATCTTTATAATGTACCTTTTATTTGACCAACACTGGTAAATCTAAAATCCATCTCAATAGATTTGGGTCAAATTTGACCCAAAACAGCCTCAGTGTACAAACATGTGTAGCAGCTGTACATTTTAAAATATTTAAATGTTTGTGTATTTTAGGTCAATTTAGGAGAAGTCATCAAATGTAATTTAAAGAATGACATTCGGGGTATTTTTACTGCCGTCAAATGTCAAACAGTATGTAAAGGATAAATAACGACACTAGCTTGTATATAGCATTCATAATGTATACAATAATGTATTTCATGTTGTCATGTAAATATTAATGACTGTGTATGGAATGATATGTGGTGCTTCACACCGTAGCTGTAACGTGTGTGTGCTAAATGAATGCCTGCCAGCCACACGTTCTTGTTATGCAAGGTTGCGAATCGGATGAACAATAAATATATCTAAAATATAAGTCGTCATGTACACTTGTTGTGCTCGTCTGACAGAGATCATGGACGCTGGACAGCTGTGCCACACATCGTATCTAATTGACATCACTTTAAGATGACGGCTCCGAGGCGACGTCGACTCATTTGTTAAATGCCTGTTGTTTCCTCGTCTGGATAATGAAAAGCACACACACACACACACACACACACACACACACGCACACACACACATGTGTCTGTGTGCGGAGGCGTGGACCTCCAGGCTTCCCTCGCTCCTCTGCTCGTCATACACACGTGTCTGCATTCAACTCACCCGCTCCTCGTCTGCACGCCTGCTTCTCCATCAGCATGGCTGGTCCACCGCTCCTCCTCATCGTCATCATCATCATCATCATCATCATCTCACCTACTGTGGTAGCTACACTACGGCTAAATTGAGTAAGTAAACTGGGGAGTCTAGCTGTATTTAGTTGTCCATTTGTAGAGTTTTGGACATTTTCGAGGACACAATTGGGTTCAAATAAAAAGAGCAGGATATAATCACAATACAGTAGATAACCTCAGGGTGTTTTCTCTGAAAAGTAGCCAGCCGTAATAACTTCCAACAGTTCTTGTGGAACAAAGATTACCCAAACACAAAACACGCATCTGCCCTTGAGACTGGTTTCCGTAGTCCGGCAGGGCCGGGCTTCCTCCATCCCATAAGCAGCTGTGAGTCGACCAGCCGGCTCAGGAACTGATGAAGGTCCCTCCCAGTAGTTATCTGGCCCGAGCCGATGGCACCGTGGAAGCGGCGGGACAGTTATGGGGCAATTCTGCTGGCTGTGCTATCCACCAACAGAGGTGCTAATTAATGCTAATTGCAAGAGGGGGTGAATTATACACTCCATGGTGCATGATTAGGACCACCGTGTTGGAGACCACTGAATCACAACAACAGCTCTGGTCTCCTCCGCTGGAAGCAGAACAAACATAAAAATAATAAAACATATTGCTGTTAAATCAGAGGTGTAATAAGGGGTTTTCTCTGCACAAATTGAGTGTAATATTGCTCCAGGGGAAGGATTGAGCTGTAACTGGAAACCAATATTTTAACAAATGTGTTGGATTTGTGCACAGGTTTCTTGTTTTCCAGCCTTTACTCTTATGGTTCGGAACAATAACTCCACACCCACAACTTCCACTGGCACCCACACACCTGTATTTCTTCTAACAGCTGAGGATGCTGGGAAAAAAAGATTTAGCATGCCAATACATTGATCTTTTTAACGTAAGCTTCTCGTGGATTTCGAGCAGCTGGCTTGATTTTATCCTCTGCAATATGAACACGTGACTTCATCGTCCTTTTTAATTACAGGTCGCTGAAGGTCAAGCGTGAGAGTTCTAACAAGTTCTAACTTCAGCTCAACCGGATGTCAACATGTGCTGAATTACCTTTGGCCACACAGTCCTTCATGTCAACAAAGGTTTGAAAACGTCTTGCAGAATGAATTGGACCAGCAGCTGCAACCATATGGTGTTTACGTGGTTTGGCGGTTCGATGACCAATGGTGAGAACACGAGATTGGTTGGACCATTACTGTAATGTTTTCCAGTATGGAACATCAATGGAACCCAAAAATCCTGCTGGAAAACACTCTGAGACCGCCTGCCTTTAATCTTTGATGATTTTCATTATCCTTTGTTTAGTCAAGTCCACTTATTCCACTACATATAGCTGCACCTGATCACACTGTTTACTTTGATTTTCTTTTGTAGTGATGTTGTGGAACATTTCTCGCAGCAACCTCGCAGAAGATCAAAGTGGACTAAATTAGACACGCAAACACTGTTTGATGGAACTTAATTAAAAAGTTACAGTTAAGGTTATTCTGCCTGCATAAGTTCAATCATAATGAGGGAATAAATTCATATAATAAAGAAATGTGTTTATCTGTGAATTCTCCTGGGACTTTGTTATTGAGAGGAAAGGTAAGACAACTATTTGTCGAAGAGAAATCGCACCGGGATTCTTTTTTAAATTCACTTGTCTGTGTATGTTTGTTGAGGCTATGAACTAGTTTTAACTAATACAAAGCTTTTTTTGTATAAGACTACAGATCTATCAATAATTATAATCATTTCTAAATTCTACATCAGAGTGGGACCTGTTATACATTTACCTCAAAGCCAGAATGTTTGTGTTTCACATGATCAGTGTCAACAAGTATGGCGGCCCGTCACCTCCAGTAGTCATGACGATAGTCTGAAGTTATTTTGCTGAGGCTTTGACATTTTGTTCTCACTAAAAAGCATTATTAAACTATTACATTTTGATTCCTTTGTAGACATGAGCAGGCTTAGTTGATTAGCTTTACTACAGCCATTCAGCTTCTTTATGCATGTAGACTATCTGAGTCTGTGCAGTGATATTTTCCCGCCCCCCCCCCAGTCAGGCTCCTCAGACCTATCTCCTTGACACGATGTTACAGTGCTTTCTTTTTTTCCCAGCGTCATAACTCAAGTCAAATCGAAACAAACAGAATAAATAAATCATAAATATGTACCTCCAGGTCTCGAGTGCCAGGGGCCTCATGAGACATGCAATTAAAACATGTTTAAATATAAATATTATAGATTATAATATCATATATTTCCACCACCACTGCCATGAACAAGATTGGCCTCGGCTAGGCACAGACGCTTCCTCTGCATAGCGATGATGATCAGAGCAACGAGTCCTGGCCTGAGGCGCGGAACTGGGCGCGCTTTTGGTGTGGTATAATTTTATTTGGGACATATTTAATAGTTCAAGATAAAGTAGATGTCTCTTTTAAAAGATGACTATGCAATGATATGCTTGTTTACTGTATATTTGAATGATAATGCTCCAAATTCACTTTAGTGGATATAAACTAATTGTGACCCGATAGTGCAGCCGGTAATGTATGAGAATGTTAAAGGACGCTAAACTTTACAATCCATACAATTCAGCAGTCAGAGGCCTCAGTCCGTTATGAGTGAAATACAACAGAAACAACTAAAACAGTGGCATTGTGACGGTTTATGATCAGCACCATGGACAGCTCTGCACATCAAACACACAGCTCAGGGGACATTCTGCTCTCACATATCTATTACTCGGTGTTGGCAATAATACAGTGAACAAAACCCAATACGCTTAACCACCTGGAAGATAATTGAGAAAAACTACTTACAAAAAGGGATGAAAGAAAAATATGATTGTGGCCTACTTACTTACACTTACCAGGAAGGAGCACATTAGTCCGTTTGACGCCGGGTCTTTGCTGTGATATGAGCTGATTCAAAGCCTAATTGGCTGATAACCGAGCTCTGTCCTGTCTTATTGTTGACGTATTGTCTTATAATGATGAGATTGATATTCATCTGTTTACTGATTTGGAGGGCACTCCATTCAATATGTGTCGCTGTCCATTGACAGGGGCTGCTGAAATGTTGGTGTGACATATTGTGAAGTGAGGTAAGGGCCTCGAAAAAGGCCTGGAAAAAAAACACACCTCGCAACAACAGTGATGTCAGGATCGCGGATGTTAGGAAATCATATGAAATCGGATCATATAATCATTACATTCAGACAACGTTCTCTTCTGCATCAGATGACCATGTAGATGTATTTATGCAAAAACTCCTTTGTTTAAATGATGAGTTATTAATTTGGCCAATACAATCTTAACACTATTACCACCTCTTGGGTTCTTGCTTGCAGTGGACCCAAGCACTATTACTTGTGATATTGTGCTTACATGGAGCGTCTTGCTCATTGAATTAGTGTGTAATCAAATTCCCACAAAGTAATTGCCGCACAGCAAACCTGGGGCCGAGTAGATTTACAGCACCGTAGGACGGGTTGCTTTCTCCAGCTTTAGGCAAAGATATACCTAATCTGTCATGCGTCGTCTGCTCTGTGCAGAGGTCTGAGTACATGTGCAATACAGATGTTTCACGAGCAGAGGGTCAGTAGGGGTCCGCGGATCACTGTTGCTCCCTAAAAGAGTTAATGCAGCCTTGGAGACAGTCGGGTATATTTAGGGGACAAAAACTAAGCATACCCACCCATGATATACACATCTCAAAAACTGAAAGTGGAAAGTTAATTTGTACAGTATGCATCCAAGTTTGTTTTGCAATTGAGGGCATCTCTGCCAGGCAACAGCAATTACAGCCGACGCCGCGCGAGCCGCAGCCACAGGCCTGCCTTATAGAATCTGACACACATCAGCGGGGAACAACAAGTGCAAGGTTGTCACCCGAGGGACTCTTCCATTACGTGACAAAAGTGAAAAGATAATTTGATTTACTGTTTAGTCGGGCGACCTCTGTCACTCAGCAGTGGGGCGCATGGAGATTGACTACAAAATGAGCCTGCTGACCTGCCGGGGGTCGCGCATTCCAGAAAAACAATTTGTGCTATCATGTAGCGGGAGCTATCAGTTGGTAAAATGTGTTCCATGGCTGATTTTTATTTATTATTTATATATTTATTTACTTGACTAATGGATCAGGTGCATGAAGATAGCAGCTTCCAGGTTTAACATCACTTCCAAATCCCAGAGGGCAAAAGCATCGGGAACACCATGAACCACTCGGGCAAGTTCGTAAAAGGTATGTCGCAATGTGGACTCGGACGATAAGACTTCTGATATTTCAGATGTTCCACATCAAATGGATCTAATCTTTTGAATGTGTCCATATTGTTTTAATTACGAAGAACATCATAGAGTAGAGCAATTCCCTGCCTTTATTGTGTGTGTGTGTGTGTGTGTGTGTGTGTGTGTGTGTGTCAGCTCTATATATAGGCGGTATGTGCAAGTGGATTTGTGTGATGTGTGCCTTTGACTTCAGCGAGGCACAGCCAGTAATTGATACGATCAAAAGCTTTTGTCATCAATGAAAAACCCTCCCAATCAGATAAAACTGAACAGAAGTCTAATCTTCCAACAAGATTAACAAAGAGGAGACAATGTTCAAAAATAAATAACAAAAAAAAGGAATTAAGAATAAAGAAATAAAAAAAGCAAAGAAATGGGAAATTGCATTATGTGTAATCTCCTTTAAAAAAATAACCAGAGTATTAATGTTACACAACACCACAATTTACATAGCAGACTAATTAAAATAATGAAGGCCTTTCTCATGCAAACAATGTTATCTCCTGGAGATGGGAGTAACAAATCAGGATTAATACACAATGGTCTCCGTGTCATATATTTTTCCCTTTGATAAAACAGATAATGATAGACAACAGATTAGGTTGCATTAATCTAATCATATCTTAACGGTTGGAATCATCATATACTCTGTCTGTGGTAAACGTGTCTATGTTAAACGCCACACTTACAGGGCTCGTTCCCTCTGACTCATCGTGTTGTGAGCGCTGATTGGCTGCTATGTTCCTGTCAGTGTGACAGGACCACTGTGTTCAATCCATGCATGTTATTGTTGGCTACATGCTTCTAAAAGTGTAATTGTCATAACTTCATAATGTCAAACTGATAAAGCACACTTTTGAGACGGGATATTTTCGACACAAGCGTCAACTTTTAGGGATGAAGAGTTGCCTTCAACATCAGAGACTTTTTAAAGCAAAAAAAGGTAAAGGTGCTCGGGAAAGGATAAGCATTTGACTCCCCCTTCTTTTGTCTTCAGCCAGTATGTTCCACGTCTACTTCGTTCCTCTCTTAAAGAGACAGCGCTCTTTTCTAAGATGCATGCAATACTGTCTGCCCTTCACAGCCAGTATGTGTACCGGTAATGTAATGTTCTCAAACATTGGAACAACAACATATGACTTAACTTAAACACACAATTTAAAGTAAATTGTTAGTAATGGACACAGTTGTATTAAATTAGTAAGACAGATGAAATAGCATATTTTAGGGTGCTACACCCTACCCCACTAAAAATAATACAATGTTAGGTACATATAACGGTACCGGTTTTATTTCGTCTTCATGGCACTGTTTGACGACGCATAACCCTGCCAGAAATATTGTTTAGAGATTCAGCACAGCTTCCCTGATGTTTTGTCCACAGGTGGACTAGGGAACACGTCTCCCGGACACAGGCCCAGGGGCACAAAGTGTCAGGGGCGCCTTTGTTCTTCACATGAAACATGACAATGTCACTCAAAGAGACATGTACAAGCCGGGAAGAGACTTAATATGACAACTAGGAGGGGACAAAACAACCACACACAAAAATGCCCCAATAAATAGGCCAACGCAATTACAAAGTGACACAAAATGACCACCGCTGCATAATCTGAGCGCAAAGTAAGGTACAAGGTGTAAAAGGGGTTGTATTTTAATCAATAAATCATTGGTGTTTTGAGCACGTCATGCTGGATTCAGTAAATTGGAGAAGTGAGATGTTTTCTGCAGTGAATTTAGTTTTTTTTTTAAGGCTAAATGTAAACAGATATGGATTGAACCCAAATATCTTGTTAGATAACATTGTGTTGTGGATTTGGCAAATAATCACATCTTTCTCATTTTTCAATACAAACTTTTGGACTTTGCAACACTCTGGAGTAATTAGACATTTTGGGATCACAAGAGTTCGAAACAATCCTACGCTGCTGCCGCTATTCACCAAATAGTATCAGACTAATGATGTTAGAGGAATCTGATCCTTATCGGCAACTGTGACAAAGTACTGATTTTAGACATGAAAAAAAAAACTGTGCAACATTTAAATGTTGATTTAGAATTTGAACGTCAACTTTAAATAATCAGAACAGCCCTTTAAGTGTGAAGTTCTCACTTAGTGGTGTGAATGAGCTCTTTTTGTCGCCACAATCACAATGTTGTTCTGTCACTGCACTGCACTGTGTGTCACACAACACAGCAGCACACATGACTATTCGGGCCCTACAGCATGGACTAGTGCAGTAACAGTCTGCTCTTGTAATATCTGATATTGGTTTGTTTTCAAATAACTGGATACGTCTACTGTATATATGAAATACATTGATAAATAACACATTCATCATCGAATCATCACATCAAAAACTGAGAGATTTGGTTTGATTTTGGTCGGCATGAGGAGTGTGACAAAGGGAGCGAAGAAGAGGAGAGTACCTGATAGACACTGATTCAACACAGAGAACTTCAGAACTCAAAAGGAGCCATTTTCACATAATAGAAGCAGAAGTCATGAGAGCAGAGTGGGTCATCTTTCGGTATTGAACTACAAATGGCAACATGCAATCTAGCATGAAACTGCTTTATCAACTTCAAAGCTCTTTGAGGGTTTTACTCCTGCTGCTGGAAATAAAATAATAATTAAAAAGTTGAATGGTAACTCTGATTGCACTCATTTTCTTTATTTTGACCAGACTAGACCCTTTTGGTAGAGGACAGTATCTGATATTCATTTTAATAACTTGAAATTAACTTGAAACTTGAAAATAGTGCAATGATTGAGTAGAAATCTAAAAATGTTTGGGCTGGACTAAGCACCCAAAGATTGAAGATTATACCAAACAGAACCAGGACTTTATTGCAGAGTAAACTAACGGCTCTTTAAAGGGATACTCCGGCAATTTACAGCAGTATTGTCCAAAACAAGACACAGATTAATAACAAATGTCCAAATTAATATGTTTTGTCCTGACGAGACAAGCTCCAAAATCACAGGATCCTACATGTCTTATAATGCAACCAATAGCCTCTTTTGTTCGTCCCCCTTCTATCTGCGACTTTCGATCGTCCGTGACTTGTCATCTGCATCAGAAAACCACACCCATTCAGCAATATTTATAAAAATATATTTCACAAAGTAGGAAACAATACAGGGTATCTTAGATTACAGTACAGGGAGTAAATAATTGAACATACACATTTATAAGCATTAAAGCACAGTACAAAATATGATCTGCATGTAGGACTATTCCATATATATTGTTTAGTCTACAGAGAACTGCCATAATACTGTGTCAGTACAAACTGAGTATGCACGCAGCTGTAGTGCCATTGAACTTCTCATTATGTGCAAGAGCTAACGTGCAGAGACAAACCTACCACCTCATTGAAAGCTAATGACGTTAGCAGTAACTCTATGTACAGAACAAGTCTTTTTTTATTGATATCATACAGTGTAAGCACAATATGCACATGATTTGGATTTGTGTCTTCATTTTTCCTGGGCTAATGCAATCTGCGTTTCCTAAATGAGATTTTAATGTTTGGCGTGAGTCACACACTCAGGTATCAATTGGACTATTGTGCTCAGACGCTCACTGGCTGTACCTCAGGATATATTGTGAGATATATTTTACACAGAATTAGCACGTGTCAGAAAGGTCCCATTCCTGCAGTCTCAATTAATTAGATCGTCCGTATTGTTGCAGTTAGTTAGAGCTCGATTCTGCTTGCTTCTCTATCCTATAGCGTCAACCGCAATAGATGATATGGTCTGGCTGCTATGAAATAGTGTTCAAGTGGTGGAAAAAACAGCTGAATGTGAAATAAGCTAAACACATTCACTTCAAATTGTCAGCACAGGAAAGGAAAAATGTAAAAGATTTAAGAACGGAAATACAGAAAACTCAAAAAACAACGATAATGAAGAATCAACACATCTCTTGTCAAAAAAAACCAGTAGATTACAATTGTATTTAACGTTGCTTCTGTAAAAAGAAGGCCTCAGAGTTTCTACATTTGTCTTTTTTGTCTTCACGTCAGTCTTTTATAGGCTAGTAACACTTGCGACCCACACCTGTAGCGTGTAAATACAAAGAGTTGTATAAAGCAAGCCTCTCGGGGCTTTATAGTTTATAAATGTGGCCACAAGAGAACATATCAAATGCTAACAAATTCACCTTAAAGCCAATACTGGTTTGTGTTTTTGCTTTTCTTTTTTTTTTTTAAATCACACCATACATTCATCATTGTAATGTAGACCATATATTGCTTTTTCATTGTCATTTCGTCTCTGACACCGATCAGCTGTGTGGCTTCGGGAGACGGGAAACAAGAGTCCCTCTGCAGCTCCGGAGGTCCAGCTTTGCCGTCCATGGAGCATGGAGTGTCCGCTCAAGCTCACGGGGAAACCCCACGTTATCCGCGGGTTCCCTTCATCGGGCAACCGCCGGCAATCCCAGGGTTTTTCTGCTACTGGCAGTCACAGCAAATGACTAACACCCAAAATACTGCTAGACACTCCACAACGGAATCTAAGATACACTCCACAAGAATCATAGATCTCCTAAGAAAGACATTGTTTGGCTCAACAATTACAATGCGCTTGACGTAGTGGATGACGACTGCTATACCTCACTCTAACAAGAATACAAAAAGGTGGCCTCCCTTGTTATTAACTGTTTTTTTGTTTTTTTTTTACTTTTTTGAACACCTGTTTCTAAAAGCCAGCAACCCCCCTAGCGTTTAATACACAAGTATGTGGACGGAAAAGAAATCGGAAAAGTCTCTTCTTCTAAACAAACAAGAGGTCAGGTCTCGCGGTCGCTCTCGCCCACAGAGTAGAGCTCCCCAAGTCTTCTGAAGCGCGGGCCCCACTCTCTGAGATAGTCATAGTTCTGGTCCGAGTCCGACGACGCCGTCTCCAGCGAACTGAGGGAGCCGGCGATGGATCCCCGACCCTCGTACCCATAGATCTGGATGGAGTCGTAAGGCGGCGCCGTGGGATCATTGTCTGCCTCGTGGAGCCGCACGTTGATGAACTCGTCCACGTCCACGCCGTTGGGGCCCGAGTGCTGGCCGGCCCGCGGCATGAACTGCAGGTCGGGCTTGATGTCCTTGCGCGGCAGGTAGCCGTTGATGCCGTCCGGGTTCTGCAGCGTGGCGATGTCGAAGGCCTCCGTGTCCTCCTCGCCGCCGCCCTCGTCATCGTAGCGGATGATATTCTCCCTTACATCCTCGTCATCCTTTATAATCAGAGGCTCGTTTTTGTGTCTCCTCAGGGTCACAAAAAGTACTACTATTACTGTCAGAAAGACACGCGGAAAGAAAAAGGGAAGGAAGAGGAAGAAGTCTAGGTCAAGCTTTTGACAAGAGGATTTTCTGTTAGTACAAGCAGATAATATGGAAGCCCGTTTACGCATAAAATAAAATACATAAAAGTTTTGACTTTATTAGCTCATATTTATGATATCGAAATTATGAGACAAAAAATCATCAATATGAGATAATAAAGTCGAAATTATGAGATGAAAAGTCATAATTATGAGATAATAAAGTCGAAATTATGAGATAAAGTCATAATTATGACATAATAAAGTCGAAATTATGACATAATAAAGTCATAATTATGAGATAATAAAGTCAAGATTATGATATATAAAGTCATAATTATGAGATAATAAAGTCAAAATTATGAGATAATAAAGTCGTAATTATGAGATAAAAAGTCTTTATTATCTCATAATTATGATTTTTTTTTGTGCGGGAACAGGCTTCCATAATTAATTGATTGAGGTGAGATAACAAAAAGGCTGAATGTGCTTCACTTCACGGCACTAATACCGCAATGCAAAAAAGAAATACCTCACCTAACAGCAGTATGATGCAGGCCAGGATGGCGATGAGCGCGCCCATGCTCAGGCCGATGGGCAGGACGTAGGCCTCCACGTTGCAGGACTGAACTACGCCGTCCTTACTGCACCCGCACACTCGGATGGTCAAGGTGTTGGTGCTGCTCATCGGCGGGCTCCCGTTGTCCGTCACGATGATGGGCAGGAAGTACATCTCCTGCTTCTGTCGCCGGAAGGTATCGTGCTTTGCCAACACGCTGATTGAATTGTCTGTCAGAGAGAGAACGAGGTAAAGCCAGAGATGAACGTGTGTGTTTGCGGAACAAAAAGAAGTCTTTATTATTCATGGGAGCAACGGTTCTGTTATTCTTTCGGGTGAGGATCAGTGCAGCGTGAGGGTAAACTCATTTCACATCAATCGTCACTCAGCTCTGTCATTCTCACATTCCAAGATGGATTTCAGCCACCTTCTCTTTTTTTCCCCTCGACAGTCCAATTTGGGAATTCTGAAGGAAGGCGAGCCCAAGTCCCCCGTCCCCCTCCCCAACCCGTCTCTTTGAAAAGCCGAAGCAATGAAGGGACCGCGGCGGGCGACACTGACTTAGAAGATGGCACATGTTGACCCAGAAAGGTGCCAGCTGCTCTTTGATGACACTTCTGTGAAGCTGTCTGCTCATTAGCTGGCTCTCCTTACCCTGCTCACATTATCAAACGCTCGCATCCCACAGACGAAACTACTCCCGCTGATCTCGTGGAAAACGTACAAGACTCCCGATGGTCTAACCTTTGCCTCCGCTTGAGGGGGGCGCCGAGGGGGGAGGGGACCAACCGGGTCTGCTGATGTAGAGCGGCGGGCCGCGTTGACAGAGCAAACTTAATCAAAGGACGCGATGCTTCAACGATAGAAGTATTTGCTCCGCACAATCTGTAATTCATGTGAGCATATGCTCAGATTTATTTTCTTAAGAGAGCTGCCACAAAGTGGTACGCACTGCTTTGTGAGCACCAACTTGTCCCGTTTCATTTGGATCATTCGGCAGCATCTACGATGCTGTAATAAACCATTAGGGCGTGTGCTTGTCTACAGGTCATTGTCATTTTCTTGGGGATTATTGATGTTAAAAATAGAATTAAACATTTCCTGCTTCCACTTCATCCACAGAAAGAAAAAGCTGCGTCTCAAAGAGAACAGCAGCTGCACCGATAACCCCTCTTTTTCTTTTTACATATTAGGGCACATTAAAAGTGTTTCATCTCGCGACTGATAGATTCAGATGGAAAAAAAAGAAGAACTGTTTACATATTAAATATTAATCATCGCCATAACAAAAGCAAAAGCTTACTCAAATACATTTTTCACTATAAATAACTTAAGATGTGGGAGGTTTCCAAATGACAGCGGTGACAGCAGAAGTGACACCGACCGTCTGAAAAAACTTTCTGCACTTCTGAAGTCTCTGAAGATGAAGTGAGCAACGGCACACAGCAATACGAGCCGGTACCGAGAAGAAGAAGAAGAAGAACGCCAACAAACCTTCTCACCGCCCGCCGCACTAAGTGTGTCTGATTTATTCACGCTGCACTGTGTTTAAAAGTACTGTTGTGCAGAATGTGCAGTGGTACTGTGCATATTTAATTATATATGTAAATGGAGCAGTGTTTCACGTGTGCGCAACACTGACATTAAATAATTGGTCGCTACTTAATTATTCACAATACATGTAACCTACTAAATAGTGCAAAGCTAATAAAGCACACAAGCACTTGCATATGAAGCAAACACGCTAAGAAAGAACATTGTTGTCTTGGTAGAAGTATTACAGGAAAATGACGACAAGAATTAACATCTAAACCGACATTTGGCGGGTAGGTTTGTACGCTGTTCGGTGTGCTTTAGCTAGCTAGCTAGATAATTAGCCCGCACAGTCAGAAATCATCAGCAATCACTTTTCGCGATGTGGATGTCTGTCTGGGAGCTCCTTCACGAGACAGGTCTCCATGATTGACGGGGTAGAAGGGAACATTAGACTCAAAGCTAAGGGGTTTTGTCAATCAATAATTTAACAATAATGTGGTAACCAGGTATCTGGAAAAAAAAAACAGAATCTTTCTCAAAGAGCAATGTGACTGGTCCACTGTGGCAGAATAAAACATCATGCTATTATAGTTCAGTTGGCATTGTGATTTTTATTTCTTCAGTTGGAGCTTAAAAATGTTACTTTCACTAAACAGCAGACACCGTGCTAACAAGTGATGCTCACGGGGTGCTGCTAAAGGCTAACACATTAGCATCAGTAGGAGGGATAAAGTAACTGAACTGACTCAGTAATGTTTGCCAACATTAGCCGCCGCAAGTTAGGCCACATCTGCATTTTGTTGCTCAGGAGTTTAACTTCAGAAAGAAGACTCTGTATCAGCAGAATTTCTTTCTTGGCAGCGTGGTGGAAGTATGTTGCCTCAATTACTGAGTCTGGGCCGCTCTGCTCTGATGCAACCCCGCCTGCTGGACGCAGACTTGTCAGAGAGCTCGATATCTTGCGTACAGCCGGTCAGAAGCTCAGCCATCTTCCTCGGTGTGGGCGGCCCTTAACCTCTCCGCTGTGCGATCCCTACAATTAGAACCATCATCGCAAACAAAAGCAAGCCACCGAGGCTCACGGGAGGCTGACGCTTTACACTCAAGTGTCTCCCACAGCTGCCGATTCAGATAGAAATGGTCCTGAAGTGCTGGGGGATACGGTGCAGACGGGCTTCTTTTCTCTGTTTGCAATCGGCAATGCCACAGACAAGTGGTCGTTGCTGTGTGTGTTATAGAGAGCAGGAGCACAACATATGTTTACTGTGGTTTCAGGCAAATGAGAAAAAAAAGCAAGAGTTTTTTTTCCGGCTTTTACTGGTGAAACATTTCCAGCGGGGTTTTTATCTGTTACATCATCTTAAGAAACTATTAAATCTCTTCTTAACAAAAGGGCAGGGTTCAGGAACCTGCAAGTTTAATACATGCTGAGCTTGATCCGCTGTTAATACTGAGCACTTTGCAGCAAGCCTTAGCCCGTTAAAGAGCCCTTCATTTTGACTTTCCATTTCCAGACAGGGTTATTATGCGTGTGTGACAGAAAAAAAACATGATTAATTTTCCTTTGGTTACTGCTCAATGTGTCATTATTACACTTCCTGCCTGCTAACGTACCTACTTCAGAAGTAAAAGGTTTTTGTATGTTTGTCGAAAGACCGGCGCGTCCATTTGATGACCTGATTTTTGTATGGACTCCTGCAGTAGGTTAGCCTGCAGCCTCGGCGTGGAAACAGAAGGCTAGTGCCATATGAAGATGATTTGCCCCGAGCCGAAAACATTACACAATGTCATCATGAACACAGCCTGTTCGGAGCCGGTTATGGAGGAGGAGAGGAGAGGCAGGAGAAAGGGAATGGAATGAAGACAAACGGGCAAATAAACCAATTTGAGTATTTAGCAAATAAATTCAGCACCATCTGCCGCGCTGCAACGCAGCTCCTAGGACGTCACCCTACATTGAGCTACAAGACTACCAGGGAAAAGCCATTTGGATCCCAGTCATTTAGTTTCCCTCAAAACGCACTGGGGAGTAAAAAAGAAGCTGGTGTCCACACAATTTCACATCTGCTAATTGTGAGCTACACTGATCCACCAGATCTCATCTCGAGCACGGCTAACGCGGGCGGGTTGGAGATTAGACTGGAAAGCCATTGGAGAAATTTACAGAAACTTCAGTCATTCTGCCACAAAAAAAAGAGGGTGATTTCTCCGCGATTCCTTTTGTTGCTCACCTTGGTTGTTCTTGATGGTGAAATTGGGATTGTTGAGCATCTCCGGGACCAGACGGTAGTCAAAGTAGTGGCCCTGGATCGGGTCGTCTTTGTCCACCGCGCTGACAGTCTGGATCACCTGCGTCGGGAGACGAGAAGATATACAGTGGAGGGCTCAAAGTCATTACAGGAGGCAGCCTATTCATTACTCTGTTTCTCCTGCCGCACATTGCCTCAGTCTAATACTGGCTGAATCACGCCTGATGAAATATATGCCCTATTCATTCCTGGAGTTTGAGATTATTATCAATGAGGTCCTGTCTAGTCTGCCACACTTTCAGGCTCCTGGCTCTATCTGTTAATCTGTCATCATAGGTCTTATCGTGCCGTACGTCTCTATGATTGATTGGAAATTAGAATTCTGGCCCTGCAGGACAGTTTCCCCTTCTTTCTTTTTTTTTCGCGGCTCCTCTCTTTCCTTTCAATAGAGCTCCCTATTGTACGTACACAGGTCCCCTGAATGAGGTCGATTGATGAGAAGGAGAATGCTAAGTACTTGTCCAGATATTCTGGCATGGGGGAGGCATTGAGCCATCTGGAGGAGGACATGAAAGACAGGCTTGAATTATGATCCACTCTGATCAATCCTGACTGCTCTCATTTCCCCTCTGTCCACACACACACACACACACACACACTGTGTCGAGGGAGGGCTGTTGCTGCAGGGCGGGGGGCGGGGCAGGGGTACTCCCACCACTGTGCTTTCCCAGGGAAATAAATACGCCATAAATTCACCAATCATTACAGGGGAGGAGAGAGAGAGAAATAGAGAGAGAGAGAGAGAGAGAGAGAGAGAGAGAGAGAGAGGGATCACTGGGTTGATGAATTCAATATTCTTTCCTTACCTGTCCAGGTTTTCCATTTTCACACAGGAAGGCCTCGTATTCAGTTGCAAACTCAGGGGCATTGTCGTTAATGTCCATCACTCTGATGGCCACAATGGCTCTCGATATCTGACTGTGGTTTCCTAGTGTGAAGGAAATAGATAAATAGAAAGATAGATAGATAGATAGATAGATAGATAGATAGATAGATAGATAGATAGATAGATAGATATAAAAGACAATGAGCTAAATATAAACTACCAAAAATAACAAGGTTACACATGAGATTCCAGGTAGATTCTTTGACCTAGTTTAAATGTCCTTTATTTTCAATCTTTATTTCTCCCTTCATTTCCTGAGCTGATGGAAAGACGGATGATAAGACACATCAATCTACATTTCAGCTGCTATCAGTGATGCAAAACAGGATTCTAGGGAACAGAGGAGAAAAAAATGAAAAGAAATCCCATTCAAAGTGCTTTTGAAAATCCCCAGTACACTGCAATGTTTAAAACATGAGGGTTAAAATATGCATATTAATGAGTCATTGGTAACTGAAGTCTAAAAAGACAATAAAAGGCAGTTTAATTAGATTAGATTTTGATTGGAATTATTCATCACTGGTAATTGACAGTCCGTTTTGAGTGTCCCCGTCAACGGGTGCATTTATTAATCAGTAGTGCAAATGCCAACTTTTAAAGCAATAATGCATTAATGTGTCAGCGTGGCCAATAACACTGGTGTGTTTAGTTTTCTTCTTGATTTATGTAATTGTTTGTCTTTGTAAGGCTTGGTCCAACTGTCACCTCATAAGACGAATGAATAGCCAATAGCAAGTGAAGACTCTCAGAGTTTTTGTCATTTAATCAAAGGGCTTTTTTAATCATAGTAACTGTTTAAATGTTTGGTTTGAAACTAGTTTTAAAGAGGAGCGTTCACTGCAATTACAAGATAATGGAAAACTGAATTTCCTTTCATTTCCCAAGTCTCTCTCGGGCCAATTGCTTGAAAGACATCATCGTGTTTATTAAAGAACTATCTTTAGTAGTAAAAGTATCAGGAGTGATGTAAAGTCAGCACATACTCATTCATGTTATTAAGGAAATACATATCCACCGTTTGCTAACATTAGCTACCACACAGAAAGCTACGTGTCATACCAGACGATATGATAAACCAGTCGGCAGATATTTTTTTTGCCATTGTATGTTTCTGCAAACCATGTTTCTACATTTATGACCCAAACATGTTTCATAATCACATTCCAGATCTTGTGTCACGTTGCAGAAACACACGATGCTGCCTGATTAACGTGAAACGATTGGATAGGTTGAGGCAGCAAATCTACTCGGTTAAGATAAAAAAAGAAACGTGTTTTGTGGTAAAATAAAAAGTTTACTACTTTATGTCACAACCATAACTATGCTACTAATGTAAATGAACACTAACTGCTCTTACAACTACGTTACGTAAAGAACATAATCAATATCTTTGTTACAGAGGACATTGACAACGGTCTCCTGGGTGAAAGTCCTGTGTTTGTTCCACCCCTCCCACCTACATCTTGTGGACTGTCTCGCTCGTTATACTCATTGTTATACCTGCTCTGTGCGTCACTCCTTGTAATACATCTCTAGCGAACCAGGCTGCTTATTGCCTATGAATTTAACTTTTCATCTCTGAAATGATCTGTGGTCTTCCTTCTTTAGACATTTATATATCTCACTTTAACTGTTTTTTTGTTCACCTTTTATTCTTTTGTATCACAAAATGAAACATCCACACATTGCAGAGGGCAGAATGCGTCAGAATATCAAGGGCACCAGACGGGCTGGGAGATGAGTTGAAGAAGAGGTAAGCAGTGAGAAGAGGAAATTGACAGTCTGATAGACAGTGATAGATGGATTAGGGCAGAGGGAGAGAGGGAGAGAGGTAGACAGAACCCCCTCCCTTCAAAAGTGACTTTCGCCCAGCAGCAGACAGGGAATAGAGTCTGATTAGTCAGATGTCAACTGGTGCGAGGCGGCAGAACGCGCCTCCGTTTGGGTGGCAAATGGCATCAGGATAGAAGTGGGAACACATCTATTCCTCTTCACGCCAGAGCAGACACCGGCTTCCCTCCCATCCGTGAAGAGGAGCAAAACTGCCATATTTATTTTGGCAAATTCCTATTAGGTGTTCTCAGAGATGCCACTATCTGGAGCCACAGTTACTTTGCCAGGAGGCACGAACACGCTTTAAATGTGCGGCTGCAAGGAAATGACAAGGCAACCGGCTTATCAAATGAGACACGTTCAATTCCTCCACCGGGCTGCTGCCATGGCGGGATGCGTCTGTGCCGCGCGGCCCAAAAACATTATGACAGCGTTTTGGGCTTTCATTTACTCCGACAATTAATGTGTGTTTCCTTTGATTAAGGGAAGAAAGGGACGGATGGAAGATGAGGTACGGAGGGAGAAGGAGAGCGAGATGGAGAGAGGAAGAGGACAGGGGGGGAAACACAAGTTACAAGCTGTGTGCAGTTCTATTCCAATAGCTTTAAGGGCTACATTAAGCTTTATCACAACATACAGCGCCCCTGAAACAATCTGTATGCAAATAGAGCCTTACATACGGCTGGAGCTGTTTGCAGCTCTGCCGGCAAGATTTTCGACGTAGTCAGTGAGTTTTGCGGTTCGCAGATGTTCTTTAATCTGTAATGGATGCTGGCGTTGGAGCAATCCACTCTGGAGCATGTCTTTAAAACTGTTTATTTGATACGTCTTAATGTTCTCGCACTTCCACAAATTGACTACTGAGCTGTTTAATTCAATCAAAACTCAGCAAATTAACGTATTTAATGCCTCCGTGGATTCAAACGCTAATTGTTTGTGCCATACTCTCGGAGCGATTAAAAAGCGCCGCTTTACAAAGCGCCGTTCTGTCGAACAGAGGATTGTGTGCAGCAGGTCAGTGACTCCTTTGACTGAGACAACCCCGCAAAGTCGTTCGGGAGAAGGAGACTCCGTACGTGATTCCCTGCGCTTCCCCCGGCTTTTTTTTTGAAAGAACGCGCATGCCAATGAATGTCTAATAGTGTGAGGATTTTAAAACATTAGGATGCACGGGGTGCCGCGCTCACGGGAGAGGTCACTTACGGACTTCCGTGGCGGTCACCGTGATGTTGTGCCACATGTCCGTCTCCCGGTCCAGCGGCTTGGCCAGCGTGATCTTCCCGTCGTCCACGTTGATGTTGAACTGCCTCTCCAGGTCCGTGTGCCGGTCGATGAAGTACCTGCGAGGACAAATCTATCGTCAGACATTTTGAGCCCAGCGCCTTTAGCGACCCAACCGACGCGGCATCTTCGAGTCTCGCCGTGTCACTTAGACATGAAGGGATACCTGGAGATTAATGCGCAGTAAAAAACTGTAGGGAATCAATAATCATCTGAGGCATAATTACAGCTTTCACACGAGCAGCGGAGGGGGGGGGGGCATTAACGCCTCGTAAGGTCCAAGAAGATCATAGCTCCTGAGGAAAAATAAGGAGCATGAGTACGCGTGGTGTCAGGGTAAGGGATGGGGTGTTGTTAACCCCGTTTGGGATCTGTCAACACTCAATGGCCCCCAAAGGCTTTGCATTAATGAGTTCGGACAGCACTGTGTCACACAGGAGCTGGAACAACACAGGGTGGGAGGGGATAATGGATGTGATGGAGATGAACCAACGACCGGCCTGTTATGTGTGACCTTGTCTGATCTTAAGCAAAGTGATTTTGTTTGCTTTGTCAAACCTCCAGCGGCTTTCGGGTCCTCGTCAACGCACGTTTGAATTTCATCAAACGCTCTCGCAAAAGGACACATTTGTGAAGCGTTCTCCTTCCTTGTTTTCTCGATGACCCCGCGTGAGACACACTGGCTGTTTGAGAGTTGTAACAGTGTTGGGTATACAGCGGCAAGACATGAAGAAAAAAAAATTAAAAAACTCCAGCAGCGGGTATGAAATTGGAATGCACATAAAAGAGAATATTCTGAAGCTGTGAAATTGCTCTTTCATGTTGCAGCACGCGCAGCGCCAATCCTTGGGACGAGCCCACACAAGGATGACTAAAAAAAGAATTCTGTCATTAAGGGTCATCTTTGCTTTCACGCGTTGGAGTCGCCATGATGCGTGACCACAAACATCCCACTCACCTACAACACTGGGCGAGCTCATTACGAGCATTCAGGACAAACCGGTTCTAATCCTCATCTCCCTCTCTCTCTCTCTCTCTCTCAATCTCACATCCCCCCCTCCCCTTCACCAACAATCAGAAAGTTCTCTATCTCTTTCTTTTCCATCCAGCTGGGTCTCTTTCTCATCCTAACCCTTGCAGACCCCTTCCCTCTCCTCCTCCCTGACACCGTCTCGCGTTGGAACCGCTCAACCCTATCGGGAACGACCTGTTGGCAGGATCCCTGCAGTGTTTCCATGGGAGACGGAGGGAGAAGAAGAGGGGGAGGAGGAAGGGATACAGAGGGATGGAAAAAGAAAAAAGAGTGCCAGAGAAAGACAAAGTCACAATAACAACAATGTAATATGAAGGAGAGTGCCGCTTATACAAGAACGATGGGAAATTAAATAAATAAAGCACTGGCCCAGATTCCAATTGTTGGGGAGACGTACCGAGCCGTGACATTTCCATTTTTGAGATGAAATGGTGTAAAATCCTCTAGACGCCGGGCTGGGAGAGGTCCATGAGGACCCCCCCACTCCCCCTCATCCCCACCACACCATCCCCTCTCTTTCTCTCTTTGCCCTGCAGACGCACAGCACTTTCAAGACAGGCAGACAGCAGCAAACCACCTGGGAGCAGCCTCTCTGCCGCAGACTGAGTGGATCCCAGTAAAACTCTGACAGCCTCACGTGGAAGCGGGGAGACAGACCCTGAAATGTTCTGCCACCTGTCACTCAAACTGACAACGTGATGTGAAAAGAATTAAAAGCAAATAAAAAAAAGAAAAAAAAAGAAGATATCCAGCGTTCTACGTTCGTGATTTTCCTGAATCATGAGAGCAATGTGTGCAAATGTGTGCTCCCGCGTCGCCTCCTTCGAGCTCCGCCTTCGCTCCTCGCCAGGCCTTTAGGACGCCACTGGGATGACTCCAGTCCACCGGTTCAACATCCAAGGCTGTTTATGCCCAATATTAGAAAGCAGTGAGGCGTCCTCCTCACATCTGACGCGATGGATCCAACCTCAATAATGCTAATCAGAATGCATCAGCGAGACAGAGGCTGTTCTGTGCATAACCATGAGCTGTAATCTGTGAGATCATTATTCATTTCTCCACTCATTTGCGGTGCTTCGGTGCGGCGGTGCGGCGTCTCCGCGCCGCGTCGCTCACAGATCACCTGTCAATCAAGCGGTGCGGCCGGGACGCCTTCTCCGTTTGAGTTTCTGTGGGAGGCGGGCTCTTGTCTCTTTAGCCCCGGTGGCTATCATAGCTCATGTTCAATTTCACCTGCATACATCATGCATGTAACATTAAGATGGGATGTAGCTGTTTCCTGTGAATGCAGTTTATACATGTGAGGAGCAGGACATGTAAAGACAACTTGTGGTGATTCATGTCAGTAGGAAACACACTTTTTATCATCAAAGTGAACCAATTACGTCTATGTACTGTTGTATGTTTATGTACTATTGTATGTTTAAGTACTGTTGTATGTGTATGTACTGTTGTATGTTTATGTACTGTTGTATGTTTATGTACTGTTGTATGTGTATGTACTATTGTATGTTTATGTACTGTTGTATGTGTATGTACTATTGTATGTTTATGTACTGTTGTATGTTTAAGTACTGTTGTATGTTTAAGTACTGTTGTATGTTTATGTACTGTTGTATGTTTATGTACTGTTGTATGTTTAAGTACTGTTGTATGTTTAAGTACTGTTGTATGTTTATGTACTGTTGTATGTTTAAGTACTGTTGTACGTTTAAGTACTGTTGTATGTGTATGTACTGTTGTATGTTTATGTACTGTTGTATGTTTAAGTACTGTTGTATATTTATGTACTGTTGTATGTTTAAGTACTGTTGTATATTTATGTACTGTTGTATGTTTAAGTACTGTTGTATATTTATGTACTGTTGTATGTTTAAGTACTGTTGTATGTGTATGTACTGTTGTATGTTTAAGTACTGTTGTATGTGTATGTACTGTTGTATGTTTAAGTACTGTTGTATGTTTAAGTACTGTTGTATGTTTATGTACTGTTGTATGTTTAAGTACTGTTGTATGTGTATGTACTGTTGTATGTTTATGTACTGTTGTATGTTTATGTACTGTTGTATGTTTAAGTACTGTTGTATGTTTATGTACTGTTGTATGTTTAAGTACTGTTGTATGTTTATGTACTGTTGTATGTTTATGTACTGTTGTATGTTTAAGTACTGTTGTATGTTTATGTACTGTTGTATGTTTAAGTACTGTTGTATGTTTATGTACTGTTGTATGTTTATGTACTGTTGTATGTTTAAGTACTGTTGTATGTTTAAGTACTGTTGTATGTTTATGTACTGTTGTATGTTTATGTACTGTTGTATGTTTAAGTACTGTTGTATGTTTAAGTACTGTTGTATGTTTAAGTACTGTTGTATGTTTATGTACTGTTGTATGTGTATGTACTGTTGTATGTTTAAGTACTGTTGTATGTTTATGTACTGTTGTATGTGTATGTACTGTTGTATGTTTATGTACTGTTGTATGTGTATGTACTGTTGTATGTTTATGTACTGTTGTATGTGTATGTACTGTTGTATGTGTATGTACTGTTGTATGTTTAAGTACTGTTGTATGTTTATGTACTGTTGTATGTGTATGTACTGTTGTATGTTTAAGTACTGTTGTATGTGTATGTACTGTTGTATGTGTATGTACTGGTGTATGTTTATGTACTGTTGTATGTGTATGTACTGTTGTATGTTTAAGTACTGTTGTATGTTTATGTACTGTTGTATGTTTAAGTACTGTTGTATGTTTAAGTACTGTTGTATGTTTATGTACTGTTGTATGTTTAAGTACTGTTGTATGTTTAAGTACTGTTGTATGTACAGTTGTTCAGTTATTCATGAGGAACATATTGCTCAGCTTGTGAAAACAGATGTATAAAGTCATCTGTTGCTCTGGAGTCTGAGAGAGTAATCATCATGACGGCTTCAGGGTTATCAGGTCTCAGGAATGAAAATGCTATCAAGTTGCATTTTGGGAAATGTAGGATCCACTGTTTTTCTCGAATCCTGACCATACAAGAGATTAAAAGTCAAGTATCAAAGCATGTTTATGAGTTCCAAACTTTATGAAGGTTTAAATACTCTATCACTGGACATTATAAACATTATAACATTATAACATTAGCCAGTTAATGGACTCATGGTGTGTTTTACCGACGCTGGCTCATGCTGTACGAGGGTCAATGTATCTTTTCTTCTTTCAAGAGTTGAGAGATTATAGCAAATCACAGCTGCCAAAAACTGAAGCCAACATGCTCTCTCATATCGATGTGCAACGGTTGTGCTCAAGTGAGCAGCCGGGGAAAGGTTTCCATGAAGTGTGTCTTTGTGCTTATTCACACCAATGCGCGCGTGTGTGTGTGTGTGTGTGTGTGTGTGTGTGTGTGTGTGTGTGTTTTATCAGGTCATGTCAGTGTAAATGTGAATGGTACACAAGCTGAAGGGGAAACATGGACAACAGACCCTTTTTGTGCAGAGAACAGAAACCTCTGTGACATTCCTGCTGGTTATTGGGTCAGTCCTCCCACTGGGACGACCACAGATGTACAACTAATTTCTGCAGACCCCTGAATGCTGACCAGTCGTATTTTAACGCTGCGTTTTGTTAAGGTTGGCCTTTTTTTTTTTACCTGGAAGGTGATTTTCCTTGAGAGTCATAAATAACAAAATAACAAAAGTCCTGCAGAATAGGCCTTCTTGACATTGAGCTCAGGACGACCTCCTTCACATGACAGTTGGTATTAGCATGCAGTGCGTTAGCTGACAGCCAACATACAGGAGCCTGCAGTGAGAAGCCAGCTTTAAAGAACTCCATTTCAATTGTCCTCAACAATACAAGACGGATGAAGAAAAGGAGGGTGAAAACAAACTAAGAATTTGGTCGCGGTATCAATATTTGTGGAGTAAAACACTCGCTCCATTCTATTCTATGAAATAGTTTGTGTCAGACAGCCACAGTGACTGCCAGATGTCACATTGCTTTTTATTTGTGATCAGTCAGGTAGAAAACGACAGAGCACAGGCTCCAGAGAGGCAATACGGAGGGAGCATTTCATGGAGTGCACCTGAAATGTTGTTGGTTGGATGCATTAAGTACAGCTAAGGGGCTGTTTGTCTCCTGAGTGCAGAGGACATGGCAGCACACCAGAGCACTCGCCCCGAGTGCTTTCGACTCAGACTGGTTCAGTCTGGTCCAGCTGGAGGGAGGATTGAGACGGGGAGCGATTCTAATCAGAGGGGGGTCGACTGGAGAGCTCCTTCAGACGGTGGTCAGGAGAAAGTCCACACACTATTACTGCTGCCACTCCTCCACTATGGATCCACCTTCCTTCGCTGACGACTGATGTCTTCTTCTTGGTTTTTTTGGGAGCTCTATCTCTTACCAATGTTAGAAACAGAAAGTTTCAGAGAGGGAGAGCAAAAGGGACGGGAGGGAGGGGGAAAGAGTAGACCAATGATTTAGATTCACGGTGAATTCAAGTGTAAAGATCAACAGCCTGCGTATGCTGACTGACACTTTCACTTTTGCTTTCAAGAACACTCTCCTGCTCAGCTGTTTTCTGGACAAATCTTGAAGACATATAAGAAAGGATTACATGATAAAATACTCACAAAAAAACGCCCTTTCTATGTTGTTTACCTCCACCGTTATTCATTACTTCTCCTAATAAAAGACTATAAATCTGTCTTTCAACAGAAAAAATAATCAACAGATATTTTGACAACTGGTTAATCATTTAACAACAAAGCTTCTCCAGTTTGTTGATTTACTGATTCTGTCTGTTTCCCATCACTGCAAACTAAACATCGTGGAGCTTTGAACGAGACATTTGAAGACGCCACCTTTCACGGTTTTCGGATCTTTTAAAGACTAAATGATCAAGCGAATAAGCGCGTACAATCATAATAGGGAAGGTAATCTGTGTGCACTGCGAACAAAAGCAAGTTTAATTATTAGGCTTATCGTCTGGTGAGGCTTTTGTCCAGACTTTGCATTATTTAGAAGATCCTTCTGACCATGTAAGAGGCATTACGGAGGCTGCAGCCTTCTGTCAGCCAGTATATGTGGAAGGATTAAAGTCCCCACACTGTAATCATTGTATCAGCCCAAAGCGCAGAGTTACAGTACAAATGTGAAATCAAACGCATCATATTACAGTAAGCCCTCAATAACAATAGTTTGCTTCATCTCACCCGGCACAAAGAAAACACTTGACATCTGCGATAGATCACGCTCATCTTGAAGATTAGCGGGGGGGTCGGGGGGGGGGGACTTCAAATAAAGTCACATGTCGAGGCAAAGCAACGTGTTGTGACAAAATGCAAACTGGCAGGAGAAAGTCTGGCCCGTGTGTGTATTGTGTGTGTAATCCTTGAGCAGTTACTTCCCCCACGCTAATCAGTTGGCAGATGATGAACGCGGCGTTCTACTGGCCACTTCCTCTTCTGTCGTTCGGCAAAACAGAATTGAAAGTTTGAAGAATGAATGCATTAAAATAATCTCACAGTTCTTTGAGCCCTTCATCAAAAGGCCCTATTGGACACAAAGCCCTGGAGCAACAATCCATTGTCCTGACTTCTCCACAGAATTGTAAAATTGGTGATTAAAAGCATAATGAACACTGTGAGTGTAAGCGAATGACCTCAGGACAAATAGAAAGGAAAGAGAGAGAGAGAGAGAAATAGACTGCAGAAAGGTGGGCGACCGAGTGCATAAAGATAAGCAGCCTCTGAGTTGGTCGCCCTCAAAGTGTGTGACATCCAAGTGCCAAGACGGGATGTTAATATCTGGACAGTGTCATAGCAACACATGTGAAGAGAGCGTGTCAGCGGGGGGGCTGCCATCTGCGAGCACACTCATTCATAATTTAGTGACAATTCTTTTTAATAATGACGCACTGAGGGAGGCAAATAACTAGCATGTCGGCAGACGTAAGCATCTATAAATACTGCTCATTGTGAGATCATTTACAGTACAGTCCGTGTTCAAGCCCATCGCCAGGAAACATGTTGGCATTGTGCATTTGTGCAAACCATAACCACAGACGTTGTGTTGGCTTTTGCTTCATGTGGCTGTTTATTTATTTGTCATTCCGACAGAGAAGGTGGCGTTGTATGTTGAGCAGCATTTATTGAAAGGTATGTGGTGTAGCTAGTAGACAGTCTCCTCATGGTGTGTGGACGTCAGGGTGAGTAAATTAAATAAAGACAGGACTTTCACCCAGGAGGCCGCTGTTTGGGTCTCCAAAAGTGAAACCAAAAGGTTGACGTTGGGTTTGGGTTACAGAACACCGTCACGCCTGTTCTTTAAGATGTTATTTAAACACAAACCAATATCTTTTTTTGGCAACTTTAGTAGTTTTGTTGCCAGGATCCAACAACTCGTTTCTCAGCGTTAAACAAGTGTTACTGTGGGTTTCTGCTCGGGTGATAGGAGGCTGATATGAAACGTATTGATGAAATGTATTTATGGTTCAGAAACACAGACAATCAAAGTATCCGTGGTGTGCAAAAAGGGAAATGCCAGCATTTTGTTTCTGTTTCCTTCATCACGTTCTGTGAAGACCAAAAGAGCGCATTCACATGCAGAGCTGCAGCGATCAGTTGGCTAATGAACACGTTAATCAGCTGGATTAACTCTAATAAGTCATTTTTCAATCAAAATCTAGAATAATTTACTGCTGAGGATTTACTGCCTTTAATATAATAATAATAATAATAATAATAATAATAATAATAATAATAATAATAATAATAATAATATTTTTGGGGAGACATTTGAAGATGCCACCGGCACATAAATCAGAAGAATTCTTCTTGAGATATTTATATTATATATTCATTCATATTTATGTATACACCTGAGATGTTTCCTTCATCATTTTGCTCGGTCACCGAAATAAAGACCATGCAACTATAACCTCATTGATTAATCAAATAGTATCAGCAGCTATTTAAAGAATTTAGGAACTTTTTACTAATTTCTGTTACATATTTCCTGCTCACAACCACAGGAACCCTGTGACACGGAATGAGGACAGAGAGGCAAAAGAAGTCATGACACATGAAATGTACTTCTCTTTTTACCAGGGGGAAGACATCATGCAACCTCAGAGCGACTCACTTCCTCCTGACAACCTCATCACTAAACATGAGGATGCCACCAGAAAAGGAGGAGAGAAAACCCACGCTGCTCTACAGCCTCAGCCAATCTACGGGAACCAGCGCGCTCCCTGGTCGCCATGCAATTACACCCAACCTGTTGAGTGTTGTCGCGGGAATGCGGTCAGCAAGTCGCTGGAGAATTAATGAAATGCCATGATGGAGGGAGAGAAATTGCCTGCATAACCTATCCTCAAGGTGCCCTTGTGGTATTTCCAAGAGTGAGTCACACAAGAGGAGAATATAGCAGCACTGGCCACACACTGAGAGCAAAAAGTTGTGCAGCCTTGAACTCATAATCTCCTTTCTTTTTTTCTCTTTTCGCACATCTGTGGAAATGAGAGCAATCATTGGGCAGCTTCCTCGTTGCGGAAGACACCCCCATGGTCTCCAGAGGTCACGGGCATGAGCAGTTTTAATTGCATGCCTCACATTCAATCCTTTTATTGAAACAACTCATTATAGTCTGAAAGGACCCATTTTTAACCTATACTCTTCATCCCTTTTTCTTGCATTCAAGTTAGTTTTCGGTTAAGTATTAAAGGTCCGCCTCCTACCTGACGAGGCTGCCGGTAGAGTCGGGGTCCCTGGCGGTGACCGTCCCTATGACCGTGTTGACGGGGGCGTTCTCGTTTACTTCCAGGAGGTACACGGGTTTGAAGAAGATGGGCGGTTCGTCGGAGTCCTCCACCACGACCTTCACTGTGGCCGTGTCCTTGAAGGGCCCCCCGCTGCTGGGCTCGGAGCGGACGTTGGTGGCTTCCACCTTCAGGGTGTAGGCTCTCTTGCTCTCGTAGTCGATTGGCTGGAGGGCAAAGAGAGAAGAGGAAGTATTAACCTGGTGTAATGCCAGGTGTATAATCCAGTGGGGAAAAGTACTTTTATTGAAGTACATCAGAACAATATATAGGTTATTGTACTCTACTTTGCTACTGTATGCTTCCACTCCATAATATTAAAGGAACATAGTGTGCTTATACGTCTCACCATTGGTCTGACAGCTATTGTTTTCTTTTTTTCTCCATCCAGTAATATAGTGTATGAGCGTTGTTATTAAAAAAAGCAGAAAAGAAACATGAGCGATCCAATGTTTTTAGAGCTTGACTGTAATTACTACGGAGTAGTGGAGACCTTACTCTTCTCTTTCTTTTTATAAAAAAAAAATCTTTGTCTGCTGAGTCCTCTGATTTTATGAAGATGAAATACTGGGCTGGAGACTATGAATAACAGTTTATGACGCAACAAGACGGTGTTTATAAGCCACACCATGACGTCTACTAAATCTAACTCAGTACTTTTCTTGCAATTTCTTTATTTACGATTATAAAATATTTACAACTGCGACTATAGTCTGGAAGAAACATAATTAAGAAGGTTTAGCTATATTGGAACAAAATCAAGTTGCAACCAGCTACAACAATACAAAAATAAAAACTTGTTGTTAGTACTTTTACATGTGATACTTTGGTATTTGTTGTTTTAAAAATACAGTAAATCTGTACTTCTGAAATACAGAATTTTTTGTTCGGGAATTGCTTTTTTCTTTCACCGCTTCTAAAATCATATTTATTTTTTCTTTAATTGAAACGTCATGATTTATTCTCACGGATGCTGCTCTGAGAAAATAAGCATTTATAATTAAATCCCCTATGATGAGAAAATGGCTAAAAGTGGCAGTGTTAGTATCCAGAAAGACAGCAACACGTTCTGCTAGCCGACCCGAGCTAAGTGAGCATGCAGACTGTAAACAATTGTCTCAGTTTTCTACATAAAATATGAATCATAATTGTTGAAAGGAGGCTGTAACAAAATGAACATTACACACAAAAGGGCCTTTAATCTGGCGAGAGGGAGCTGGATAGCGTTCATGTAATCAATCTATTGCAGCACAGAGAATTTATTTGATCATTATTTTGATTGAAATGAAACAGCCGCGATAAATGTAAATTACGGAGTTACACAACCTGAAAATATTTTACCTTTATCGGCCCGAAAGAAGACAAATCTCCCCGCAAAGGGTCTGGGCGGCACCAGATTATTAGAGCTTTTATACGAGCTATCGCAACCAGCTCACGTGAAAGACATGAGAACAGCTTATTCAAGACCATCGACAAAAGGTGTGATTTTTAAAGAGAAATGCGAACATTTTGTACAGGACTTGTCATTCCCTGACTGACATGTCTGTTTAATCGCTGTTTTTCAATCGCTATGCAGTATTTCCTTTACAGATGGCTCATCATTAATATTTAAAAGAAAGAAGAGAGTCACAATTTTAGTCTCTTGGCATCTCCGAGGACACCCCAGACTGTCACAATTTCATTGAGAATCACCTCCGGTCGCTCTCATGCTACGAGAATAATGGGATCAAGTCACTTCCACGCTCCATAACCGGGATTTATAGGGGAATCAAAAGTGGGCCTTGCCGCTTGAGGGGATGGGAGCTGGCTCGGGGAGATAGAGGAGGACTAAGAGGAGGGAGACGAACAAAACGGGAAATGTATTCAGTTGAAGAAAGAGGGGGGGGGGGCTGTCCCTGAGGTCAGAGGCGGGGGGGTTAGCGGGTGTCTCGGCTCTAGCTGTGAGACGTAGCAGCTACACTCCTGGCTTCAGGGCGCTAGCAGCAGACCGAGCGCCCTGAAGCCTCTGAAGCCCAACTCCTCCACGCTCCAAGAAGCTATTCGGAAGAGTTTTATTATTAACCTCCCTTTCTTCTGCTCCTCGTTCCTGACACCAACCCCCCGCCATTCCCTTTCTCTCTCCGATCCTGCCATCTGTGCTGAGTGTACATGGTGTCACTGGACCTCGAGCCAATGGATTACACTTGAATACACTAGAGGAGAGTAAGAGTCTGTATGAGATGGTGGGCGATATGATTACATGGAAATGGAGAGATAATGAATAATGTAGTTCAAATGTCGGTTTAATTGGTTGGTGTCCAGCAGAGGTGAAGCTTTTTTCAATCAAGCAGCAAAAACAGTGAAATACTGAATGTGTTGCCTTGAGTCCAACATTACCGCTCCTTTTAGCTCCGTTTTGTTCTCCACTAATCATGGACAAAAACGTAACATATCTGTCTCTCTGGCAGCTCAATGAAAGAAAGAAGACAACAGGAGGACATTCAGAGTGACTTTGTGTCAATGTGAGCGACAACTTTCACTTTACACACAGATGAATCTCCGGTTCTGAAAAGTTTTGCCAATACAGAAGTGCCTTTAACTTGCATTATTTCTAATATCCAAGATTTGATTTGATAGAAGTCACTTCTCTCTTGATTTATTCCCTCAGTAAACATGAGTTTATGTCTCAATTTAGTAGATGATGCTGCATTTGGAGTCAAACAGATCATAAATTATGTTATGCTTTATGGCGGCGCTACACTTTCATAATGTGTTTTCAATTCATGAGAGTTAAAAGTCACTTAAACATGTCTTATTCAGCTTTCGTGCTGTACTTAACTCCACCTTCTTGCGTCACTTCTGGTTGCAAAAAAACAAGATGGCGACGACCAAAGACCAAGATGGCGACGACCAAAAGGCCGAACTCAAGGCTTCAAAGCTTCAGCCCACAAACCAACGGGTGACGCCACGGTGTCTACGTCCTCTTCCTATATACGTCCATGGTTACAGTCATTTGATCAATTGTTTATAGAACAATAAGCAGTTTTATGAGCTGCTTTTTCACATTTACATAAGTAATTTAGCAAACCATTCCACATTAAATTCCAGGGAAATTGGCTTCTCCCTTATGAAAATATTTATTCCCACTTGACAGCATGTAGAAGCAACTCATTACATTTGTTTCCAGTGTCCTAACAGCGAGGCGAGAGGCGAGAGGAGGGAGCCACACTATGCCGGCGTATTTAATTACACCAAATGCACTCGCTTGGGCTAAAGAAAGCACAGTGGCAAACAGTTTCCCTGATTAGCTTAGTAGCTAAGTTTGATTCATTCTTTTTCAACATCAATTACTAAATGAAAAAGGACTGCTCTTTTAAATATTGTATGATATCCTACCCGTGGAATCAGAACACAACTCATATTTGACCCGTTCAAATAATGAATTCAATAAACGCACACGGCGCTTTGAATGAGTAATCCAAAAAAAAATTGATTTTTATTAGGATGCGCCGCACCACTGTTCAGAGATTCACGAGTGCAAAAGGAAGACAGTTGAGCTGATTTTTGGAGTCAAGGTTGCACAGCCGGTTTAACATTCTCACGTGGTCCCGGTAACCAGCAGGGCTTAACTGAGTGAGGCTCCGCTTCCAGGCGGAGGGACGGCACAGCTACACTCAGCAACAAAGAGATATCCTAGTTCCTCCCGTGTTAACAACCCCTCGCCCCCCATGTCCCTGCTGTGTCATATTTTTTTTTCTGCATGGAATCAGAGTGTACACACAGGCCATTTAGAGACTTCAAAGTTCAGCGTTGGCTGCGAGGGTGAAAGCTCAGCATATCCCCCAACAGGCCTGGGGGTGGCAGATAAAAAGCTTAAAACCCAAAACAGCAGAAGAATCTCTCGCCTGGTTCCTGCCTCTCCAGCCGCGGACGGATCAATATGTTTAAACCTTGCCGCGAAGGATCTTTAATTATTTGAATTCTCCGTTCCGTCTGTAGCAGTGGTTCTCAAACTTTTTCTGTCACGCCCCACATTGGAGGAGGAAAAATGTCCGCGCCCCACCGCCCCAACAAAATTCATGCTGAATTTGTATTGAAATAACTTTTTGTGACTCATCCGTCTGTGCTTCTTCAAATAATAGAATAAAGAAAATTGAAATCCCTTTCAAGTAAATCAGATTGCTCCATCAGACAAAACATAATAAGGTGATCAATCCCTTTGTTAGAACAATGCAAATACAGTTCTATCTGTGCAAACAATTTATAATATTTGGCAAAAAAATTGTCTATTGTGGCTGTAAATAACTTATTTTGCACTAAATAATATAGCTATTAGATAACAGATAATAGATAATAACAATAACTTGTGCCAAACAAAACAAAATGAGTGCAGATGTGTGTGAGGATGGGTAAAATGCAGAGAATAATTTCCTCACTCTCGGATTAATAAAGGATTATAAAAATATATATTAAAGAAAATTTACTTAAAAAACATGGAAATGAAAACAATCTCCCTGCCCGCACCCCACCTGTAATACCGCCGCACCCCACTAGAGGGGTGCGCCCCACAGTTTGAGAACCACTGGTCTTTAGACATCTACCGACGAGGAGACGGGGTTACCCTGAAATCTTTTACCCGTCACCCTGGGTGGAGAAGAAGCAGCGGCGAGGAGACGGAACCAAAGCTGTGAGCTCATCTCAACTCAGAAACAGGAAGTGTGCAAACACATCACTAAAGAGCGAAAGCTGAGAAGACCCGGATACAGCGAGGGCGGGGGGCCCCTCCTCCCTCCGTGGGACGTGGAAGTAGAGGTTTCCTAAAAGACGAACACATTTGACATTTGCTTTGTCAACAGTTGGAGATTTTTACGACTTTGCGTCCAGTTGCTTCTCCCGCGCTCATGTTTTCTTTAGCGGCGGTGAATCGCGGTCCCGGCCTGAGCTCCTCTACACCCCGCCACCCACGCAGTGCATTGTTCACACTCTGACAAAGTCACACCACATGTCCTTGGGGTAATGTCATTTTACATCACAACACAATGCCGGTCCACATTGTGAGTGATAGCACAGCCTTTCCCTCCGCACACTGAACCAAGCATGACTCGAGACCTACGAACGCCCATCCATCAATCACATGTGATTCAATATGCAAACATCCCCTAGCGAGTGGAGCGTCTATAGGCTCAGAATGTAGAACGCATAAATATACGGACGCCGTTGGTTCCTTTGATACCACGCGCTCAACCCTCCGGTCGATCTTCCACAGATGTCCTTGAGATGCGGCGTCACAGTAGCCGTTTTCAAATGGAAATTCCACACACTTCCTTTGGTATGGAGAGAAAACATAGAACGGGTGCTCTAAATGTCTACATGCAAGCAATGATATCCAGAGTCAAACCTCTACAGCTTTTATCCTGCAGGAAATACGCATTCTAGAAACATCTGAGGCACATCTAGAAACGTGTCACACGGTGGAATTGTGTGGAAATCACTAAGATCCTCGGATCCGTGTTCCATGTGCCGCGGCCGCACTTCAAAACTAGCTAATGAATACAACGTTATTGATGCTCCATGCCATTAAACGCTAATGTGTTTGCCTCAAGGTTAGAGATTTGGTTTTTGTGACAGGGATGTCGCTAGCTTGTTTTTCCTCAGGACCGTACACTCGGGGGAACGTCTTGAACAAATTTAATGAGCGCTGTACTTTCTTTTAGGGACCGCTAGTACTAATGCTCCCGTAAGCAAGGCAATTAACCAGCAACTGCTTCGCTGACATTGCTTTCGGGGCCAGCGGGAGAAGAGTGCAGCTCTCACATGTGGATGTGTTAGCATCACAACAACACAACAACATACAACTTTAGGTGTCGTCCATCTGCTCCTTATGGTGATGGTGATGCAGTGAAACTGAATTGAACTAATGTTAGAACGAGGGCTCGGCCAATTTACAATGTGTAACAATTTGCCTTTAGCTGAGCTACAGCTAAACGGGCAAGGCTGTAATGTGAAAATGTGATGATTGTGTCCGCACACACAGAAAGTCAAGCGAGAAAAGTTTACTTCAAGCTAAAATCATGTCTTGTTTTAATGGAAGGAGAAAAAAAAGCAAAATGGTCCTTAAGCCTTCACGGTACTCTACGCGCAGGCCCGGGTGTCTAAATATGTAATGTTTTAATTGTTAGTAAAGACTTCTCTCACAAACAGAATTTCCCCAGAAGTGGTGCAGACTAAGAAAAGCACTCTGGCCTCATGTTAGCTCATCAGTTACAATTAAAAACACATTTTTCTACACAACTTTTGCTGTGTTTCTTTCAGAAATTAGCTGTAGCAGCAGGGCCTTAGCCCGGGAATCTATGAATTAATTTGAGGACATGCATCGATAATTATTGCAATATAAATCACTGCTCTATATATAAAGAAATATATATTATAATTATGTATTTTTTTATTTTTATTAGGCCTACTTCAAACAGTTCCTGGCAGCTTTTTTGGTACAGCTATACAATTAAATGCAACCCACAGCCTGGTCTCAGAATGTACATTCAGATTTCATGATTGTCGATTACGTTTGGAGGGGACGGCCAGGTTAAAGGGTCTCTGAAGAGGATATAGGTGGAGGGTTAAGTCACACGCAAGACTTTCACCCAGGTGTTTGTGTCCTGTGTGAATCTGAAAGCATCATATTTATTTAATCCAAACCATAATCTTTAACTTCACCTCACCAAGTAGTTGTGTTGCCAAAACATAAACGTCATTGAGAATGCCTTTTTGTAAACAGCAAAAGCATTGTGACAACTCAAAACACGATAAAAATGATTTACATGTAGATAGAACTGTTGATATGGACAAGAGACGTGGTTTGCAGGAACATTATAATGGTATCTTTAGTTGATATTTCAGGGAGATGTTCCTTTAACTCTATGCGTATTAATGAGGTCGTCGTTACTGGAGATGTTGTACATGACTGCATTATATTGAAATGTGTTTCTAATATTCTACCCCACTCTTGTTCGTCAATGGGGTGGACAAAATATTCGAAACACCAAACTAAACAACTAAATGCGCCATCCAGTTTTAACTTTTTTTAGCTTTCTTTTTAATGTCCAGGACTCTCGGTCTCATCATAACCAGGCTGCACATTACAGAAACACATGTGCACGTACAACGTGTGCACGTACAACGTGTGCACGTACAACGTGTCCTGCAAACTCTAATAATAGGGTGAAGTTGCAAATTCGAGTGAGTGCTTTCCCCACACAGTTCTGCATTAGCAGCTGTCACGTGATGCGTACACTGTGATTGCTTCATCGAGGTGTCCAACTGTGCAACTGGGAGCCCGCCTCCCAATATTAGTGACAGCAAAACTAAATGTCTTCCATTCCCGCAGCTCTTCCAGCCAAACACGGTGTTCTCTACGACTGGTTTCAGTACATTAAGTGCCACATGTAATGGAAGATGTGAAACCAGCCGCTGCCCATGGCCTAAACATACTACTTGTGTGGCTAACATTAGTGAGTGTTACAGTCAACCCACAGCCGCTGTGTTCAGTTTCTTACCTTTTTCAGGCGAAGAATCCCCTCTTGTGTCTGCGAATCCGTGGCGATCTCAAACATGCCTTGGTCGTCTCCCTCGATGATGCTGTACGTCGACTTTGAATTCTCTCCGATGTCTCTGTCGTTGGCTTTCACCTTGCCGCCCATTTTCCCGATCGGTAGATCTTCTGGGATCACAAACTCGTACAAACCTGCGGAGGAACAGACACGGCTCTTTGGTTTTCGAGAAATGCTGATCGAATTAAACAAAAAGCACGGAAGCATATTACGGCACTGCATCATCATTAGACTTTACGGCAGTTTGAATAAGTTTCTGAGCAGCCTGTTTAATGAAATTTACAAAATCGCATTCATTTCTCCCAATTAGGCCCAAACAGAGAAATGCTCCTTCAGAGCAGCAGTAATTTGTTCCTCCCACTCCAATTCGATTTGGGACGTTCAAGGTCGTGAAGTTACGTACTTTTAGAGAACTTGGGTGGATTGTCGTTGATGTCCGTCAGCGTGACGGTGACGGTCGTGGTCCCAGACAAGCCGCCCATGTGTCCTCCCATGTCCTTAGCCTGAATGACCACCAGGTACTCCTCTCTCATCTCCCGATCCATCCCATGGAGAGCAATCTTTATGGTCGCTGGAGGAGGTGGGAACACATAAATGCAATTATAAACACGACTGATATACTGTGCGCATCATTTTAATGACGCTCACGCGAGAAAAAAAGCGAGGCACGCCGCGACCGTCACGCCCGCCTCACTCCTCGGTCTGTAGGTTGCATTTCTTTGGACCGTGACTTTACAGAACGAGGACTCCATATGAGGCAGAGGGGAAGAAAAATAAAATCCCTGCAGGTTTAATCACAGTCTGTGCGAGCGAGCATGGCGAGGTGGTCATGACTGAGACATGCCCAGCACTGAGAATCAGCTGTTTGTCTTTGAATGTGTTGTTCTGCCGTCTGCAGTCATTTGTATTCTGATGGAGTGTGAATTATGCTGTCTGTCTTGTATAATCTTGAATATTGTATGCAGAATGGACCTTATTGACTCTGCCACAGCACTGAATATAAAAAGGGCTCAGCGCCGGCGTATACGGATAATCCACTCAGGAAACAGAGGCCCGCAGGATCATCAAATGAATATAAAACCCCTCATAAAAGCCAGGCTTTGGCATGACACCCTGCCTTGGTCCTGAACTGCCTCAGACAATGAGAATATGCTTAGCTGTGATGAAACCGTGGGAGGGGGTAAGGATGTTGTCTGGGCCCGCATTTATAATTCTTCTGATAGATTTTTTCCGACAGGATGTAGCACAATTTCAGGGTCGTTTTTTCTTTTGGAGGTCACACACAACACCGATGATCTGACCACGGGTTGGGTATTTTAAAGAAAATATCTGTTGACTCATTAAAAGGATTGCATTGAAGGAAGGAGCAATAATACATGAATAGGCTTTTTTTTTGCTCTGTTTTGATGCAATTTCCATGCACATTTTGATCTTACTTTTGGAAAAAATAAATTCAAATGACTCTAAACTACAGCAATGTTTCGTTAGAGGTCGGCACTAAGACAGTAGTCCATGAAGAAGAGTAGAGGTGGGAAACAAACCCATGTAGGAGAATAAAATGGGGAGGTTTTATTTAGTTCTTTCATGTCATCTAGTATTGTTTCATGCTGTCCAGAGACGAGAAGAATATCCAGGGAGACAGCAGGAACAACGGCACAACTAATTATGCATTCCATATCCTATTTAGTGCACGATTTAGGAAGTTTTAACGAATTCTGATGTTTCCATGCAGCTTTTCTAATGCAAAACTTTAGAATGCACGTAGTAATACGTGAATGGAAACATGGCTATTCACTGAACGTTGTTTTACATCCACCACAAGCGGTACATGTTGCCATGATAATCATTTCAATTGCTCTATAAATTGTGAACATCTTCACAGTAACGACTGAACACTGTTTTTGACAAAATATGGTGCATTTGGGGACAGTGGGTTCAGCACAGCAATCAATTTGGAGCAGAAATCAAGAGTCACAGTGTGACTCCCAGGCCAATATCTTACTTCAATAGTTTGTCTCAACCTTGTGTTTTATAGTTCTTCTGCAACCACCAAGGGAAATGTCTTAATTTTGACCTTTGAGTTTTGTCGACATTGGATCTACTTCATCGGGTCACACAGACCCGTTAAAATAACGTTACCTTTTTTTGTACTTTAAATATATATTTTTTTGCTTTTCCTTCCTCCTCTGAACTTGAATACTGAAAACAATATTGTGTTAATCATATATATACAGATACATTGACATACAGTGACTAATATATATATATATATGTGACTAATATATATATATATATATATATATATATATATATATATATATATATATATATATATATATATATATTGGGGCATATATATATATATATATATATATATATATATATATATATATATATTAGTCACTGTATGCTCCGGGTAAATTAGACCTCAAAGAGGTCAATCTTCCAGTCAGGCCTCTTATAAAAACTAACGAAATAACAGGTATATTAAACCATATAATATAGTTATGGATAAATTACTAAACATCAGATTGAACCATTTTATTCAAAATAATAACAAAGGGTTTACACAAGGACAGTTTTTATTGCATCTATTTTACTGCTACTACTCATACTACCCATAATACAATTAAAATAATAATAATCCTCATAGTATTATTTAGTAGAAAACTGCAATAGGCAGTGGGCCAAGTGCTCAGTTTCAAGCAGTAAATCCAGAGAACCTTGAGGTGTACTTTTCTTCTTAAGCACTGTGAATGTGAAACACACGTACAGCTCTAGTGCATCGCCTCCTCGTCCTTGTGAGTTTGCACAGGACGCACAACAAGGCCTCAGAAGGACGGAGAGAGCGAACATCAATTCATCCTCAAAAGAAGAAAGCGATCGCCATTTTCAACCTTTTTCAAATTGTTAACCAACAAAATGCCCTATTTTTCTCCTAGCTTATTCTAGTGTTTGCTCTTTCTAAAGAAACTATCAAACCTATATGGGTGCATGATTAGCGTGCGAAAGCAACACTTAAACTCTGCATGCGGTGTCTTGTGACTGGTCTAAGGAGTAACGAGGTAGAGGCCCACCTCTCTCCTGGTCGGGAAAACAAAATGCACCCATAAAGAAAAAGAGCAACACAAACAAGTCAGTCAAACTCCCTCCTCCACGCACACGCACACACACACACACACACTTACACACACACACACACACACACACACTTACACACAGACACACACACATTTCAGTCATCATGCTCGAAGCAACACTCTCATCTCTGTTGATCATCGTTAATTATTCAAATTAATTCCTAATCACTGAAAAGGGAGGATAGACAAACACTCATTTCCATAGATATTTGCCTCAACTTTTTTTTTTCTTCTTCCTTTCTTCCTTCACCGACCATTAACCAAGTGATGAATTGGGGCATGGTGTTTATTTATTTATTGAATGCTTTTCATTTCCAACGTGGCGTCGTGAGTGTCAAACGCATTCTAATGGTTGTTTTCCCCTTACCTTTTATTTTTCATCAACATTCATTAAAACATCTGGCTCACTTGAATGAGCCATCTGCATGTGCTGCGCAATTACAGCGAGCGCGGATGCTAATCCATAAATTGTCCGTTCAGCGCGTGTCCCGGAGCCGCGTCCCGGCTGCAGATGCGTTCTGGATGGCGGCGGCGGCGGCGAGCCCGATCTCCACGTGAGCGGCGGCCCTGATTATGCACATAAATTTGGAGAGTCTCTTTCTCGGAGCTTGTTTATTGTGCGCCGTTTCCCCCAAAATTGTGAGCAGTCGATTTCCATCTCATTTCTTATTAATGTCATTTCACCATTATTTAATCATATTGCTTACAGACACATGTTGAAAAGTCAGCTGGAAAAGCAATTAAAGATCCAATCTGGAAACTGTTTGGAGATAACTTTATGCACGATGACGCTGCTGAGGAGTCTGCCTTGTGAAAGGAAGAAGTCATTATTATCATCATTATTTTGAATGCATAACGCAATGATGTTACAGCATATGAGTACTGGCCCATTTAGCATTAAGGGGCGACCAATCAGCTAATGGAATCACGCAACTCAGTGATGCCCGTATGAATCTCATAATTCGGCGGTTTTAATATTGTATTTCATGCAACACGTTGTTGAACCGTGCCGCTGATGATCAGTTGACCCGCCCAAAGCAGGAAGCGCATAATGGAGGAGCCATTGTGTTTGTATGGATGTGTCCCGCTGATAAAGGCTCACTATTGTCCCCACCCGCCTACCCGCGTGGCCTTTACTTCCTGTGAAAGGCTGCACGTGTATCAGTCTCATTCAGCCGGCCCAGGGGGATCGTATTATCCAGATCAGGAGCAACAATGTGTTGCACATAATGCTTTCCATCACTGTGAAGCCCGGCGAAGATCCCGGCGCGATCGAAGCATTACCTTATTACATTTAATGGGAGCCGCGTACACGTTATGGGTTCTCATTTCTGTTCCCCATCGGCTGTGTGTTTTCTACTTATTCGCGCACATCGACACTCTTTTCCCTGCGTTATTTCACGTCCCTTGTCCCAGCATGCCGTTCATGTTTGGAGACAATAAGTGTGCAGCTGTAGAGGGACGGGGGACGCGGGGCCCGGGGAGCCTGAGTTAACAGCATCCTCGTGCGGCCGCCATCCACCAGCGTTTCACCGAAACAGATGGGCTGCGCTACCTGCGGTCCTGTTGTTGTTGTTGCTACACAACTTTTAAAAGCCATAACCAACATCGTCAGCTCCCTTGTAACGCGTCTTCTGCGCCCCAAAGGGCTTGCAAGACAAGAGGTGATACAGACGCTCATACGGTGAGTAACGCACTTGTTAGCATGGTTGCCATGTGGTCTGCTTCTTCACTATTAAGTGTTTTTTTTGAACTGTAATTCCCTTTATTGTCCTCTCAGAAAATGTATGAACGCACAGCGGCAGAGAGAGGCCGCCTCTAGAGGGCCAAGCTGCTGCATCTCCGCCTGCTGGAGCCTTTACAACCTGTTGCACCTGTGGGCAGCTCACCTGCACATTAAAAGCACCCTCCCTCAGTCACATCTGTCTCTTTCTCATTTTTCTTTTCTTTTTTTTGACATCCGTGCAGCACGGACACCAAATACTTTTGTATTAGAACTGGAAATATTACAGCAGATATGTGCATGTATATTCATGTGATGTAGATGTCTTGCTGTTGTTTCATCTCATTTTTAGATGTCACAGTTTACACAGTAACATCTACATGGCAGTCAATCATATTTGTATTTTATTCAGTGAGCATTTCTTCCCAGGCGCACACACAATCCTTACAAAAGACCTTTCCCTAAACCAATACACCTTCCATGTGTTTTCATACCGGTCATTACATAGTAGCCATCAGCAGGCAGCAGGAACCTTCTGCACATTAACAACAGGCCTTTTTACGCAGCAGAGGCTACTTTGTTAATTAAGATATTTAATTATCCCGTCATGGATTGGTCACAATCGAAGTGTAATGACGTTCTGTACTTTTTAGGAAAGGAAAAAAAAAGAAACAGCCGAGCCCACCACTTGACCCGGGGTGACTTTGTAGCTCATTTATCTAAAGTCGAACAGGCGATGAAAAAGGACAATGTTTAAACACTGAGAGGTTCTGGCCCGGTGTGCCGGGCCCCGCCGAGAAGAAAGACACTGAAATAATCCTGAGATGTAATCACCGTCTCTCTCTCTCTCTCTCTCCCTCTCTCTCTCTCTCTGTGTTAAGCCTGTTTCTTTTCCTTTTTGTCCCGCTGTGGGCGTGGCCTTCATTCATGACATCCTGTCATACATTATGCTCTCTATTGGTTGGAAGCAGACAAAGGATGTGCGCGCGCTGTATTAACAGCTCCCATTAAATTTAATGAAGCAACGTTTGGATCGCGCGGAGATCTTCGTCGGGCTTTTGTCGGGCAAACAATGAGGAACAGCACAAAGAGCTGTGACCGTCCCGCGCAGGTGTCCTCCTCTTGTGTCCCCTTTGTCCAAGGCAGGTTGGACCTCTGTGTTCATCACGCTGTTTACACTGATACTTGAACTTGGCCAATCCCGCACTACTGGGTCCAACGTGCTCACCAATGTGTGTGCTGCTTGGTCTTCTCATTAGATGTGCAGAGGAACAGATTCATCCCGTAACTGTGAAACAGCAACAAGCACTCGGCGCCGCACTCACCGGAGTTGGGCTCGACGGAGAAATACGGCTGTCCCTCCAGGATGCTGTAGACCAGTCTAGCGCTGTTCCCGTACACCGGGTCGTCGGCATCTGTTGCCGTCACCCGGGTAACCGGGGTACCTGTGGGGCAGAAAGACAGAGTCAGGAACTATAACTCGATCGGCAATCATCTCTACATAGCTGTGCCAATCAAGATGAGCATTCAACCCTCTGTGTGGTTGATTTGGTCGGAAAAAAAATAAAATCCGATCCCGCCTGTACCAGACATGCTTCACATTTTACAACGCAATGCCAAGTGTTGCTCTGAAATATCAACAGTGTGCATGAAACCTGTACATTGTGTTAATACAGTGTATAAGAGACAGTAACTATTGAGATGGAGAGGGCGGCTGAACTGAGTGCTTCATTTGAAAAGGAAAACAAAACGGTGTCATCGTACTTTTCTGCACTTAAATGTGGAAGTTGTTATTATTTTTTTTGTTGAGTTTTTTGCATTCTGTTAACATAATACAACAAGCAATGTGCTAAGCAAGTGATATAGTATGTGGAGCAACTGAAAGTTGAACGAGTGTAAAGAGCAAGGAAGTCCCAAAAGAGTAAAACACAAGACTTTCACTCAGGAGATTGTTTTTTCGAGTCTATTGTGACACCGAAAGTAGTTCATGATGTCACGCTACATTGGGGAATTATCAATTTCAAGGCACATTGTGTGAGATTTAGTGGCAATTAGTGGAGAGGTTGAATATTGCGAGCCTCCCTTTCCTACGTTGGCATTCAGGAAGAGATCGTTACTTTTAGGATGTTACCACGAGGAGCTACTTTATACCGGACTCCCTCGAGGTCACTGAAGAAAAGGGAACAAGGGCCGAGTTAAAAGGTTGTTTCTTTTGAAGGTCATCCATCACACTTTGTTTTTAATGGACTCAGGAAGCCTCCGTGTTCGACTGAACCACTCAGAGGGGCTTTTGTTCCAGCAGCAGTTAGATTTTCTTTTTAAACACTTTAATGATGTCAATCATGTTTCATTATGACATCTTCTGGTGTCATTTTTTCTTTGGGATGTGTTTTTGTCTGTTATGCATTGTGGACTGTGTCTATTGTTTTCTGTACGAGTCTGTTGTTGTCTGTCGGAGCTTCTGGTGGCAAATGAGTTTCCCCACTAGGGATTAATAAAGTTTTCTAATCTAATTTAATCCAACACTTGGTTCTTCTTGTGTCTCAGCCAGCAGAGAAATGTACACAAACATAAGTTTAGAATACATAAAGTTATTTTTTTTTCTGTTTTAGTTTGTTTGTAAAAAAAGTGCAATGAGCCGAGTGTGAGCGCGCTGTGCTTGAGTGAAGGTAGCGGTGGCAAATGAGAGAGTCCATGTCGATGTGTCCTTGGGCAAGACACTAAACCCCAAAGTGCTCCCTTAGCTGTGCCTAAGGTGTCTGAATGTCAGTGACTCCTGATGGGCAGGTGGAGCCTTAGCTCCTCCCATCAGAGTGGGAATAGCTCAATAATGTCATGTAGTGTCAAAGCGCTTTGAGTGGTCGGAAGACTAGAAAAGCACGCTTACAAGTACATTGATCCAATTTAATTAGTGTCCGTGCTTGTTCAACAGATGTTTTCACCAAGGATCAGCTGTTTACTTGCGAACTAAAACCCTTTCACACCACTACGTCATCATTCACCCATTCACACGCTGATGGGAGGGGCTAAGGTTCCACCTGCCCATCAAGAGTAACTAACACTCACACACACATTCACACACCACAGGCACAGCTACAGGAGCCATTTGGAGTGTAGTGTCTAGCCCAAGGACACATCGACATGGACTAGCGGAGCCGGGGATCGCACCGCCGATCCTCTGACTAAAGGACGACCCTGCTCTCCACCGAGCCACAGTTGCCCGTACTCACACACTCATTGCAACGCAGCAGGGAAAGTAAAGTGATGGACTGATGGCCATGTTCTTCTTGAAATGTACAGCCCACTTAAAGGTTTAAGTGTTGTTGAAGGTCATGAGATGAGTAAACAGGTATTTGAGGCTTGTCACTCAGAGCAAACGTTAAGCCCTAATGCACAAAGAAAACACTTCAGAAAAGAGTTTGTCTAATTAAAAGTTTTGACTAAGTAAATGTATATAACCTGATGACACGTCTCCTTACAACTCTTATCGGATGTCCCTATTCTTTTAACACGGGAGCAATTAGCCATCACTTTCACGCCAAATGTAGCAGAAGTGGCGTCCTTTATCCGACCGGCTCTATGAGCTTTGCAGGAAATGTGCGCAAGGACCTCCATCAATACACCAGCTCTGCCGAGCGCTCAAGGCGAATCAGAAAAACAGATTAGCGACAATTCAATCCACCATGCACGGCTCCATTATAAGGTATCAGGGAAAAAATGCATTGAAAAACTGAATATAAAGAGACTATTAACCAGAGGTGTCAAGTAACGAAGTACAAATACTTCGTTACTTTACTTAAGTAGACATTTTGGGTATCTATACTTTACTGGAGTATTTATTTTTCAGACGACTTTTTACTTCTACTCCTTACATTTTCACGCAAATATCTGTACTTTCTACTCGCTACATTTTAAAAATAGCCTCGTTACTATTTCATTTTGGTTTGTTTTCACTTGTCATCGTTCAAAAACACACACACAAAAAACCTCTCCGCCCCGTTGCCCACAGATACGTGCGCGCGCACACAGGTGAGCGCTGAGCACACACACCAGCGGACAGAGAGCGTCGAAAAATATGTCGCGTGAAAAGTAGACCGCTATATCTGCGTTTTAAACGCTCCCAGGGTGAAGATGCAACAGCAGCTCTCATGTGAGGAGCAACCGGAGTTCTCCTCGCACCGGAGCAGCTCTCTGAACCCGGAGCAGCTCTCTGAACCCAGAGCAGCTCTCTGAACCCGGAGCAGCTCTCTGAACCCGGAGCAGCTCTCTGAACCCAGAGCAGCTCTCTGAACCCGGAGCAGCTCTCTGAACCCAGAGCAGCTCTCTGAACCCAGAGCAGCTCTCCTGCTCCAGGTGAAACGAGCCAAAGTGCTCTTGTCTTCTACCAACAATGAGCTGCTGGCTTCACATATTACAAAAGTACAAAGTACACGGATATAAAACTAAGTCATTAATAAATACATGGACAAATGCCTGTACTTTCGGGTAAATGGTTACGGTACGCCGTTAACAGGTTAGCTTGCGCTGGCGTTTTGCCAGAAGTCTCCGTGAGCTCCGTGAGCTCGTCTTTTCCTGCTGTTGCGTTTCTCAAAATAAAAAACAGATCTAAGCTCAATATTGAGCATGAATTGAGAGAGGCCGTATCAAATCTACAACCCCGTTTATAACATGTGTCGAGGAAAGCAGCTCACTGCAGCCACTAATACTGATACGGCCTGATGCTCACATATCTGCACTCATTCTGTTTTGTTTGGCAAAAAAAATTAAAAGCTTGTTGTTTTCCACAATGAGCTATTTAGTAGGAAGTAAATGTGAGTTATTTTTTCCACAGATAGAACTTACACAAAACATTGTCTGATGGGGCAATCTGATTTACTTGAAAGTGATTGCAATTGTCGTTATTCTGTTATTTATAAAAGCACAGATGAGTCACACAATTATGTTATTTACAGAAAAAGTTTGAGAACCACTGGACCGCCTATTTTGCACATTTACAATACTTATAGGCAACTAGTTATCATGTCTTCCGCTCCATGAAACGCATGTTAATGCTCAGTAGTACACTTATGGTACTTTAATGTATTTGCATTGTAATAAAATGTGATCATTTTAAATGTGCATATATGCAGCTGAAACGGGTAGCCTAGTGCATCCCACATTTTTAACATAACATTTAAAAACAGTATAGTCATTATCGCCTTTATAAAAATGATTGTTTTGGGGGAGGTGGGGTAGTGCACTATAGGCCCCTGAGACGTGGCTTAAGAGTTTATCCTTAATGGAAGAAAACACTTTTACTTAAGTAAAAAGCTTAAATTGATACTTCAACTTTTACAGAAGTATTTTTAAACCCCAGTATCTATACTTCTACTTGAGTAATGAATGTGAATACTTTTGACACCTCTGCTATTAACGCAATTAAACTCGTTCATTTTAATTCACAGTGACTTAGCTCCTCATCAGTCTCAGTGTGACGGAGTGTGTGAGTGTGTGTGAGAAAGAAGGAGAGGAAAGAAGCTGACATGCTGACAGCGAGCAACACGCTGGCAGGAAGCTACAGATGGTATGCTAATTGTTTCTGTGAGAGATGTTTAAAGGTGTTCTGACAACAAAGGGAGTCGTCCCTCGCCGCAGACGGCACGGGTGCCGCCACGGGCGCCGACGTCTGTCCGCCGCAGATGAAAAGGCTTGTAGTGGAGACCCTGCGCCCGAGTTTTGGCTCCAACGTTGTGATTCGGAGGTTTCAGTCATGAATAAAGAATAAAAAAAGGTGAAAATAAAAAATGCCAGATGTGCTGGAAACACGGCTAACTGTCTGTTGCTGCCTCTCCAAGCTCCGTCTGACCTGCTGACCAGCGTGCAGCACAGTGGTGACCTAGAGGGATACTTTGACCGTTTTCAACCAGCTTTGTATCTTTGGGTAATATATGCATGTGATTAGTGTTGAACTTCAGTCCATGTTGCCAGCACCCAAAGGCCCCTCGCTCATTTACCGGCAAAAGTTTGCCGGCTGGAGGGCAGTTGGTTGGAACGACAGATTGTACTTCAGACGGCTCCAAAATTGAATCTGACATTCAGGGCCGCTTAGTCCATGTGAGCCTGAGCACCAGTGTGGAGCACCAGTGTGCAGGAATCAGCTGCCACAGCCAAGAGTCACAGAAAACAGCAGCCGGAGAACGTGCACCGATGGAAAATGAAGTGGAGGCGCTTCCACTGCGCCGGATCTCTCGCAGACTAATTTCTTTTGAATGAAGTTTCTGAATCCAACTCCAAAGCTTCGATGTGAGTCAGAAGATGCCAAGCAAAGAGTTTACCCTGAGCAAAGCTATATTGGAGAGGACGGCGGAGCTTCAGAGCCTGAAGGATTCGCTAACAGGGAGCTAGCGGTAGCTAACGGGGAGATAGCTGGCTATAGCGTGTCTGTAAGACTGAACGGTGCGTCAACTTTTGTCACTATCACCGTTAACTTTCTTTCAGTGAACGTTGTACGACTAGTAGTGTTGGATCTCCGTTACGTGTTTGTAAGACTGTAACAATCGATAGTTTGACATTAGCTTAGCAACGTTAGCACATAGCGTGTTGGATGTCGTCTTACGTGTCTGTAAAAAGGGGAATTTAAGAAATGACGTAAGATCGAGAAAATGACCTCAGACCCCAAAGGGTTAAAGAAGAATGTTGCATCAAAGCTGTGGTCCAAAACAAAGCCGGGGGGGAAACGGATGTCTGAGGGTGGAGTAAGTGCACTAACAGTGTGTTCTTTACAAAAAAACAACAACCTTCAAACAGTCAGCGTAAGTTTCAGATGTTATAACTGGGAGTAAAATTGCCTTTGGTTTACTCAGCGGCAGCAACAAGTACAATGCATTGTGGTCGTTGTAGTTCTTCTACCTTTTGAGCCAAAGGGAATACACAGCCCCTCGTCTCTGTTTACTCTGGTTGTGGAGCAGCACTTTCAAATATCGTTGCTTTCTACAGCAGAGACAGCTCACGTTTTATGAAGAGACCATCAATCCAATTAAATACTTCTGTAAGAAACAGTTAATCTACAAAAAATTCAAAACAAACTCATGGGTATAACTGTTTTTATCCCCAAGGATAACCATTCCAGTACAAGGGCCTTTTACAAATAGCACTACACCAAAGATGTTGCTCAGATCCGTGCCGTTTTCTCTTCATTTGTGACGTCAGCCATTGATGAATAGTCACCGCCCCCGCCTGTGGTCTTGCAACACAAAGCAGAAGCCACCTTTGCACTGCGACTGGAGTAGTAGTTTCACTGTTGCAGCCCAATTATTTCACAGTGAGCGAGCCTCAAGTGCTCCTCTGAGACCGCGGCGTTCCAGTAATTCATAGTCTTATGATGACCTATGTTGTTGTGTTGCCAGAGCTTACCTTGTAAATTCCACACCACTTGTTACACCCCATGTCTTTTGCAGCGTCAAGATCTCGGCAGATCAATGAGCTCTCTTTCTTCCCCGTGTTTCTGCTCGCTGTGATAGCGCCAGCAGAAGAAAAAATACCCAGCATGCTATAACTTGATGTCAGCCGCTGATAGACTTGGAATTTTCTCTCTGTGAATCTACTAAACCGCTTCCTGTCAATTCCCTTTAAAATCGCCGCCTCGGTGCGAGGTTATCCATGTCTGCTATCTACAGATATTACACAAACTGCCGCTATGTGGGAGTTTCCACAAACGCGTTAGACAAGTCAATAATATTTCAAACAAATGGGTTGACAGAATGTGGGGAAACATCACCATTGCATCCCATAAATGTGTGCAATATTCCAAATAGGTGTGCTCATGCAGGAGCAAATTTTATCCTGTGTGCCATAGGTGTTTGCCAATTGTCAAACGAAGGAAATTGAGAGACAGCTCAAGAAATTGCTCCTCCTTTTTTTCTTTTTTTTTTCCAGCGGTGCAGAGCCTTATCTGCCTTCAAGTTAAATGACTACTACTACAGAGGGAGAAGGCAGCCATCTACACACCGCTAATTATGAAAAGTACCTTCGTACTTCTCAGAGGTGTGTGACTATTGCAAACAGGCTTCATAAATTCAGTTACACTGCGTATTGAAGTGGGGGAGGTAGAGGGTAGGGGGAGAAAAAAAAAATCTTCATAAAAACAGTGGAACCGGTGAAGCATGAAATAGCTCCCTCTTTCTTTCCCTCCCACAGGGGGAAATGCTCCTCACCAGCCCAGATAAAAAAAAGAGGGATTAGGAAAGCCAGTGTTTTGGTCCTGTTTCAAATCAGTGCAGATTAGCTCGTCCTTCCCCTTGATAATGCTCAGAAATTTCAGGGACACTGCAGAAATGTTTGCAGCTGTAGGGCCAGGCGACAGGCGAGGAAACTCGATTGTAGGAGGAGTATTGTCTCTGGCTTTTATTTGAAGCCTTTAGCGTTGCAGCGATTACAAAAATAGCAACACTACACATCGTAACTTCCAGGGATGAAAAAAACAGGAATGGCTGCTACCCCCCCCATCCCCAACCCCCCCACACACAAAAAAAAGGCGCAGGCAGAATTTAGGTATGTGAAAAAAATGAGGAAAAAACGATTGTTCACTCCGAATGCAACCGATAATCCAACCCTGTACGCTCTGCTGCTCTCGCATCTTCCTTTCATTTATTTGTCCACCTAAAAGGTGTTCCTTACACACCGTTCTTGGTCAAACCTGTTAGTGGAAGTGGTTGCACGCGGGCGCTACTTCCTGTCTCAATGGATTTGTCTCACTTTCCCCCCCGCTGTCGAGCAAATGGTGGACACTGAGAGATTACATTATGCATGTTCCTGGGGAAAGCAGATCTCTCTCTGTTGGTTGGGGCAGTGGCACGCATAAAGCATGTATCAAAACACAGCCTAAGCGTAATCTCATTAATCATGTCCGGAAATTCCCAGGGTTCAATGCCACACCATTAGTTCAATGGCAGATCATTTTCAAAGGGCCATTACCGCGTATGAGCCGTTCACATCAAGTGTACAGCTGTTTTGTTTTGATTGAAGGGCCAGCGGTTTCTGAAGAGGCCCCGGAATAAAGACATTGGGTTGGTGGTCTAGCCTCCTGTTTTATCAGCCGACAGAAATAATAGGGCACACACTTCCTATTTACTGTGCACTGGCTCGGTGATAGGAAATCAATAGGAATCTTCCTTGAACCACAAAGGGGATAAATTGGGGGATGCAGCCCGATGTGACACACAATGGCTGTGAAAGGACGATGCGGCTTACTCCTGTAACATATTATCCCACAGCACAGCTTCATCTGTGCAGCCTGCTTATTTCCTTTAGAAGTATCGCAAGCATAATCAAACAGTGGAAGGTCGTAACGATGGAGCAGTGAGCCGGCGTCGTGTACTCTGCCGGGCCGCGTTTGGAAGTCAAGCGCTGCACTTCATCTACAGCGTTATGCACACGTTTGAATGAGCACCGCTTTGTTTTTACTATATAGCCTCCACAGATGGCAAGTGAGCAATGAGCACGCAAAAAGCTCAACGAGCTGTTTGTTGCATTATTCTCCAAAACTGGAGGAAATATGAACAACATTTGTCAACTGGTTTCACCTTCGAAACACCGTGAAGCAACCTCCTCCATGAAGAAATGTAATTACCTGTAAACTCATCAAACATCCATTGACACACTTTATCGCCTTTATACAAGCCCTGAGAGGAAATGAGCACTAAACGCACTATAATGACTGCACGGTTAAAAATATTCTGTAAACAATTTGTTTCAGCTGCCAAAACATGTACTTAAATGTACATTTTGAAGACCTCAAGCTTTTAAAAATGCCTGTCAGATGTGTTAATAGTGCTTTTATCATAACAATATTTGTGGCAGTCGAGTCTGAAAACCCCCGGGCCCACAGTGGGCGCCTAGTTACAAAGATTCATATATAAATATATATTAAAAACCTGCTAGATGATGCAAGGAAATCGAGGAATATTGTGTTCTTTTCTTCTTTATTTTATTTATTTACTTTATGTTTATCAATTTTTGTGTTTTGTTTTGCAAAATGGGTCTTTAATCTGCATTTGTTTGTGTAACCCATTTGTGTTACCTTTCCTATGATGGGCTCCTCTACAACTAAAGGCAATGTGGGTTTTTTACACTAGTCTGTCAACATATATTTGTCTCATAAAACACAAATATTACTTTGCGAAAAGAGCAATAATATTTCTGAGCTTTTGCACCACGAGTAAATACATCAACCAACAGGCCGAGCATATATAAAAAGCAGGTCAAACCAGTACAACACGCTTTATAACTCCTTGACAGAGGCGGTGCATACCAGATCACCTCCTTCCTCTTTAACTTTTCAAAATAATTTAATTCTTCCTGTTGCTTATTTGTGACGTCCCTTTCAAAAACTACAGTTAAAAAAAGATACATATTTGCAAAGATTACGGCTCACTTTATAAGCTATTTTGTGCTGAGCACGGCATGGCACTACACTATTACCAAGCCTTCATTATAATGTTTTTTTTCCAGGTGATCTAACTTGAGCTGCTTTTCCGACCCATCGCCCAGAATTCACCCCCAGCATGCTTAGCACGACTCAGCGAAGCGCAACCGCAGGGAAGCACTTTCAGCTCAAGCACCATCATACCTATAATCACTCAAAGGAATGTCTCATTAAAGTTCATCTACTATTGCTGGAATGCTAGACTTCTCCTCCGTGTCCCTCCAGCCCACAAGCAGCCGTGTAACATCTCGGCTTGGACCAGCTCAGCGGCGTGACGGGTGGAAGACAGGGGGCACTCATATGCATGCGGGCGCTGAGCCGTGGAGAAGGGATATCACTGAGGCATGGGGAGCGCTGTGGGCTGCGTGAGGCGTGAGGCTAGCGGCGCCCTGCTGTGAGCCCTACCCGGGTAAAACAATACTGTTTATGTCTGACTGGCTTTACGCTGCGGGGGGACGGCAGAGCGAAGGAGAATCACAGGGGGAAATGGCGAGAGGGGCAGCGGCGTGCGTGGCAGCACATCATTCTTGAAGGTTTATTGGTTATGTATAAGGTATGCACAAAGCAAATATTAGATATTAAAGCATGTTTCTTTGAAGCCCTTTTAGCCAACACACTCTCACTCCCAATATTGCCTCTTGGTCAGCGCCCTGTGGCATCAGAGAGGCCAGAGAACGAATGAGGTATCGCCTCAAAATAAACTACCGTCTTCACAGGAAGTTTGGTTTTGGCAACAAAATCCTTGAGGTTTAGTTAAAGTGATTGACGTACGACTCAAAGTCACAATAGCTCACGTCACGGGCATAGACTGTGTATAAGAACCACTTCTAACATGCGGTCGATGCTCGTGACATCACGTTGGTTTGACTGCTGTTTTGAAACCTTGAGTTCGGCCATCTTGGCTTTTTTTTGCAACCAGTGAAGGGAAGTGACCATATTTGGATGGCACAGAAGTATACGGCTCTGGTGGGGAAGCGACCTGTCAAAACAATTACACTTTTTACAAAACCTTTTTTTCTTTTTTATCCATTTGTTCTCGAAAGTTCATGTCACAGTCCTGGCACTACTTTACCCCTGTCCTTGCTGTCAATGGGCGTGCACGATTCATTTGATGGGCAGGTGGCACCTTGCCATCAGTGTATGAATGGGTGAATGATGACATGTAGTCGGAAGACTAGAAAAGCACTGTGCAAGTCCATTTACCATTGCCATGGCAATAGAGAAACTATTATTACGTTGATACTAAACAACACAAACACAACACAGTCCTGAGGTTAAAGGTGCAGCATTACTGGTAATGTACACACGTTTTTTATTCCGTACATACTCTCACACGGTTTACAAAGTGATCTGTTTTATTCCAGACATTTGCACAGCACATGCTGTCTTGGCCCAACATTTCAAAATCTGGTTTACGTAAGCAGTCTGAAAAGCAGAAAGACTGCTGAGCCTCAAACTGGCATTGTAGTGCACTCAGGTAAATGTGACATTGTATCGGGGAAAAAAGTCGGTTATATATTTATTTTTCCCCGCTTGCTGCCAGCAACAATTTCATTACCATGAAGAAAAACAGATTTCTTGACTGTGAAGTGAAATGATTAAATGTGAAAAAAAGCCACCAATTATTCAGAAATTGCGAACCTGTGAGCATTAGCAAGTTGGACAGTTTGAACGGCTCGGTGCAGCCGCTCCCCGGTCACAGAGTCGGTCCGTCTGTCGGTCAGTAAATACGTCTGTGCTCTCATAACAGTCACTTGCCTCACAGCGGCATTGCAGACTAATGTAATGAGCCCAAGCATAGTGAAAATGTAATAATGCATCCCATGGCAATGACTGTTTAAATGAGTCCGGCCTTCACTTAGCGACTGCTCCCCCCTCCAGCTTTTCTAGGTCAGAATTACGGCTTGCCAAACCCTTTTTTTCTAAAATGGCTGGTGTGGGGCTGGGCCGTCCCCTGACAGCGCCACTGCGGTGACAGGGAAGTGATTATGTATTGATCACGATCACATAGACACCGGTGCCGCTCTCTCTCCTGTCTGTGGGCAGAGAGGATAATAGCTCACGATCAGACGGAGGTACTGACAGCCCATCTCTGCAGGCCGTGCCGCCAGCACTATTTTTGGACAGTGCCGACCCATTCGATCGGAAATGCAGACGGACGAGGACGACGCAAGAATTAAGAGGCGATTAGAGTATCGTCGGATATAAAAGTGAGCGGCGCGGTGCTGTAGCGTGGCGGGCCAAAAGCTCTTGATAACACAGAAACGGTTGTAACGAGGTGGAGAAAACAAGCGTGTCGAGGCGTCCTTTCATCCATCCATCCATCCCCGTCCGTCTATTCTCTCTCAGAGGAGAAGATGACATACTTGGAGCGCCGCCAGTTGATTTTTCCGACTGTAGTCGGAGCCAGTTTTGGATTTCCCTGGCCTGCAGATGGACATTTACGGTAACACGGCAGATGGGCATTGAGGGAAACCCTTAAACAAATAAACACGCTCACAAAACAACTGGCACTTTTTTTTGTATTTGCCAACGCGGTCCCGAACCCCTCCTCCACTTCGTTTGCCACCACGTCCCACCAGCGCTCACATGATCTACAGCCTGACTAAAAGTGGCCGCTCTCCTCCGCCACCATGTTTTATATTTATATCCAAAAGACCTAAGTATTTCGGATTACAGGGAGGCACCGTAAATAATTGCAAGGCAGGAGAAAACATGGCCATCTCTCAGGCCATTAGTCATCATAACGGGACTAATGCATACTCATGCTAAAGTGCGTGTTTCAGCAGCTGAGGAACCGGAGCAAATGAATGAGGGAACACCCTGCGGATGCTGAAAAGATTAGGATATATGTGCTTCTATCGGGCCGCAACACACTTTTCAAAATTAGTCTCGACCGAATGCAACTCGGGCCGGAGAGGAAGGCTTACAGAGAAAAAAATAAAAAACACATCTTGAAGATAAGATATGGTTGTCAGCATCCACGACGCCGGTCCCAAGAGCCGGTGATGGATAAGGGACGCCGCACTTTTGAGGAGTAAGGGGATCATCACACTTAAGCACTTACATTGTCATTGTTGTGTACAATTACCAGTCTTTCATAAGACAGAGAGGGAGCCGTCACAGAGGAACTGGGGACGGTGTGTGTGTGTGTGTGTCATTGTCTATGCATGTGTGTGTGTACATGACATGAAGGACACGGCTACAGAGAACGCTGCCTTGACAAGCCGTTTACGGGAGCGGCAGGAACAAAATAATTAAGAGGGTCCTTTGTTCCCCACCGATGGCCATGACATACGCCGCCATTTTAAAAGGTTGTGTCATTGATTCACTTTAATTAGTCCATGGGAAATGTGTGCAACGCGCAGATAGAGTTCGGGACTGGAAGTGGAGGACGGAAAATTGGCCACTTCACATGTTTAATTGCTCCCAAGGCATTTACGTTGGCGTGGTAATAACAAAGAATAAGGCAAAGTATATTTTCTAATGAACAACTTTATCACGGGTAAATGAACAAAATGTTGCTTAATTTGAGAACTCTGCCACGGGGCCGAGAGTGTTTAATGTGAATTATGCTTCCTCAATGAAAAAAATTAAACACACACACACAAACACAGTTTCAGCATAATGGGAAACCGTGGTGGGAAATGAACTTGCGGTTAGTATATTTTTGCCGCACAACACCAGCACCAGCCCCTGAGAGCGGCAAACCAGAGATCAAAGTTATTACTTAAAACCAGAAACGAATTACTTATGTATACACTGTTGCCAAAATGCCCTTAACGAGGCGTGAAGCCCAACACCGTTCCAGCCGAGCTGCTCGGTCGGCGACGGTATACAACTCCCAGTGTGTGTGTGTGTGTGTGTGTGTGTGTGTGTGAACGGAGAGCAACTGACGACACAACTTGACTAAAGTAATAAAATAACACTTTTAACGTAACATATTTAAATATATAAACTGCACGTGCTGCCCTCTACTAGAGTCTTCTGGTCTGGGTGCAGACGGCGCAGCGTGGGTCTGCTGCTCCATCAAGATTCTCACTGCAAGTTAGCAGCAAATGTCATCCAATGTGTCCAGTCCTCCAGCATTAGGCCACATCAGTGTGCAGAAAAAGAACACGAGAGATCTCAGTGAACTTCACTTGACAGACAGCGCTGAGCAGCCAGGGAGGAGGCCATTCGATCCCCGGTGAGGGGAGGGCTCGTGATACCTAATTATAGGAAAATTGACAAAGGGGTATTTTTTTTTGACACAATGAGGAAGTTGTTGCTGGCTTGTGATTGCACAATTGACATCAAATCGTCGGCCAATCATTGTGGGCCTCATGCAGTACTGATTGGGTTGTAAAAAGCATCATCTCATCAAATTTGAACTGATTAGACTTTGGTGGTTCAAAGGTCAAGGTCGCTGTGACCTCACATAGCAAATGATGGCCCATAACTCATACTTGTACTAATTAAAACGTCAGCGGCGAACAAAAAAATCTCTATTAGGTTAAAAATGTTGGCGAAAGTCTTTGAGATTTTGAACCGACGTGATTGGTTAGCAGAGGGTGAATAGTTACGATGTGTGAATATAAAAACGACCTATTGTTGCTCATTTAGAATATATAATATATAACAACATGTCATGCTATAGTGAGGACTATGATGATCCACAGTCTCTTCTAAATGTGTTGGTATAATAATGGTATAATACTCAGGTGTGTTATTTTTCCCCAGCCATCTGAAACGGGGCGACTGCAATTTATTTCGGCGCTAGCTCCAACATTCACATTCTCTCAGAGTGCTATTTTCATATTCTGGGGGCAGCAGCAGCGCTGAGGATGACGTTGCATTAAAAACAAAGGAGGGGGAGCGTTGTCATCCCTCCCTCAGCAACGACTCCCCCGAGCTGCTGCAGTGCAAGATGTGCTCCGTCTATTACGTATCGGCTATTCTTACATCCCGCCGAGGTGAAATCATTTTCATTTTTTTTAGCCACGCCGGTGTCACACAGCGTGCAGCCCGTACAGCCCCAGCAATTGGCCCATCTCAAAGCAACGCGTGGAAGAGGTCCTCCACCTCCCACTCGACTGCATTAAGCTCCTGAACTCCGCCGAATCCCGCCGTACTGCGGGCGTGAGCGCCGAGCACCTCCTAAGTAATGCACTCTGTCATCTGACAGCCGTCCTGGAGCCAGAAGGGGTTAAAGCGTTTTCCCAGAGGAATGTTGAAACGCAAACCACGTCTACGTGACCGGAGACTTAATGTCTCCGTCAGCCGGTGAGAGCGGCGCTACGCTGCCGTCTGACAAGCGATCCATCACAGGGAACACACAGACAGAGAGCTGCATGCCACCACATGAAGACGGACATGCTAAAATACACGCGTACATGCAGACAGACAGTCGCGCTTGCTAACGTTGCCGACAGTCATCAAACACACGGAGACAGACGGATGCACAGACACACTCCAGATACTGAGCAAACACCTAGCCTGCCCCTAAACTCTTTGAAGTGGGTGGCAGACGGACACGAAAATGGGGATGTGTGGGGGGTTGAGAGGAGAGGAGAGGAGGGCGACAGAAATGGTGGAATGTGGATTTACACCCCTAGTAATCCCAAGGTTTGTTTACACTCCCAGAAGTGAAGTGAAATTTTAAAGGGCTATCTCTGCAGCGTGCTGGAGAGCAGATTCACCCAATTACACAGCAGCCCCCAGTGTGACATAGTAAACCTGCTGTAAGATCGACTGTGTGTGTGTGTATGTGTGTGTGTGTGTGTGTGTGTGGACTGTGACCGTGGTAAAACCACAAACTGACTAAATCCATACTGCGGCGTTGAGAGCAATGCAGCTGCCGGTGCTCCGACACACGAGCAGCCGGGCAGAGGAAGGCTGCGTGATGCCGGGAGTCAGCCGGAGAGGAAGGGGGGTAAAACAAACAGCCACCAGACCTGAATCTGGTGTCGCTCTGCTGTAAAATATCAACGTTCAAAGTAACACCTGGACAAGAAACGAAACAGAAAAGGTTAAAAGACAAAGTGACTAGCAGGAGCCATGAATTTTGATGGCAGTGTAAAAAGCGCGGCGTGGCAGACGAGTCTTTTCTTCTATATTTCCCTTCATTGTGTCAGACAGCTGAGGCGTGGCAGTGGCTGTGCGGAGCCAGGCGAGGGCTTTAGTTAATGGGGACAGACATCAAGAGGACGGCCTTCGCCCGCACTGGAGATTTGATCCTTTCGTCTTATCGGCTTCTTTTTCAAATGACCTTGCCGCGCGGACTTTTATGCCTCTGCCTTTTATTCTCCGCCGGTGATTGGATGGGCCTCTCCAGTCTCGTCTCAAATCTCTGCCACCTTGATGAATGTGTTCCACCTCCATTTATGTTGCATGGACCGATCCTCCCTCCAGCCCAGGGATGTAGCCAATTGAAGAGGTACACACACACACACGATCACATACAAAAAATAGCTAATAAAGACATTAGTTTGTCTCTTTATATAATTATGTTTCCTTTTTTATGGTCGCACTTAAAATAGGTTTACACTGTCCTTTTGTGGGAGCGAAATGCAGCTTTAAAGAGTGTAATTATGTCTTTCAATGGGACCCAATCGCTGCTTTTAATTTTAGGCGCTGAGTGCTGGGTGGTGCCTTCAGGGTCCAAATAGCTATGGTTGGTACCTCAGACAATTAATAATGCATACATGGAGGGGATGAGAGTACAGGGGATCCTGTTCTCGCAGTTCAACACTGTAAAATCACCTGAAGCATGAAAAGGGAGCACAGCCTCCATTACACACACACACACACACACACACACACACTCATGTTGACTTTTGGCTGCAGAGCCACAGAGTAAAAGCTCTTTTTTTGGTTAAAAAAAAAAAGAAGCAAAGAATAAGTGGGGATGACGCACCGCACAAAACCAGATGCAGCAGGAGGGAGACGCGGAGGAGCAAAGAGGGATGAATGCAGAAAAGTGCACAGAGAAGTAGAAGAAAAGACAAGTCCCGACATCACAACATTAAATATATACAAGCCTCCTTCTTCAATAATGAAAAGGCGAGTCCCGGCTGTGTGCGGGAGAATGCGTGTGAGAAAGCATCCCGGCTCCTTAGCACATTTGAGTTAGAGGTGCAAACCGGAGAAGCGGCTAACTAGCATGCCGCCGCGCGCCCTCGTCAGACACGGGGAAGTAAGCTCACCTCCACCGTCCTTTGAAATGGAACGTTTGTGTCACAGAGAAATGAAATGGTGGAAAAAACAAAAACACTTAAATATGTTCGGTCTTACTCATCAGAAAAAGAAGATAACAGCTCAACTCCAGCTGTGTTCTGTACACAAAATAAAAAGTCCTCGGGAATACGAACACAGTTCAGCGGTATAGCAGAGAGAACATGCAGTGAATGATCCCAGCTCAGTGTGTCATCTGTAGAATAACCCCCTTATTAGTGAGTGAGTGTATGACTGGAGGAAGTGACTGTGTGAGTCTGGCTGCCTGATGACCGCAGCCATTCACAGCAAACTACAGCGGTCTCTCATCCAGGCGGGGTCGCCATCCGTACGTCACAAAATGACTTCATCGTCATCCCAGTTTTTATTTGTAATTGAAATATAGTTGGATTGTTACAATGTTGCATAAGTATATCCAGCTACAACACAGTCATGGCCGTGCTGTAAACTGTGTGGTGCCGGTGTGCGTGGGGGTCAGAGGTCAGAGGTCAGAGGCCAGCTCGTGTAAACCGCTGCTGTTATGCCACATCTGTGTTCGCCGTCGAGAGGCTGAGGAACTACAGTGTGGATCGGCTCTGAACAGCAACTCCTGTTTGTTCCTGCTCTGTTTTTCTATTTCCATACACAGTCACACCCACTCTTGGCCGATGCGGCATCAGAGGGGCTCTGAAGAGAGAACGGTACGAGCTGTGGTCACTGCTTCTTCTGAGCGCCCGCTCACTGTCGGGAGGAAAACAATGAGGACGACTTCTAAATAAATCTGCGGTATGGACACTGGTTATGAGGGCATTACGAATATGAACAGTCGTAGACATCGATTAGCACTCCGATGTCTGTCGGGCTGAAGCTTCACACGTTGCGTTGCAGTCAGTTTACAAGACATGGTGAGAACTACAAAACTTAAAGAAGACAATTATTGTACAATTCACTCTGTGGTTCTTTGGGAAATGTGTCAAGTCTCTTAGAAAAAAAAGGTTGGGGACTACCGTTTTATGTTTTTTTTACAGAAAGCCTGCATTATGGTTAAAACGATGTGGTTTAAGTCGGGTTAACAGAAGATAAGGAGTTGCATTATGGGAATTTAGATTGAGAGGCTTACTTTAAAAATATATTCTGATGCAGTTACTAGTCAATGACCTTGCCCAAGTATAAAAGTATGTAAGTAACTCAACTTGATTACTTTCCATCACTTTTGGTTTACCTCTATACAAAACATGCAAAAAAAGACAGGAGAAAATAAATATGTTGACATTTCACCATTATTCGTTATGTAATGCAGCAAAAAAGAGAAAAGTGCTGTGTGAGTTTTGTCTTCCAGCTGTGAAAACACTGCCATCATCCAAGGACTCATCCAATCATTTGGCACATTAGTCTTACCAGATTTTAACTGGGAGCATCAGCAGAACTCATTCAAATGAAATAAAATGAAAATGTCCTTTAATACATTTGTATATTTAAAGTGGTGCGCTCATTTCAAACAAATGGTCTGTTCATGCTGGGATGAACCTTTTCCGCTATAAAATGTAAATAAGGGCAAAGTTGAGTAATTGTGCAAGCTTTAAAAAATATATTACATGGTATGCCAAATTATGGTAACTTTTTGGGGAATATCTCTGTCTCCATTGAATTGATTTGCATGATTCTTTGTCTCTCTTTTATTTTTAAATCTTTTAAATGCTAAAATGAAAGGTCCTCGGGTCTTTGTACAATGTTCCTTTCTCGAGGTGAAGTTATTCTTCCATTGTGCCGAGCCGTCTCCATTACTGCCGCGCATCGACGGCTGTTGAGCAGCACACAGATTCAAATCACAGCCGACAGATAACAAAGGCTCACCCACAGAAAGCCAAAGGGTGGATGCAATATTCATCATTGAGTCGTCTGCTGTTCATTCTCACAAATTATCCATTCATCAATCAATCATTTTGTCAATAATTGGTCTGAAAATAGTGACAAATGTCCAGTACAATTTTCCTAAACCCAATTTAGAAATGTGTTTCCGTCGAACAAAACAAGCCGATAACGGCAATTCATCCCGACAACGAAGATGGAGCTATAGCGAATGAAAAGCCACGACTAGCTGCTGTTCATTTCCTGCCATTAATTGATCAAGTTTCAGATTGTATCACCAAAATGCCACCTTTGGGCGTTTTTTCTCCAAAAAGCGACTCAACCTCGGAGGGGGTCTGCCCACCAGTGGCCATTAGGAGGCATCGCAGGGTCCTCCGATGACTCGCCGACCCAGGATCAGTCCCGCCTGCTGCCCTGCGGTGCCGCTGATAGGCAGGATGCCGTGTCCTTGTTTTCCCTCTCAGATTGATTAACTGACCTTGATGCAATGATCAGCAGCCTGTGACAGCATGACAGCGAAAGATGAGTCTTACATGCATTTCAAGGCTGCAAAGAACTTTCATTACAAACACTTTAATTAAACGGGTCCAGTGACCTGGGACGTGACAGATTTGGGGGTTTGTGAAAGAAAAAAAAATCGTAACCTTTGCTTCCCTCGTGTTCCATAGCGGACCAGTGTTGACCCTGTTGCATGAAATCCATTTATAATCACATCCACTGCGACAAAACAGATGGTGGCATTTGTGTCGGCCCCGGCTCTTCGCATCCTTCGGCTCATCATTACGCAGGAAAACAGGAACACGACACACTGCCTCATTTACCTTCCCTTTCATGAGCTTTGTTTATTATTACCTCCTTCCCTTTTTGCATGTTCTCCTCTCTCGCTTCTTCATCTGCGCGGCTTAAGCAACAACAAAAAAAGAGGCGACTTTGTTTGAGAAGCGACACTGTGGCTAAGGAGAGAGCGGCTTTTTGTCCTTCGTCTAATTGAGAGTCTTTTGCTATTCATCGGGGCAAGGCGGCCGGGGCCCAGCGAGGGAGGCAATCTCATGCAGATCAAATTGGAGGGCTTCATTACCAAGAAGCCAGCTACTTTTTTTGTTCCTGTTCACAAGAGGAGGACCGAGAGGGAGCAGCAGCCTGAGCGAAAGAGAAGAGCGATCGGTGAGAGAAAGGGAGGATGAGCGAGGGAGGCAGACGTACAGAGAGGGAGACAAAAAAATAAAAGTGTGTGCATGAGAGAGAGAGTCACCAAGGGAGCAGGGACAAATTACACCTGCACAACAGCGTCTTTAAGAGCGTTATGTTAAAGCAGAGGAGGTATGAGCACTTATATGCACTCGTGCATGTGTGACTTGCGCGTGTGCACGAGACACATCCACGTGCGCTGTTTGTGTCTGCACGCTCGAGAAAGAAAGTACCGCCCCAGGAGGCTTTAAGGGGCTTATATTACTGTATCTGGACCGGTGACTGATGATGCTCCATACATCATTCGACATTGGATCATGAATAACAGTCGCTGAATTAGTAATACACATTCGTATGTGATATTGAGCAGCTGTGACTGTGCGTGCGCACGCTTTGTTGTGTTGTTAGTCCTGAAGAACGTATATATCTGTAAGCTGGGGAATATTTCCATTTTTTTCTTCCTCTCATGCACACGAGGCTGTGGTGTGTGAAACAAAGGGATGCTGAATTAGCAATGCTGCCGGGTGTAGCAGCCACAAAGAAGAATGTGGATGTGCGGAGGAATAAAAAGAAGAAAAAAGAAGGAGTCACTGGGTTGTTGACAGGTGACATAAACAGATGTGGATAAAGAACACGCCTTCAGAGGAACCCACTTGCACATGAAGTGCAGACGCTGTTGCCAAACGAGGTGAGATAGATAGGAGTCGCGGGTTATTTACAGAGAAACTCCAGCATGTTAAATCCTGTGTGCCTCCGAGGCCCTGCCCTCTCCGCATTTAGCACGGCCACAGTAACGCCAGGCTGGCACGCACGCCGCCTGGCAGTTAGAGGGGCCTGGGAGAGAGTGGCAGCCTTGGCCAGGGTTCACCGCTCTGACCCCCTGTCAACCCAGCGCTGCCTGTGAGCCACCCACCACCACCATCACTATCACCACCACCACTATCACCATCACCATCACCATCACGACCACAGCCTACTGCCCCCCCCACCCCCGCGTCCCTGCCCAGCCCCGGAGCCCACTCGTCAGATGTGCCCCGGGCCCAGCTCTGGCCCAGGTCTGGCCCAGCTCTGGCCCAGCTCTGGCCCAGGTCTGGCCCAGGTCTGGCCCAGCTGCCCACTGTGTTAAAGGGCCAGGGGCCCCCTGCCACTCAGTCCATCTGCCAAGCTGCAGAGCCGAGTCTAGGATCAGAGAGGAGAGAGACACAAACACCCGCGCTCTTAACTCTCTGCTCAAAGCTCGACAGAGAAATGCCAGATAAAAGATGCACTATAAATGTGCTTCCTTTTACTTATGTGGGTTGCTGTGACCCTGAAATACTGCTCGGGTTTATTCAAGTTAAACTGAATTTAATGCATTCAGACTGAGACTTTCCAGGACCAAGATGTGTGCAAGATTTACTGTGAGATCAGCAAAGCACAATTTATAGCACTATTTTTAGGTGTATCAACGAAGGGAATTTTTATAAAAACATCTGGCTAAAGTGGAGCGTGAAATGCTCTGAAAATAGCTCAGCTTTCCTTGTATTGATCTGAAAAAAAGAAGTGAGGAGCAATAGGAATAAGTCCTAGATAAGAGATACATGGGTAGATGGTTGGATGGATGGATAGATAGATAGATAGATAGATAGATAGATAGATAGATAGATAGATAGATAGATAGACAGACAGACAGACAGACTGGTAGATGGATGGATAGATAGATAGATAGATAGATAGATAGATAGATAGATAGAAGCACACAGACACGTTCTTTGATGGAACATACAGCAGTATTTAACAACGCTATCCTTCATGTAGGATTATGTATCAGTGTATCACTTCCATAACTGTGTGTATTAAATCATCTGTGATCTTCTGCTGTATGTTGGAAGCGCGAGACGATCATCTCTGATGAAGGTCTGCCTCATGCTCATTTCCATACGTCTCCCCTTGATCAAGTCTGCTCATTTATCGTCCAAATCTGCGATGACAAGCCTTTACTTATTTTCCCAGCTGCCGGCGGTGATGAGAGCGTAATCAGAAACATCATTAAGGCCCCACATAGTCGGCTGTGCCTGTTAGTCCTGTTACCCCGCGCCCATAATAACTCTGAAAATGCAAATCAACCCCAGGTAATCTATTAATGTCACTTCAATTTTATGTCTGCGCTCCAATTTAGCAGATCTTGACACATTTGGCGGGGATCCGCGCTCTCCGTGCAGGTACTCATTTTGCCGGGGTTTCGGGGAGCAGGGCCCGCGCGGAGCGGCGGCGGCGGCCATCTGTCCACGCGTCCGTTCATTAATCGCCTTGATAATGAAGCACGCTCGCAGCCCAACGCTCCCGGGGCCGCTCTCGTACGGGTTCCATCCGGCGAAACAACTTTCGGCAAGTTTGTTTGGCAGTGTAGCAATTATTGTCATTCGTCCCACCCCCCACCCCCAAACCCCCCTTAGCGCGGGGAGGATGGTCTAGCGACCTCCTCCTAATTACCTGAAGCGTCACTTCAAGCAGACTTTGTAATTTCCAACTACATCACAACCCCCTTGTTAGCCGCAGAAGGGTAGCAGTGTCTGGTAATTCCAGCATATGGTCGACAGACATACGGGGGAGGTGGGGGGATTTGTCAGCTTGTACTGGCCTTAAAGTCGAAGACCCCCATTAACAGGAAAACTGGGTCTACTAATCCTGAGAGATCCGTGCAAATGAATTAGAATTGTAATCACGGCCAGGCTTTTCCCAAACAGGCTACAAACTCTCTTTTAATTGAAGTCGCAGCGAACCATAATTATCTAAAGATTATACGTATGAAACTGAGAATATAGGAGGGATGTGGAGAGGTAGAGTAAATATTAATTTGATTTGATTTTTTATCTTTCAATTAAAAAAGAAAAGACCACATCATTTACTTGCCTGATGAGTTAGAAGCAGAGGAAATTAAACAAGCCATGGATTTGTAAAGCACATGAAACCAAAATCAATTAGATAATCCCCCACCCAAAAAAAATGGTTACAGCTGCACTAATTAATATCTTTATATTAACAATAGATCAAATGAGTATGTGGATTGTGGAAAAGGTTGTAATAGCAATGAACCTACAGAGATCTAATCTGCAGTTCATAACCGTCTCCCAAGATATACGTTGATATCCTACTAATTAGCTGCAGGAAATATGTGTTGAGGGAATGAAAGGCTGGCATAATACGTTGTTTTTATCAATATAATGAAGGGAAATTGGTAATTCACATATTTAGCAAGTGTTGATAGTCAATGTTTCAGTCCAATGTTCACTGATCACGTACTTGATTTGATTGTGAATCTGAGATCATCTGCTTGTATTAACTAAACCCGTATGAGACTTTTTTTATGGTCATGTTTAGGCAATCGGTCGAGGGAAGGGAGAGATTGTGGTCTCGGTTTAATAAAAAAAAGCACAAAAAGAAATGTCTGCAGTGACTTGAAGCAAGAGACAATATGTGTTTATTAGCATTTAACTGAAACCACAATATTTTCCCAACCTCAACCAAGGAGCTTTTTATTTTTTACCTAATCCTAACCACACATTCTGTCAAAGAAAGGATTCATCTTTGGAATTAAAAGGCGGTGATTATGTTTCTCATCAAAAACATAATTTGGACACGAATAAGTTGCGTTATTTCTCTGAGATGCGGTTGCACTACAGTACAGGGCCTTTAGTACCGGGGCCGAAGACAAGAGAACACAACCGGAGAAAAGACAGGAAAAGAGAAAGAAAAGCTCTGAATAATTAAAACGCAGGTGTTATAACAGGATAAAGTTACCAGAGGACATGCAAGTGTAATGCTAATACTAATACATAGCTAATAACTTTAATGTTAAAATAACATAGTATATTGAAAGTGTGTTTATCAGTTTTTTTTAGTACTCATTGACTGAAATAACCCAGTCGAACGATACCGGTTATTGATCCTTTTTGTGCCCAAATCTAAAAACCAGGCAGCCAATCACCGTGTGATTGGTCTGCTACCGCAACCGGAATAGGCAGCTAACGGTGCGAACAACGCTAAAAACGGCGAGAGCGCTGTGCTAACGTTTTATGGGGCTGGTATTTTTTAACAGCACCCAGCCAACATTTCCCTTGTGTTGTGTCCAACACTTGTTTCTGTATTTACTTGTGTTTTCTCTCTTCGCGGTCGTTTAGGTTTGGTAACATTACAGTGTGCCGAGCTCTCCAGGCCCCTGCACTTTATCATCTGTTCATCTGTTCATTCACTGTCTTTGTTTTCTTGCCCACAACCTTGTTTCTAGCAATTGCAGGCAGCTGTTCTCGAAATGACATGGCCTACAACAGTAGCTATTAGCTAGCGAACACAAATGGCGCATGGAGTAAAGAGATCTAAAAGAGGAGTGAGCACTGGACTTCTATTTGTCAGGTGGCCAGTAACAAGCAAGACTCCACATCACGTCGTCAGCTTGTTCCACTGCCCCCGTGAAAGTGCACAAAAGAATCAATGAATGCAGCTTTAAAAACACTGTTTTCCCTCGTTACTAAACGGTTGACATTTTGGAAATGCAAGTGTTTTCCCCCCTTGTCAAACAGCACCACATAGCAACAGCCAGTCAAGCACGTCGGTCACAGACTCTCTCCTGACATCACATTTCTCCTGGCTCTTTCCACACTAATCAGATCAAACTGGATTCTGACTGGCCGCCTCTCCTCCGGCACATCCGCCACGTTCCTCTGGCGCTGCGCTGCGCTCGGAGCCACGATCCGCCGAACAATTAGAACGGTAGTCACCTCCGTTCTCAGCCATTCAGGAAAATGAAAGTCAGAGAAAAGTCACGGAAAGCCACACGTCTTATCCGACTGGCCCTTTTAAAGGAAGAACAAAAGGTCTTTCTCCTTCATTTCCCATTAACCTCTATGCTCCTCCGCACACAGGAAACATGGCGACCCCGGCGGCCCATGTCACATATCTCATCCGGCTGCGGGGACCGCTTCCTATGGGGGATGGTGACATTCAATGAGGGGGGTTTTCGATCTCGCTGTAGTCCTTGGCAGATAAAAAGGTGGGTGTTGATATTTGTCCCCGGTCTCACTGATACGCCGAGGACACACTCCTGATAAGCCAGGAGCTGGCTGGGAAGACAGTGATGAAGTCTGGAGTGGAACTGACAAGCCCTGTAAGTGGATAACATCGTCACAAGAACCAGCCCGTTACGGTCCGGATTAGATTTCTGATTATTCGACGCAGGTGGGCATCAGCACACTCAGCTAAACTCGACACCAGACGTAATGCGGCATCGCTGAGCACGTGCCATGATTTCATGGTAGTGCTTCTCCGTTTCTCGCGGTGGCGGCGGGGACTCATACGCAGCAGACCTCACCAACATACGTTTATTTTTTCGTCTCCCTTTTCCTGTGGACTTTGTTAGTTATCCACTCCACAGCACACTTGCAGTAATCCACCGGGGGCCTGCACAAATCCTCATTTCAACGCGATAAGAGACGGAACACCACTGTAAAGAAACCGTTTTATTTATGGATACGAGGCGAGAAAGAGAAGCGAGCGGCTTATTGTTTGTCTGTCCGGAGCGTCACATTCCTCCCACAACGCCGCATGAAAACTTAACAAGAGGGAAACTAGTCGCAGGAAGAAGGGGGAAAAAAGCCTTTCATGCTAACAACTGAGCTTTTTTCACGAATGTTTAATTAATCAGTAGTGACAAAAGGGAACAACAATCAACAAAGAGACGCCGATTTACATTTCTTATGCATTATTCCCAGCGGCGGATCGCAGAGTGCTGTCAACTACCACTTCCCTCCGTACCGCATCCCCATGCTGTCCCTGCGCTGCACCGGCGAAACCCTTAGAGAGCTACAACAGCCGAGATCCAAAACAATGAGCAGCGGGGATCAAGGAACAGAGTTCAGACAACAACAGTTCACTGTTTGTCTGTGTTTACACGGATTCTTCTGCACTGTGTTTTGTTCCTTTTTGTAGCAGCGGCGGCGTCAACAGCATCTAATAAAAGTCACGATCACGCGGAGCCGAGAGCGAACTCGCCGTCGCCTCCAAGAACCGCCGTAAAGGCTGCAACCCACAGATGGGATTTACCAAAGAGATGCCGCTACATACCTAGCACCATCTGCCCGAGCGTGTTATGTCAGCTTTGTGACAGGTAACAAGAGGATGCTCTTAGGAAGAAAAAAACACAATAACAAGCGCATACCGCCCAACAACAGACCTCGGCACCCCTGCGCTGAACCCCTCCAATGTCAAAAACGGCATAAAGACACACTCTGATCTCCTTCCTGCTACTGATGGAAACATTTTCTACAAGACTCCTGCTGCTCTGGGGTCAGTGGCGAGGCTCCCCTGAAGGGAAAGGAAAAACACAGTGTACTGATCCACTTACAAGCTTCTGCCAATCCTAGATGGGCTGTACATCTGAATTATGCGATCATCATGCAGTGGTCATTTAAATGCATGGATGGAATGAGAACGTGAATATATGAATATATTAGCATGCAGCGGAATGGAAAGTGTTTGGGGCGGGATGAGTGCCAGTTTGTGGGGCACTGAGGGAAGGTAGCTCGTAGCAATTAGCATCAGACGGTGTTGACAAGCTAAGAGACGGTGTAAATGCAAAGCCTTTATGCTTTTATTTGGCTTCTTCCGCTTCATCTGTGATTATACTAAAACGCTTGAATCCTGAATTAAAAAGCATCCGTGCACGGACTTTCCTACGGCGAGGTTTGTTAAGCCGTGCTGCTTTACTGTGTCAAGTCTTTGATGGGAAATAAAGTGTTCCTCTGCAGTGCTTTCTGCTCCCAGTTCCTCTCCAGCTGCTTTTTTCAACACATTGAATTCTAAACTCTCGAAACTTCCCATAAATATTTGATCGCAATGATCACCAGCTATACCACATAACTGACTGCCGCATGAAAATGTTAAAGAATGCAATACAAATTCCACTTTTTCCCAAATGCACCACATAATATAGAATGGCTCCTGACCTATGCAAAGTGGAGAATAGCTTTTTCTTTTCTTTTTTAAATGCCTGCCATAAATGTTTCCTCATATGCTGATGTTTCCATAGCATGTCTGAAATGTGCTTTTTTTTCTTCTTTTACTACTGTAGAATTCAATAATTTGATTTCTTTTCATGCATTTTATTAGTTGGACTTGTTTGCGAGTGGGCTGCTGTGTACGCGGTGTAACATTAGCATCCGGCCGCCTAGCAGTGAGCTATGGGGGAAGTCGGAGTGATTTATCATATTTCCATTTGCCGGGATACTCATAGCAAGCGTGCATGTAAATAGGCATACTCATTTCCCTCTTGTTCCCATCCACTCATTATTTGTTACGCAATAGCCCATTAGAGATCAGCCGTCTCGGAAATCTCACACAGTGATTGGGCTGCTGTGTGCGGATGTCTGTTGTTGACTCACCAACAGCAGACATCTCTGGAACCGACGCTCGGTAAGGGCCTTCGTTGAACTGCGGCGGATTGTCGTTTATGTCCTGGACTTTGATGATGAACTCGGACGGCGGCTCCAAGGGCTCGTCCGTGTCGGCGTTGACGACCTGGGCCGTCAGAGTGTACTCGGCCTTCTCCTCGCGGTCCAGCCTCTTCATGGCGTGGATGTCGCCCGTCAGTTCGTTGATGGCGAAGATGGTGCCGGCGCCCTCGCCCGCCAGGACGTACTTGATGTTCTTGCCGCCCACATCCAAGTCTGTGTGTAGCTGCAATTAAGAGGAAAAAGAACTGTTTAAAAGGTGGAGCATTGTTCTGGGTGTTGGTCCCCATCGTGGAAACAGAGACGTGTATAATGAATGCAGGATGAGACGCTCAGCACATTCTAGAAGTTCTCACCGTGTAAATGCAGATAAGTGAACAGTATGGCTGTAATGTGTTGTTCTTTTGCTGCTGCGCTTTTGCGGCAACTAGTGTAGCAGGGATACTAAACGTGGCTCAACATAGCCTACACTTTGCTAAATGAGGCCCGCTGGGGGCCGTAACTTTATAAGTAGCACGGGAAATGGACCTTAGCCTACATTGTTCCTCATTATACATCGCAAATACATCACACAAACACACATTGTGGGGGGATATTGCTCCCTGCAGTCGGAAAGCCACAGAACGAAGAAGCAAGAAGTGCTTTGAATGTGCATTCCATAACACAGCAAGGGCAGAAAAGTATCAGAATCCATAAAAGATTAAAGAGGGAAACTCTGCACACAGTGATTCATGCTCACCAATAGCTTGCTCCGAAGTTACTGGACAATACTGCCTGCTCCTCATTACTTTTGTAATTACAGTTTCATTAGTTGACTAAAGCTGCATTACGTGCAAGGCTGAGTGGTTGGCTCCCACTCGCTGCACGGGCTGAGTATAACTAATGAGTCTGACAATGCTACATAAGGCAGTTGAAACATCTGTGGACGATGAAAAGGCGAAAAATGAGTGCGGGTTAAAAAGGTAAATCTGAAGAGCAGGAGATACAATGGTGCGGGACAAAAGAGGTCAGAGAATTAAAAAAAGAGAAACGGCGTGCGGGGATTCGCCATGAGGGAGGCGAGGGACTTTTCTTTAATTCACATGAAGAGAAAGAGCACTTCTTTTACCATCAGTCACCTTTGAAATAAGCCTCTTGATCCCCGAGGTGAGCGTTTACACTGCAGTGGTACTGGGACTCGGCTGGCAGTCTTCTTCTTTTCAGTTTGTAGTTTTCTTGTTATTAATATGTATGCCGCACAAAACACACACAGCCGCCGCGCACACACAACTGAGCACGCTCAGGCGCGCATCAAAACATCTGAATTCAGCAGCTTTAATTCCATTTCCTGCCACAGCGTTTTCAACAGAGCGTCCTGTGGGAGCGTGGTGAGGGTGCACAATAGCAAGGTAAAAGAAAATGCCGGTGAAAAACCCCCGACCTCTAAACCCCTCACCACCACCCCGCAATGTTTTTATAAGCCGGCTTTTACGCATGTACTGTCTCGGAGGTGTTGTTTGCAGACACTGACAAAGCACATTCGCTTAAATTGTCACACCTTGCACTTTTGTTTTCCTAATTGTGCCATCATTTCACATGAATGATGTAGCTCATTAACACACATGCCTCGCAACATCCTGCACACTGAGAAACTCTTTAAATGAGCTCAAATTAATGATGGTCTGTCATCGCTTTCTCATCCTGTGTGTGACTTTGTGCAGCACCTTTCCCTCGATGGGCAGCAAATCGACTGTTTTAGCTTGCATATTGTCCTTGGTTTTGCCATTTAGAATTCATATTTTTTGCAACCCATCAATGGTTAATTCCTTGTGTCCTTGACACTTAAGACTCACTTCCTTCACTTCACATTAATACTGTCACCCTTGTAGAAATGCAAAACAATTGAGAAATATAGGTGTTCATTCAAGATCGGATTCAAGGTCAAAATGAACTGTGAAGTTAAAACACCTTCACTTCCATGGCTACTGTACAAACTGTCTGCTGGTGAGGACAGTAGGACCTAACAGGAGAGTTAGGCACATTATTTTGTTAATCAAGAATTTCATAATCAAGAATCCGCACATGTGAAGTGAATTAGTGTGCAAACTAGACAGAAGTAATCATCTCTGAGATAAATTCCTCAAGTTTCCAAACTTTTGATTGATCATTAAACAGTTCAATATACATACACTATGTATTTTTTGGATGAATCAACATGTTCATTAGGTTGCATTATAACCAGGTAAAGGCCTTTAGAAACAGACGACACAGAAATTCCCAATACTCACTGCGAATATTTTGGATGGAAACTATTCATAGCGGCAGCAGTGCAAATTTACAAAAAAAATGTAATAAAAGGTTTGAATAAATGTCCAGAAGCAGAGCAACTAGCAGGAGCAGCGTCTGTCTGTCTGAAGTCATTGTCCTGTAGTCTCAGCTACTCTAAGATATTTTATTGGGTTTCCTTTTAGCAGAATGCTGTGAGTGAGTTGGAGTTCCCTCTGGTAGACAGTTATGCAGCAGTGCATATGTCTATTGTGAAAGCAGAGGATCTGGTGTGATCTGCTTTGTCAAGGTTGAAAGGAACAATAAAGTTTCTCATCTTGGTTAAAATTTGGAGCCTCATGCGTTGATTTATGCTCCGAAAAATGTAATATAAGATATTTGCATTCTGCGTGAAGAAAAATATAGTCACGTGTGAATTAATTGCATTAATAAATTGAGGATAAAGGTCTTAAGTAAGAATATTTTGCAAAAAAAAGTAATTAAACAAACAAAACAGATAACAGACTATAAGAAGCATGCCAAGAAAGAACGTTATATATTTAGATATCAACAGTTCCAGCTGCTCTCAGATCCGCTGGCAGACCGTTCTCACAAAAATCTCAATTTGGAACGATCACATGACGCGCCAGATGAATTGAATGCTCTTAGAGGAATCATTGACTTGTTCAGCTATGACACCAAGGTGGATGTGCAGAGGCCTGTGGGCTGAAATTCAGTCTGGGACTTTGAGAGGACGAGGCCTTTCCTGCGAGTGCGTGGAGGACGCAAGCCGAAACACATTTAGCTGTAATTGTCAGTTTTCTTCTAGTATGAAGATCACTGAGGACGCCGACACCTCAGTCTGTATGAGGATGTCACCAGTGAACTGCACTGAATCAAAACACGGACAGATTTCAACAAAAAATAGAGACCAGTCCAAATTGGGGGGGGCTACTGGTGTCCCTTTGAATATTCAAAGTCTGACAGGCAGCGCTCCGGTCTGTGGCGGTGAGGGCCGGGCTGCTGGGGACCGTACAGGAACTCCTGGCATCAGGAACTTCAGAAATTAAAAATTCTATCACCATCTAACACCAGCCGGTTTCGGCCTGGAATGAACCGACCTTTCAGGAGTCTTCCCCCGACTCCCCAGTCGCTCCTGGCCATGTAGCAGCCAAGCACTGTGGCTACGAGATGGGAAACAACAGCGATACATATCCACCACACCACAGGCTGCATTCTTTTCATTTTAAAGGATTAATTCCTCAACATGTAACATTTATATTGAGTTGCCACTCTGTACAGCTGTCTAAGTGGCACAGGCCAAGTGAACACAAATCACGGATGGATGACGAAGTCGACAACTGGACAGAAATGGCCCACTGTGTGCCTCCTTTTGAGAAGAATCTCAAAATCAATCGATCATTGCTTTGCCAAAAACTGCCACTTTAACAGCGCATTCCAAGAAAGTTGAGCCGAGCCGGCTGGAACCAGCTGCAGTTACCAGCTGATGGCTCCTTTAAATGCCTCGGTCGCCCACTTTGTAGACAGCCTTCGCACTGGAGTGCACAAGCGGTCATCAAACAGTACAATTACTGGAAGAGGGGGTGGGGGTCTGTCACAGGTCCCTGTCATTAACGGAGTTGCCTGGGCAACTAAAAACAGCACCAAGAATCAGTGACATTGACTGTGGCATTTAGGAAACAAGCAGCAAACTGATGAGTGTGTGTGTGCTACAATGCAGTTTGCAGCAACAACACACCAACACAGCACACACAGGCGGGTTGGACACATAGATCATTGGCCTGTCCGTGTTTACTCTGCATGTGAGTGGTAACAGAGGCAATGGAGTCGTTAGCAGGCCGGCTGGAAAGTCCATACAAAAAGCCTTTGGATCCTTTGAAATGAAATATAATGCAATGCACTCCAGCTGTCATGTGTCTACTTTCTTTCAACTTTCAAAGGACACAGTGTGATTGCTTCACTGTCTGAACGTAAACAGAATCTATCATAAAGGTGCCATTAGTGAGTGCAGTGTGTGTGTGCGTGTGTGTGTGTGTGTGTGTGTACGGACTGGGGAAGTTATAATGTCTCTTTCCTTTAGCCGCCGCGCTGTGATGAAAAGAGAGACATCGGTGTGTATGGATTGAAGTGATGAAGAAAGCCTTGGTTGACTGGAGAAATGATATTGTGGCAGTACTTTAAAGTACTCTCTGATTGGTACACACACACATGCACACCGCCAGTCGCCAACCACAGCTCCCAGTCAGGGGATGCATGGGACTATATCCTGGCAGCGGAGGAGGAAATATGCCCATCCCCGCTGAAGATGAGCTTTTTAAGGCAATCACTTGAACAATCACTGTGTCCTAATGAGTAAGAGCCTACAGCCCCTCAACCCCTGCCTCCACCCTGGGTTTTACATACTTTAGTGTCGCCCTACAGAGGGAACTACTGATTTTGCTCCTTGTCAAGGCAAATCGTTGATAGGACAAGTGTTCCCTCCTCTGCACGGAGTGGTGGGACTGCAGGAGGCGAGGGAGACTGGGTCGGGGAGTGAGGGGGAGGAGATGCTGTCACTGTGATGCTGCGCGTCAGATACGTCGACTGGAACAGACTGCACTCGTACGCAGGACTGCCTCATCCACATCACACTTCTGCCAGTCCTCCTCGGTAATGGTTACTTACTGTTATTGCTGAATTTAATTGGAGAAAACACAGTTACACACATATGAAATATATTATTGATCAGTTTCCTCAGATCCTTTATATGAAGAATGTAAAAACAAATGTGCCACAAGAACTGAAGTTGAAGTGAATCAGCAGAATGCACTTAACTCATCAAAAGTAATAGTACTTGTGCAAGAAAAAATGCCCCTGCGACTAATATATTGTTCTATATGGTATTAGATGACAAATTAAGACGCAACAATGTAGCATTGTACTGTTAGCTGGTTGCGTTGTAGCTTTGTGGTTGTGACTATTTCATAGATACAGTTAGAGTCCAGTGGTTTCCTTCAGACGAGTCACCGGATAAATTTAAATGTTCATCAAATCATGATTGGGGTTGCAAAGGAAGACAATAACAACGTTTTTGGACTCTCATCTTGGGAAATATTGGACAATTTAAGGGTAGTTTGAGCTTCAAACCATTACTCAAATTAAACAGTCTGAGAAGTTTGAAGGTGAAAAACTAATACACATGTGACACACGTGACAAGCTTCTGTGTAAACTGTCACAAACTAAAAGTGACAGCAACATAACTATAATTAATATTTTGTGAGTCATTGTAAATTTCTTTGTGCGCTTTCCAACGAGTGACCAGATGACAACATGGTTCGGTTTATACAAAATAAATGTGTCAATGGCTTTTTTATGTGCAGAAATGAGCTGACAAATAAGGCAACATTTAGTTTAAAGTGATGTACATAATTATCGTACATTATATGAAAACAGCTTGAACTAGTAGCTGTCAGATACATGTGGTAAAGTTAAATGTACTATATTTTTCTCTGAAGTAGTATTGTAAAATAACATAAAATGGGAAAACTCAAGTATTGTACAAGTGCATTAAATTTGTACTTCAGTGCCGTACTTGAGTTTCTTTCCACCACTTTTTGGGAGCACTTGATGTGATGTATTGTAACAAAAGATGCAAAGTGACAAAGGCGTGGAGCCGCATGAAGATGTGCTGTATAATGCAGCGCTGTGCTGACTCTGAATGTCATGTTTGGTGAAACCCCGACGCCGTGAAGACGACAGACTTGTTTAACCGAGGCTGCATGTCCAGACCTGGTGATCGTGCTGGAAAATGTCATGTATCCCATTAAATATGTAGGAGATCGCATGTTGTTATGTAAAATGTATGGGAACCCCAAGGCTGCGTGGACTAGTTTACATAGCACCTTTTGCAACAGCCAGATGTTGACCTTTTCTCTCCATTCAGATCAGTCTCTTGTTATGACCCAGTTCTCCTCATCGGGTCGATGTGACCCAGCCTCACGGAACAAATCCAAAGAATTCATTCAAGAGGGCCGAGTATTGCAGAGGGATCAACGGGAGTAATTCATTGCCAAAAGTGGTAAAATTAGAGCTACCTTTTTTCTTCTTCTATCCGAACGCCCCGAGGCAACTGAAGCCTAATAGTCGCTCCGGATGGATTCTGCTCAAACATGTCTGGAAATTAACTGTGGCTTCCTCCCATTTGTTGGATTTTCGACTTGTGTTAATTACACCTACATGAATAATCTGTAATTCTAAATATTGCAATAACATTTTGAATGTACCGAACAGATGGTGCAATGCATGATATATGATACACTTAGCTATTCTTGGGAACATTGTCCCTCCAGTCTGTCTTGTGGCACGTAGCGTTTTATCAAATTGGACAGAAAAGTTCCCTTCTGGTGTGAACCACAGCAGACTTCACTGGGAGCAAACATATATATATATATATATATATATATATATATATATATATATATATATATATATATATATATATATATATATATATATACGTGGTTCTGGGACATTGGAAATTAAGAGGTTCCTTCGGGAATTAGAGCAACATAAAATACGGTAGACTCCTCAATTCTTCATAACAAATTATGCCAAATGACGTAAATTCTGAAATACCGATATAATTCATATAACTTTCTGACTCACTGAGTCATGAGAAAAAACTTTATCTATTGTTTCATTGTTGGTCCATGGGGATTCATGGGCAACAATAATCAATACTGCTCTTCTGAGAGGTCAAACACGGTATTCATGGAGGCCGAAAAGGGGAAGGAGTACCTTTTCTTCTTTCCTGTTCATTTATTATCACTGACGACGCTCTTTCCTCATCGAGACAATGGGAAAGAGACGGTGTCATGAACCACAGACAAGCAAAGGTGACAGTTTGTAATTGAAGCTATAGGCCCACTCAGAAAAGGTACAGTAATTACAATCAGTGGAGACGCTCCCAGTGTTACACCTTCTCCACACGAACAGAGGGCTGATCAGCAGCGAGCTATCGCCTTCCACTTTCATGCTGTTTTATTTTCCTCTCGGACAATCATGAATTAATGAGACTAACAGAAATCACGTGACAATTTGTGCCCGATTTGTGTGCAATCTGCAGGAAGGTCAATTAGGGCTAATGTGTTCCGCGTCCATCCCTGCACTTTGAGCAATGGCACACGTGTTGCATTCACTGCCGGCGGCGTATTATTGCTTGCGGAGAATAAGTCAAAGTCAAAGCAGCTACCTTTAGTACAAGGGGGCAATACAATTAGATGTAGCCACCCATGAAAAGCCTTTTGTTTGTGAGTATGGATGCATGGGAGGATGCATTTTAATCATGGCAGGGTACAGTGTCACCTCACCGCAGAGAGAGAGAGAGCGAGAGAGAGAATGGGAAAGAGGGAAATAAAAACAACTCTGCATAATGCAGCCAGGCTCTCGGCTACAGCAGCTCTCACTTCCAGAATGACCTATCGCATATGCAAGCAATCTTCGGTATTTTTACCGCCTGTTGTTGCAACAAGAGCGCCTGAGACACTCGCCGTGTTCCCGAAGCGAACCCTCGACGCCAGAAAACAACGGTAAACGAGAAACACGAGTTCCGGTGAAGCCTTTGCCCTGCGAAGAGCTGTGCAGACGGAACGAAGCCCGTGACTCGAGCGGAGAAAGGAATAACATTTTTTTTAAAAAGAGAGAGAAATGTTCCAAACAACAAAGAGACGGATCCGTGAAAAAGGTGTAAATGAGCTCGGCTGCGGCGCACGCTGAGTGTTAAATAGAGGGAGATCTTTTAGCATTAACCCTGACTACTGTCATTACCCTACCTGTGGGCCCAGGACTCATCGGTATACACAGCGTGTGGAGGCGGGCGGGTGTGGAGGGGCGCAAAGCAAAACAAGCTTAATCAAGGAGCACAACAGTTTTCTCTTTCTTCGGCGTGGCTGACCTAATCAAATCAAGGAATGAGATTGATTTCACGAGGTGCAGATGGATCCCGTAGCAAGTCTAATTCAATGTGCCGGCTCTCCACTATGATGTGTGTTTTCTCGGTCCAGATGGTGCCGCTCGGGTTTGTAATTCATATTTCAACGTTGTTCTCACTCCCCTTCCTCCCGCCCTCTTTCTTTCACTCTCTCACAGGCTCTCTTTCTCTTTTTTTCTCTTCTCCCTCTCGCTGTTCATAGTTTAACCACTCAGCCAATGAGGGTGGATGTAGATTTGAAAGCGTCACGAGCTCATCTGTCAAACATGCGACGCTGTGATCTTGTTAAATGTCACAAACAACACATGCAGACGGGTGAGTTTCATGGTGGAAAGTGTTGCAGGAAAGTAATTGACTGAAGGGAAGTCGAAGAAAACTTTTTAGGCTTTTGCAACAAACTTAAGAGCTAACTAAATACATGAAGGAGACGCATGTGTAACTGTGCCGAGGTTCATGAAGGTGCACTGTGCAGAGGACAACAGCTATTGCATCAGATGTTTTATTAATATCTGCATATTAATGTTTAATTTGAGTCACAAGGTTAAACAAATTGTACCAAAACACATAGTATGAGGTCCTAATCCCCCTTCGGACCCCAGTCATTTGGGTGCAGCAACAGCTCACTATGTAATGCAAGTAAAAGTCCTGCACTCCTAAATGTGTTTAAACCAAAGCATTATTAACAATATGTTTTTTTTAATTATCACCCTAAATACTCATAATCACCCCAAAATGTTTTAAATATATGTAATTGTAACTACTTCCTACAATGTTAAGTTGGTTTTATTGATATGAATCACATTTTTTAAGCCGATCTGTGCTGTTCTATACTTTTTTATCCTGAATATAGAAAAAAAGTACAACGCACTCAGTTACTTCACACTTTTGACAATGAGCCTGAAAAACTGAGAGAGCACGTTGAACTACCCTGTGCCGTACGTGAGATGGCATTCATCTGAATAAACTTTAAACATGTCATAATGACAATGAATTATAATATATAAATACAAATAGTGAAGACTCCTGCAGGGAAACAAGAGTCTTAATTCTGATTCTCTTTTGCATTGCAATTAGCATGTTTCAAGAGGTGTTTCGTATATAGTATATATAGACATGCACATATTTCCATAATTGGAAGACATGAAGTGCCGGAGCCCTTCTTTGGGGCTTATTCCTGTGGAAAAATGCAGATGTGCTCCTCAGTGCCTGTTGGAGCTGTCACAGCCATTGTTCTCAACCTGAGAAGCCTTGCAAATTATAGCCAGTTTCAATTCCAACTGCCACTGCTGGAGAAGGCGTGCATTGCTGGCGTCGGAAAAATTTCCAGTAAGTTTCCTGTACGGGGGACTTGAATAATGGGCTCTGACAGCTTTTGCTAAGCACTTTTGTTTGTCTTATGGCAAGCCTCCACTGTGGGGCCTTTCTGAGAGCAGCACTGCAGGCTGGAGCTGGACTACATCAATTGTTAATGGGCACTAAACTGCTCGTGATCACTCAAACATTCGTAACGTCGAATGCCAAAAGCTGCTCCGTCATGTCAGGACGACTATCAGACCACTCGCTGCCAAAAAAACAACAGGGATCACGACCTGTTTGTGTAAAACTTCTAAGAGTAGGAGTTCGGATCTCATCTCCAGCAGGATCAATATGTCGGCTGCATTATTTTGATGGATCTTTTTTTTGTAGCTCAGTCTTTTGTCCAAACTGACGCTGCATGTTTCTCTTGTCTGTCCGCCCCCATTCCAAAAAAACAAATCTCTCTACGGGACGCAGCTTTTGATGCAGGTATTGGAAAGCAGTGTTTGCTTGGGCTTATGAGAACAAGAGGCAGACTAAATGAGAGCTTCAGTGGCTGTATTAATAATCATCTGTGCCTTCCTCCTTCGAGAGGCCCTGTGATATCGAGTATCATTAGACATGCAAATAACAGCTCCATTTGTACCCCCGTCCCTGGGATTAGGAATGGGAGAGAGAGAAATGAAGAAGAAGAAGAAGAAGAAGAAGAAGAAGAAGAAGAAGAAGAAGAAGAAGAAGAAGAAGAAGAAGAAGAAGAAGAAGAAGAAGAAGAAGAAGCATGGCCGTGGCAGAAACAATTAAGCCGTCCTCTTCGCGGAAGCACTTGGCAGCCGGCTTCAGACTGGTGGGTGGGTGGGGGGGGGGCAGGGGGGGTTCCTTTGGCTCGGCAGCGACCTCAACACGCTTGTCTGAGTGAATGTGCAATTGCGCAGAGCGCCGCTTTAAGATGTCAGATCACCTCGAAGTGGACGGCCTGGACCGCGGAGGGAGAACAAAGGAGGCGGTGGACGAGAGAGGAGAGGAGACGCAGTCATCTCTGTTGTTTGGACACGATGGACATGTTTCCGTCCCCGTTCCCCTATGGAGCGTGTCACGCAGCGACATCAGAACGACATCCAAGGCCTTTGCTCGCTTACGTAATCATGTCCTGTGGCTAGACGGCCAGCTTTTACTCGCTCCAAAAGCACAAGGCCAAGACGCAGCGAGGGGAATCCAACCAAAGCCCCCGTGGAACGCCACACTCGAGATGGAGTACGACTAAATATGTCCATAGTCCAAAGTTAAGGTCATTCGGTCCTTCTTTCTGAGAGCGGGCATGGAAACTGCCTCGCATAACACAATTCCCTGATTCCCTTACCGGCACTTAATTTCCAAGTTACCTTCATCTTTCCACTTCTTGCTATCGCATAACAAAGCTAAAGAGCTGGGCATAGAAAATACATCAATCAATCTTTGTCTGTTAAAAGGTTACCGAAAGAAAAGAAGTGAAAAAAAACAGGTTAGGCCCAGAGGGTATTAAAGCTGAAGATCCAGCGGCTGAATTAAAAGTAAAACAGGTAGTTTCTCTGTCAGACAATAAAAGAGAGAGAGAGAGAGAGAGAGAAATACAAAACATGCCACATCTCGACGATAGACTGGGGATGAAAGCGTCTCACTGAGCTCAGACCGCCGTCCTGGAGACGAAGACGAGACAGCGGGTAAAAAAAAAAGAAGTGAAAAATAGTCAAAAGTGACTCTGAAACGCTCACGTCTCCTCACATCTCTCTCTCTCTCTCTCTTTCTCGTCCTTTCCCTCTTCATCACTCTCTCCCCCCTCCCGCTCTCTCGCTCTGAGTCTTTTTCTGGAATCGCCCGTCGGTAATGTCAACAGAGATTTCACGGCACAGTGCCGGTGCATCAGCCGGGCTCACATTTCCCCCTACCTGTGATTTACATCAGAGAAGAGGCTCATGGGGGATTCTCCATGCCAGCGGAGGGAGGGAGCGGTGCTGTAGGTGTGGGGGAGGAGAGAGGGGGAGGCACCCTGGGGCTCGACGCAGTAAGGCACTCTAACAATGGCGGCAGAGACCAAGCGGCTGAGATGCTTTTACTGCAAAGAGAAACCTGCATGACTGCTTTCAGGCCTCCCAAATGCCACCGACCTCTTTCTGCAGCACACAGGTCCACTTATTTACAGATTGTTTTTTTGGAGCAGCAGCACATGCCGGGTATGTGTGGCGGCATGTGCAACATGTGCTTCGGCTACAATATTGTTTAAATTGCTTTTATTTTACTCATATTTCGGAAAACCATCTGAAAACACCATCGTGACCAAAATGGAACAACAAAAGACAGTGTTTCTTCAATATATATATATACATATATATATATATATATATAGCTTTAAAAGTGTTATCATTCTTATCCCTTTTTAAATTGTTGAATGTTCCATGTTTGTTTCGATGGTGTTTCAGATTTGTTTTACCATATACCTAAAATTGAATAAAATATAAAATAATAGCAATTTAAGCCTTCAAAAACATCCAATATTGCAACTTAAACAAATGTAAAATGATAGATAATATAGATGGGAACACATTCACTATTAACAGAGAAGCAACCTAAAGAGAAACATTAACGCTCCACGTTTTTGAGTCACTAAAATATATATATATATACGTATATATTTTTATTGCATCTAATAATCCTGGTGTTTGTTTCAACAGAAGTCAATTTTGTAAACATAAAATGTGGAAGGGTTGCTCTTTTACAATATCACATGCAGACTCCACCACAAGCTGCTGTTAAAGGGCCGTTTGGCTTTAGTTCATGTATGACACGTCAGAAGGGAA